>NC_072476.1:14546556-14846556 GCF_027574615.1 Eptesicus fuscus | reverse complement strand
GAGGGAGATGTATGCTGGGAGCTTCTAAGAAATAATTTTAGATCCTAAAAACATGTGCATGGCTGGGATGATCTTTTTCTTCTCCATCAGAATGATGACTAGAAATTAATGAAGAGAAAGTGGGAGAGATAGTCATGCCATGCATGTGCAAAGGCCCTGCAGTATAAGGAAGGATGCCAAGTATCATGGACCAAAAGAAGAACAGCTGCAAGCAAGCAAACTTTTATGGAGTGAGGAGAGGCTGCATGGATTTTTGAGTCTGCATGGATTGCTTGGACCGGAGGCAAAATTGTACAGATTTGCTGATTTCAATGGGCTTAGTTGGAGAATACACCAGGCATGGCAGATGGAAAGACGGAAGGAGCTTGGGGACCTGGTGATTCCATTGACCTCTGAGTCAACCAACCCTGTAATTCTCATATCAGCTAGAAATGCTTTCAGCTGCTAGAGTCAGAAAACCTAACTATAGCAGATTAAACAAATAGGGGGTTTTCTCAATAAATAAGAACTCCAGAAATAAAGTGCTGCTTAGGGTATCCTTATGGCCTCTCTTAATCAGCTTTGTTAATGTGACAGATGACCTCAAAATCTCAGTGGCCTTCAACAACAATATGCATGATTCACTCAGGGGACATACAGGCTTCAATTGGCTGTGGCTCTGTCCCATGTGACTTCATTCCAGGACCCAGACTGAAGGACCACATCCCATGTGGGCAATGCCCATACTACTGACAGAGGGAATCAAAGAGGCTGAGTCTAACCACACAACTGCATTTAAAGCATCTATTCAGACCATCAAATGTCATAACTGCACACATTCGATTGTCCAAAGTCACATGGCCATGTCTGACAATGGACAGAGGATGCCTGCGCCTCCTACAGGGAGCCTTTACAACCACATAGTGAGAAGAGGGTGTACGATATTCTTATAGGGGAGGGAGCAAACAGATGTGATCAGGAACACAATCTATCCCATGGCCTTTTCCCCTCAAGACCACAAGATGGCTGCTGTAGCTCCAGCCATCTTATCCCAATGCAGGCAGAAAGAAATAGGAAGGCAGAGAGCAGTACGAAGTTTCCCCAGGAACTCCAGACCAGTTTTGTTTCTAGCTCATCAACCAGAACTAGATCACGTGAACACGCATGTCTGGAAGGTAGCTAAGAAGATGGCAGTCGAGTTAGCCATCCAAAGGAGTCAGCCCCACTGCCCTGCCTCCAAATGACTTGTTCTGAAAAAGTATTCATCACCTTATTGTCTAAGCCATTTCAAGTTGAGATTTCTGCTACTTTCAACTGAAAAAATAATCTAATGGATAAGAAACCCAAAATCTTTATTCCAGCCTACAAGGTCCTAGGTGAATCAGCCCCCTACATGCATTTTCTATCTTGTCTCCTTCACTCACCATGCCCCAACCACACTGACCTCCTTGCCCTCCTTGTACACAGGCAGTTCCCTCTGTCTGGAATGCTGCCCTCCACATTCTTTGAATGTCTTTATCATACCCTAGACTTCTGCTTCACGGCACACCCCACATCGTGTGATTGTGTGCATTAGTTTACCCTTTAATATCTGCTTCCAATAGACTGCAAATTCTGTGAAGAGGGGAGCTATATCTACCACTATAACTCTATCACTTATTCATTCCAGTGCCTGGCTCAGAGTAGGAGCTCAATAAAAAATCTGTTGTATGAATGAATGAATGAGATAAGACTCCAGAGAAGTCTTAAAGAATCTGTAGGTTATCAAGTGTTCAGAAAGGAAGTCATCCAGGCTGCCTTTTCAATAGCTAATGGGTCTAGGTATTGAATAGCTTTTTGTCAATGAAGTATGGATGAGCATACCCCCTTTCTACTGCACATGACCCATAATGATGAAAGAGAGCGCCTACAGATCTCCCCACCCCAGAGGGAGTAAAACCAGGAAGGAAAGCAACTGCCCAGGGCATGGAAAACAACCGTGTAGCACCTGAACTCAGGTAACCTGCTCACCAATTTGCCAGTATTTACTACATGCCAGTTTTGCCACTCTCTTAGTTTTCGAAGGCTGCCATAATGAAGTGCCGTGGACTGGGTGGCTTAAACAACAGAACTTCATTTTCTCACATTCTGGAGGCTAGAAATCTGAGATCAAAGTGTCAGCAGCATTGATTTCCTTTGAAGCTTCTCTCCTAGGCTTGTAGATGGCTGTCTTCTCCTCCCTATGTCTTGACATGGTTTTCCCTCTGTGAGTGTCTATGTCCTAATCTCTTCTTATAAAGATACCAGTCCTGTTGAATAAGTGCCCACCCATATGACCTTAATTATCTTAATTACCTCTTCAAAGGCCCTATCTTTATTTATTTATTTTTTAAAACATGAGAAACATTGTTTTTTAAATATATTTTTATTTATTTCAGAGAGGAAGGGAGAGAGAGATAGAAACATCAATGATGAGAGAGAATCATTGATTGGCTGCCTCCTGCACACCCCCTACTGGGGATCAAGCCCGCAACCCGGGCATGTGCCCTTGACCAGAATCGAACCTGGGACCCTTCAGTCCCCAGGCCGATGCTCTATCCACTGAGCCAAACAGCTAGTGCTAAAGGCCCTATCTTTAAATACACTCACATTCTGAGGCACTTGGGGTTAGGACTTCGATATATGAATGTGCGGGAGACACAATTCAACCCATAACAACCACCACTTGAATTTGTGATTTTCAATGCAATTTCAGATACGTCACCTTCTGTGTCCTTACAACAGGCTTGTGCCTGATCCAGGGCAGGAATCCTCACTGCAAAGGGGAGTAAATCAGAAGGTAAGTGGATTCTCCGATGGTTGGATCTCTGGTTGAACCCACTATCTGAATCACAAGTCCAAGTCCTGCCCTGGAGTTCTAATATGGACACATCCTTGTGTATTTTTTATGCGTTTTCTCCAAAATTTTTAAATTTTAATTATTTTAAATGTTCAATTCCAAGGTAATCTATTCAAACTTAAAACATGCATTTCCTGTATCACCTGGTTGACTCCCTTAATTAGTTCCTCCTACTGCCTGTTTGAGCACTTGTAGTTCATCTTTACAACCCCCTGGTGCCAACTCCTGCAACTCGAACTGTCTTGAGCTGATGGGAAAGAACAGAGGTGATCGTAACACATCCATGATGAAGGTCAACTGTGAAGGTCAAAAACTGTCATTCTGGAGACAGAAAGTGGCAAACAATAGTCCAGGCACGTCTAACTCCAAAGAAACTGTACTCCAGCCGTCAGTGCCCGATGTGCTTTGTGAGAAGTGATTTAGCTTCAGCCCAGGAGCATCATCCATCACATTAAATTAATATTGCTAATTCGGATTTTATTGATTTTAGAGTTTGTTTGTATTTAATTTATAAACTTGTTCTAGCTTTACAGCTATATAAGAGCAATAAGCATAAGACATGTATAGGTATTTTTATGTCTGTACTACTTGAATAATATTAATTTAAGTTTAACATTAATATAAGGTAATTTAAGTCAACACTGGGGCTCCATGAGAAAAATGTTTCTCATTAAAGGCCACCACATATATAATGCCCAAGTCTGAGAAATGCTGCATCACTACGCAGCACTGTTCTCCAGTTGGTGAGCCCTGGATAAGAACTGCTACATGAACTAAAAGAAGTGAGCAAAGAGACAAAAGTCCTTCTTGCTACATTTCTAATCTAGTTTGGTCCTCATCCCCTTATGAGTTTTCAGAAAGTCCAACGTATTGGAGATGCCAGACATTACCTCCCCAGTCACACCTTAGTGAATTCACCCTGTCCGACCCCTAGCAGAGGCAGAACCATCATTCACAGTTTATTAGGCCAGGGTTGGACCACTGTTCAAATATGGACCAATCAGATTCTCTCTTCTGGGATTTTTGGAATCAATATATTGGGAGATTGCGTGAATAAGCTATTGGAAGCCAAGCTGAAAGGTTCTGCAGACTCTGAGCAGAGGCCACCATTTGGGAAAAGCCACCGAGGGCTGGGTCTGGATGGATAAATGAGCAGAGAAAGCCCGTCTGTAGTGAGATGCGGATGAAGTGGCTGGGAGAGAGAAGCAGGCACGGCCATCCATTCAGCCTCCGGGAAGGGGCCTGAGGTGGCCTATGCAATCCTGCTGACTTCCCAGGCCCCAGCTCCAGGCCCAGGAGATATGCTGTGAGATGCTCTTATCTCTTTTCAACATGCCCCTTTGACTTGAGCCAGCCTGAAAGGGTTTCTGTCCCTGGTGAGTAAAGTGTCCTTTCTGTGGCCTTCAGCTTATTTCACATATCTTCACATCCACTTCATTTCCACGCCTCTGTACACCAACTTTCCCAGGAGACTTTGAGGACAAGAACCAGAAAGGAGGGGAGTCAGGAGAGGAATCAATATTTATTGAGTGCTTAAAGAAAATCATCATCGTGAGGAGTCAGTTCACAAACATGATCATGTTTAATTCTGCTACTCTGAACCATGGGTATTATTGTACTTACTAAACAACCAAGAACCAGGTTTCAGAAAGGTCAAGTAACTTATCCAAAGCCAACAGCAAGGAAGGAATGGGAGATAAGGAATTATGGAAGAAGAAAGTGATGGGAGGTGAGAAGTGATGGGAAACAGGAAGTGATGGGAGATTGGAAATGATGGAAGACAGGTTGATCTGATTTCACAGAGAGAAGGAATTTCTGTCCTGTGAGCAGATGCAAAACTCAGAATGCTACCCATGCTTAGTCATTGTTCCTTGCTGACCATCCCAGACAGAGGTGGGGACATGCACTCAACCAGCATCAGCTACTTGGGAAACATCTCTTAGAGAATTCTCCCTGTACAACACCTAATAGAGACAAAACCATTATTCACAATTTATTAGGCCAGTAAGGGAGGCAATATAGTGGTTAAGATCCTGAGCCCAAATCATGGCTCCATCACCCTCTGTTTCCAGTGACACTATCCTGGGCTTTCTTCATGTATGAATTGGAAATAATCGTAGACTGTCTCATTGGGCTGCTGTCAGGAATAAGTAAGGTGACCCATGCAAAGGTGCCAGCACTGTGCCTGAGCAGCCACCTAAGAAGTGACAAGAGTTACTTACTGACTTAGGAAGCTCACCGCATGGCACCGTTTATGAACCAACAAATCCCACCAGTCTCACTACTTTGCAAAGTGTCTCTACAGTAGAACTTGCCACATTTGATACTGGTTCTTGACACTCATAACCTTTGATGAACTTCGTTTATGGCAGCAACTGCTTCCATCTGACCCAAATTGATCAGGCATAAGGATTTTCCATTAGGCAGAAATTAAGGAAATACATCTTCCAATGGGTCGATTTAAACAGCCTCTGTTTTGCAAAGGTAGGAGCTGTTGACTTAATTTTAGTGAACAAATTGAGAGGACAATGCACCTTTCCACCTGTCTCTTGATCCTGCCAACCACAGCTGACAGTGAAGCGGAGTACTGTGCACCCCCAAGTGCTCACTGCCACAGAGGACAGTGTCGAGAACCACCCCATACATCCACAGGGATCTGACACTATCCATGCGCCTCCTGAGAGACAGAGAACTAATTTATCCCTTCATCATCACCACTGTTGTCAGCATTATCATTACTATCATCATCACCACTGCTGTCAGCACTATCATTATGATGTGAGCTCCCCAAAGGTAGAGACTTGGGTCTGTTCGCTGATGTCTTCCCACACTTAAAACAGTGCCTAGCTGGTAGGCCGATGCATGAATGGCCCTAATTATTTGCCCCTCCCTGTATCCACACCACGCCCTTCGCCACAAATAAAGAAGCAGATGGCACTGCCCCTTCCCCTTGCTTCTGGACCTGCCTGTGACTTGCTTTGTTCAGTAGAATGGAGCAGAAATGACGCACCATTCTGACTGGACCTCAAAAGGCTTTCCATGTTTCCACTTCTCTTACTCTCTGCTGTCACCATGGGAAGGACATACCCAGACACGCCTGCTTGTCTCAGAATAAGGATGAGAGTCATGGGGGCAAAGCCAGGTTGCCCTGGCTACTCCCGCTGAGGCCATCCACAATCAGGCACTAGGCAGGTGGCCAACCCGCAGACACATACGTGAACTTGGGCAAGCTTCAGGACCCCAGCTGACTCACAGACCTGTGAGCCAAGCTACCGCTTGCTGTTTTAAGCCACCATATTAAGAAAGAAATCACTGATATACTGGAATATCCATATAAACTGATGGAATTAATCTATTAAATATGTACTAAGTACTAAATACATAGTTAAACAATTTACATACATTATGGATCCTGTCTTGATTTAAAATGTTGATATTTTCTTCATCAAGAAATTTGTTTTATGAATTTTTATTTGTTTTAAATATTTCATTAATATATTGTTTATCTTGATTACTGAGTGTTTTTTGTGGGTCTATTTGGTGCCTCCTTAAATTTTACACCACTCATATTCTCAGTCCTGATTATCCCATTTATTCCTTATAAAAATAAACCTATCAAAAAAGTGAGTCCCAGATGAAGTTGGAATAATGTGAACAGCACAATAAATAATGCAGTATTGGATTATAACTCAAAGCATAAAGTAAATACCCATGAGCCCATATTGATGTGAATAAATAATTGAATAAATAAGTATGGGAAAATGGACAAATACCCCATACAAAAGAATTCCACATAATTTAGTTAGACACGCCCCATCAAGGAAAGGGAGCATCAACCCCCACTCGTAAGTTCGAGAGGACATAGTCACTTCCTTCCAAGGACTGCAGCAGCAGATGGTGGGAAAGAGGGGCGGGGCAGCAGAGAAACCCCAGGAGCACACCCCCCGCCAGGCGCTGAAGGTCAACATCGGCAGTGCTGGCCATGCTGACAGCGGGTGCCCCTGATGAGACATGATGGGAAAGGTCTTCCTTCCCAAACCCACACCTCAGTCTAAACATGAGAAACACACCACACAAACCCTAGCTGAGGGACAGTCTGTCAGAGACCTCTCCAGGCCTCCACAGAACTGTCAAGGTCATTAAGAATAAGGAAAGTGTGAGACACCACCACAATCTCGGGGACTAAGGGGACATGATGAGTAAAGGTAATGCCACGTCCTGGAATAGGAAATGAGCATGCGGCAGAAACTAAGAAAACCCTAAGAAAGCACGGGCTTTAGTTAACAACATGCATCCACACTGGCGGATTAATCGTAATGTAAAACGTTGGCAATAGGAAAAGCTGAGTGCGGGGTAAACGGGAACTCGCTGTACTACCTTTTCAACTTTCCTGTGAATCTACAACTGTTCTAAAACCAGTGGTTTGCTAAAAACAAATAAATAAATAAGCCAAGGCCTAGAGAGATTAAGTAACTTGCACAAGGTCATGGAGCTAATAAAGGGCAAAACTGAGATTCTAACCCAGAACTGTGTGTGTTTCACCAACACCCTAGAGCACACCTGCTCACACTGTGATACTTGTCCACATGACAAAACTAAGAAGGGAGGGAGCGGAAGGGAGGAAGAAATGAAGGGGGAAGAGAGAGAGAGAGAGAGTTTGGTTGCTATATATTTGCCAGCTTTTCACTATTTGATGAAATTGGCCATGGAAATGCCTTTTCTCCTCTCCTCCCAGATGCATATTCAGCAGCTTTCAGCCTCACCGTGGGCTTCTCATCCAGCTGTGCTCACCCTCCTGCAAACTCCCATGAAATCAATAGCACGCATCCATCATTTTATCTCCACCACTTAGCAGAAGCCAAAAACATCTTGCCAAAGAATCCTCCGCCAGACAAGACATATCACCGCATCGCCACCATACACATCCATCTTGCATACAATTGTTTAAGTGGTTTGGGGTCCTTTGAAATTGGAGATTTATTCCTGCTTCCCTTACGCTTTATTAGGGAAGGTTTATCATCAATATGAAACTTTAATTCCCCCAAAGCCGTGGATTAATAGACTCATAAACTTTAATAACCTGTGCTTTATGCTCTTCATTCAGAATGTACTCCACCGCAGTTGGGGAGGGACAATTCAGTTCAATTTCCTCGTCTCCCCCACCCTGCAATTCTGAGACCTTTGGGGACGCTATTAAGTTCACCTTGATAAAAGCATCATAATGTGATGAGGAGGTTGAACACTGGAATCAGACCAACAAGGGTTCGAATCCTAGCTGCCTCATTTATTAGCTATGCAACTCTAGGCTACTTGCTTTACCTCTCTGAGCTTTAGCTTCTTCGTCTATAAAATGGGGATAAAATTGGAACCTATCTCACAAGGTTATTAGTTGTTCATGGTGTGTGTCGGCGGGGGTGGGGGCGGCTGAGAGAGAAAGAAGACAAAAGGAGAACGAAAACCTTTTGTATGGCAAGGGAAATAAAGGCACCCCTTAGCATCTTTGCAGAGAAAACAGGGCAAAGAGACCAGAAGCCTCACTCCTCTCCACTTCAACTGTCCTCTAAGCAGAGCTCCAGAGCTAAGGAAGTGTTCGTGTCCAGCCCGTGCCATAGTTTAAGCTGCAGCGACTGGTGCTCCTGTGACAATTGCCTCTCTTTGCTTCCAAAGAAAACTTTGGGGGCCAGGGCTTAGGCTGAGCTCTTTGTAACTTTCTAATTTCTTTGAAGACAATCGGGGAAAACAAACCACACTTTTTTTCCCTGCTGACTGTATCATGCGGTGGCTCCCTTTCCTTCCAGAGGCCTCCTCGTTCATAGCAATGATGTAAGTAAAACAGCATAAGAAGAGTAATAGCCAGATGGATAACACAACCTGCAGTGATCCTGGTAGTCCTAATGATACTAACCTTCTCAACCGAGGGCATGGCATTGTCTGCAGACCGTGTTTGGTTGCCGTGACTAGGGGGTGCCACTGGGATCTAGTGGGTGGAGGCCAGGGATGCTGCCAAACTTCCTACAATATGCAGGAGAGACCCACAAGAATTACTTGGCCCAAGGTGTCAATAATACGGAGGTTGATAGACTCCAGTTTATGTAGATCATTTGTTATCAGCAAGCCTTGGTTCTAAGAGTTTAGCCTATGTACTAGTGATCTCCAGAAACAGGACCAATGGAAGGTAGATAAATAGACAGGCAAGCAGACATAGAAGAGAGAGAGAGAGAGAGAGAGAGAGAGAGAGAGAGAGAGAGAGAGAGAGAGAGAGAGAGAGAGAGAGAGAGAGACTGAGACTTATGAGTGCGTGTCATGTAATTATGAAGGCTGGCAAATCCAAAATCTGCAGGTAGGCCTGGGTGCAGGAAACCCAGGGAGAGCTGGTGCTCAGGTTCAAAGGCCAGCAGGCAGGGAGAGCCAATGTTGCAGATGAAGTCTGAAGGCCTTCAGCTGGCAAATTCCCGCTTACTCAGTGGAGGCTGGGCTTTTTTTTCCATCCAGGCCTTCAACTGATTTGATGAAGCCCACCCACATATGGAGGGCAGTCTGCTTTACTCAAGTCCACTGACTTAAATGTCAATCTCATTCCAAAAACACCCTCACAAAAGCACCCATAGTGTTTGATTGACTATATAGGCACCTGATGGCCCAGCCAAGTTGATACATAAAATTAACCATCACACCCACCTGTGAGTAGGGTACCACTATTAGCAACTTCAGTAGGTTGAATTGCCAGCCCCAATTCCTCCCCCCCAACATCTTCACCTTTGTCCTGGTGTCCCTCTGGGCAGAATGTTCTTCCCTGTCCTGTAAGTCTGGATTTAACCATGGCCCTGGCTTTGGCCAGGGGTGCCTGGCCCAGAGTGACAATGTGCTGGTTCCAAGGGTAGACTTTGAATAGCTCCACATGTTCCTGCTTCCCTGCTGCTTCCTGTCAGCTCCATGAGAGCTGCAGGCCCTGCCTGTCCCACGGATCCCAGAGGGATGAGAGGCATAAGGAACAGAGCCATCCTGCTGACTCAAAGACCTGCAGTAAGAAGCAGTCACCCCAGCCAAACCCAGCCCGGACCAGCTGAGCCCCCAGGTAACCCACAGCTACATGAGCAATAGTAAGTGGTGGTCATTTAAAGCCACTCAATTCTGGGTGGTTTGTTCTGCTGCAACACCTGAACAATGGAACCCAGTATAGCCATGAGGAAACAGGACCAGAGAGATTGCACAGCTAGTAGGTTTAACCTCCACCTACTTTGTGCCAGGCCATCTGCCAGGTGCTTTCACTCATTTGGTTATCATGAATCTTCACAACGATCCTAACAAGCAGGTATTTTAGTCCCATTCTATAGAGAAGGCGATGGAACACTCTAAGTTTCAGGGGCCCACACTGGGAAGTGTAGAGGTGAGCTCTGAACATAGATGTACTTGTGCCCCGATACCATGTGGCCACCGGCTAACATAAAAGGAATTAAATGACTGACAACCTTCCGTTTCAAGGGACACCCAACCAGGCTATGACTCAGGCTACTGGGTGCCACCTGGGAAACCTCCCACCCTCTTACTCACATCCACTGCTGAGCCCTGTCAATTTTGCCTCCAAAAATCTCTCTTGGACTTTTCCACCCCCTCCTTCCTCTGTGTGTGTGCATCCACCTTGCCCTGAACCTACACAAGCCTGGCCCAAGCCCCTCAACTGCCCTCCTGGCATCTCCTCTTGCCCCTTCAACACATCCAGTGGACAAGAGTGACACATCTTGTGGACAGGAGTGACAGCCACAGTGATTATTGAAAATGCATTCCCTTGACGCCCCTCCCCTGGAGAGTGGGGAGGACCCCCGAGAGCCCCCACTGCTCTCTGAAGAGGGTCTGAGGTTAGCAAGGCCAGCACCATTGGGATCTGGCCGCTCTCTCTCACTGCACTCCCTGCTTCACTTTCTCTGTTCTCACTCAATCGACAAAAATTCCTTTAGTGAAGACTATGAGCCAGGCACAGTGCTTGGCACTGGAGACACAATCATGAAAAAACAGCCCAGGCCTCTGACCTCTGGAAGCTAAAAATCTGAGGGGGAGACAATAGACAAGGCCCCGCTGGCCTTCTGGGTATTCCCAGAAAGTGCCAGGCTCTGCTGAGGGGCCTTTGCACCTGCAGTTTCACCTGCTTGGAATCACTCCTCGCCACCCAGGGCCCAGCCTGATCACCCAGGTTTCCTGCTCTCACCCCTGCATGTGGACATCACATCAAAGCACAAAGACCAACAGGGAATCTTATGCTAGGACACATGCAGTAGTTTAATGTTTAACTCTCACACTGGACTCTGAGACTACCAGTATGAGGGCATAAACTCAGCCCGTTTCTGCTTCACACAATACCCTCAGTGCCTTAGACATGGCTGTGCTCAATCTGACTGAGTGGCTGTAACTGAGAGAGAAGCAGCCAGTCAACAACAAGACCCTGAGTTTAAGGGCAGCCGTGGCTTGAGAGGGTAAACTGAGGGGAACAGAATCAAGAGAATCCCTGCTTTCGCGGAGCATACATTCTACTGGGGGAAGCAGTGACGGACAGTCAATGCCAACAAATAAAAGAGATCACTCCCAACCATGGCAAAGAGTATGAAGAATGACACAGCTACTGCAGTAACGGCAATCATGGGGACAGTGGCAGCAGCCGCTAACGATGCTTAGTCTGTGTGGGGAGTTGTTCATGGGAATTTACACTCTTCATCCTCACCAAAACCCTATGACAGATGCACTTATCAATCCCATTTTAAAGATGGGGAAACTGAGGCATGGAGATGTTTATACACAACTAAAGGCAAAGCCAGGATCTGAACCCAGGCAAGCTGAGCTCCAGGGACCCAAACAAAGGAAACGAAGAGGTGGAGGAAGGAACAGGACTTCTGACCTGGCGGTCTCTGAGAGAGGACTGTGGAGCCTGGGCTTGAACGAAGGACAGAGGGTGGAGGCCAGACTGTGCTGGAAAGGGGGAATGCAGGTGGAAGGTGTGAAGATGGTAAAATGACCTTTAGTGGTGAAAGGTGTAGATCTGCCCACCCCTCCCACGGTGGGCAGCTCCGAAATATCCAGTGGCTAACACTAAAAAAGAGGGGGTGTTCACGACCAAGTGCTGCCTTGTCCCAGAGATGCTGTGATGCACCCCGTTTCCTTCTTGCAGCAGCATCTTCATCCCGTCGCCTACCACCATCCCCCCCTGCCCCCACCAGTGTATGCTCAGGCCAGCCCCACTGCCTGGGGTGATTAATAGGCTTAATTTATCATTAACTTCCACGGAGCTGAGCTAGGCGAGCGACGCCTCTCGGGGGGGGGGGGGGGGGGTGAGTAATCCGTGGGTGAGCAGGAGCCTCTGCATACTTATTTATATTCATTTGGCACTGGGGACACTCCTAATTTGTTTTCTTTTCTCTGGTCTGGCTTCATCTGCCTGGACCTAGGTGACTGGACTGGATGGTCCAGAGACCAGAGGAGGAAGGAGGACAGAAAAGGATGGAGACAGGAGACACTGGACAGAGGATCTGCCAGGAGCATCTGTCCACCCTAAACCTGTGTGCCTACCCACTGCCAGCATCTTATTCTCCGGAATATGACCCAAGTGCATCACTGGTGTAGGCACTCTGCTGAACCTGGGAGCTGGAGACAGAGGGCTTTCGGGTCCCTGCCTTCAGAGGGTACCCAGCATGCTGTGGGGAGACAGTACATTAACAATTTCAAAGCCAGGTCCACAGACCAGTGGCCTACAAAGCAGTCGAGGCTCAAAGGCAAGGGCAGGGCTCCTCATCTTCCTTCTGGCGGGGGGGGGGGGGGGGGGGGTCAGAATCCAGGACTCCCTGGGCCAGTCTGAATTCAGTCAGCAGCTTCCCTCCTTCCCCAACTGGGATGGGTGAGGACAGAGCTGGAAGGGAGGTGGGAAAGGGCTCTACACACAGAGGGGTAATGCTGTGGTTTGGCTTGCTAGCAGGTATGTCCTGGCAGAGTGAGGCTTCAGCCCCTCCAAATACATATGCAGACCCTGAACCATATTCTGGGAGGAGTGCACCCTCACAGGGAATCCCCAACTGGTCTCTAAAAGCTGGGGGCTCCAATAGTGTGCTGGAATGGGCACTCTTCCCTCCCACTCTTCCTGTCAGCAATTCAGAGCTGAAAAGGAGACAGGCACCCTTTCTGTAAAATTAGATGCAGGTGAGGTGGGAGGTAGCTTAGTACCCAGGTCCTATTTTGTGTAGACTTTTCCCAAAAGCCAGACCACTGTGAGGGCCAGAGGGGCAGCAGAGAGAGGGCCTGGGCCAGGGTCTGCCCACCCACAGGGATTACCCTACAATCTGAAATGAAAGGCATAACATTCCCTGGGTTCTATGAGTGGCAATATACGTGGACAACGACCCCAGGTATGGAGCAAGGCAAACCAAGGCTAAGGTCCGATGGTGTCTGCCATCTAGAGGAGGGTTATCCTAGTGACTTAGGTTAAATGTGAAGGTGTCAAATTCCAGGTTTTCATTAGGGAGTGGTGAGGGGAGAAGGGGGACAACATGTTTATGCAGCTTCCAAGGGTAATTCCTCATTTCTTCTTTATTTGTAACAGCTTTACTGAGAATTCACATACCATGTAACCCACCCACTTAAGTGTATGCTTTTGATGGTCACAGAGTTGTACAACCAATACCACAATCAATTTTAGATCACTGTCAACACCCCCAAAAGAAACCCCATACCCTTAGCTACCACCTCCCCAACACCCCCTCATCCCTGGCCCCTGGCGACCACTAATTCACCTGCCATCCCTATGGATTTGGACATTTCACAGAAACAGCCCCCTTTCATCTTTGCTGGGGGTAAGCATGTGCTCCGCAGCCAGACAGCGACTCAGTCCTCCTAAGCCAGTGGTCGGCAAACTCATTAGTCAACAGAGCCAAATATCAACAGGACAACGATTGAAATTTCTTTTGAGAGCCGAAAACCGACTTCTGCGCATGGGCCACGAAGTTTCAGTCGCACTGTACATGCATGCCCGCACGTGGTATTTTGTGGAAGAGCCACACTCAAGGGGCCAAAGAACCGCATGTGGCTCGCGAGCTACAGTTTGCTGACCACTGTCCTAAGCCTAAGCATCAGCCTCCTCATCTGCAAATGGGCAATCATTGTTCTTTCCCTAGGGAGTTGCAGGGAGGGTGAGACAAGTTAGCACCTAGCTGGGTGTCTGCACCCAGGAAGTGCTCAGCAAATGTGAGATGGTTGGGGGTGCGTGCCTGGCATGCCTGGTGGGGGCTGCACAGGCCCCTCCCTCTTGATGATAATAGAGAGGATGCCTCCTGGGTTCCACAAAGAGAAAAGATGGCCGTGCACAAGGAGGGCTTGCCCCGCCTTGCTCTACAAACCAGAGCTCTTATAGGACCGCTGATGGGAACAGCGAGTCTGGCCAAGCCTGCGGTCATGACCATCAGGAAACTGTCTCAGTGTCCTGACGACAAACGCGGAGGGTGTCCTGGTGACCCAGGAGCTGTGCAGGCTGGGCAGGCCCTGGGTAGCCTCAATCCTGGGAGGCTGCCCGCGTGTTCCAGCCCCCGGGCGGGCGGGGGTGGGAGTAATCTGGTTACATGCTCAGGGGTGCTGCTGCTCTTGGCAGAGCCACAAATTGAGTTTGAAATGAGAAATCCGGAGCCAAGCTGCTTGTGCTGTGAGCGAGAGGCCTGTTGGCAGGTTTTCCCACCTCCCCCCTCTAGACTAGAGGAAGGGACTGGGGAGGCAGCTCCAAACAGCCCCAGAGGTGAAGAGCAAGCCAGCCTCTCACTCTGTGATGGGGAGGGGCATGGCTGACCCCCATTGAAAAAGGAAGGAGGTCTTTCCATTGAACTGTCCTGAAGAGGCAAATCCAGACAGTGAAAGGAGATGATTGTTATTACGAATTTGCATAACAATACTGATCATATTTACATTCATTGAGGGTGTGGGGATTGGGGGTTGATAGCTGAAAGATATGTGTTTCTTTGGGGGTGATGACAGTGCTGTAAACTTGACCACGGTGATGGTCGCACAACCTGAATACACTTAAAACCACTGACTTGTACACTTTAAGTGGGTGAATTATATGGTATTGGAATTATATCTCAACAAAGTATTAGCAAAAAAGAAAGAGACCCTGGCCGCGTGGCTCAGTTGGTTCAAGTGTCGTCCGTACACATTCTGGTCTTGGTCAGGGCACATACCCAGGTTTCAGGTTTAATCCCCAGTCGTAAGCTTACAGGAGGCAACCAATCAATGTTTTGTCTCTCACATCAATGTTTTATTCTCTCTCTCTTTCATAAATCACCGGGGGGCGGGGGGGCGGGGGGGAGAAAGTGAGTTGGGGGAGGGGCGACAGTGACTTCCCACAGGCAAGACTGTTCATAAGACCAAAGGTCTTCTTGGAGCCCCCTATAAGAACACAAATAAGATAAGCTGTATAAGGAGGAAATGGCAGCACAGAAAGGTTCATCTCCTGCCCAACATCACACAGCAGCAGGAGGCAGTCAGGGCTCCTCCCCTTGTCCAGTCCCACAGCCTGCACCCCTAACCACTGGGCTGTGTGTCCCTGACTAATAAGCAGCTCAAGCCCTTGCTTCGGGCACCAGGGAGAGGGAGAAATATCACAGGAGGTGTGTGTACGTGACACTTCTAAGTAGAATAATCAAAGCAGTCGTCTCCGACAAGAACAGAACTTCAGTGCATGCTCTGGGAGCCCATCGTTTCCGGGAATTGGTTTTTCAAAATCGTAATCTGTGCCCTGGGCTCCCTGCTCTGGCTATTTCTTGGGTTCCCCTGAGGCCTGGGGAGTCTGGAGCCGAGGAGTCGATCTGATGAGGATCTGACCTGCGGGAGAGGCTGCGCTGCAGTCTCCGCAGCCGTCTGCAGAGAGGCTATAACTCAATAGAGAATTCTGCTAATCCAGTTGCTGCCTGCTCTAACCCCCTCGGCTCCCAGCCTAACCACTGTGCAGATAACAGAGGCTGGAGGCTACCGGTCCTGATTACATTTTCTCCCTCTCGATGCCCTAGATAGATGGGCTTTGCCGGGCTTCTGCTGCCACCTACAGCAGCTGCGACAAAAGGCAGGTCTCCAGCCAGACCTGGAGGAATGGGAGACAAGGCCAACTCCACCCAGTCCCTCACCAGCCTGGGCAAGGATGGTCAAGAGCCTTCTCCCCAGGCCTCCTTGGAGTGGCCCCTTCCCCTGGGAGATGCTACCTGGAAGGGAAGGCCAGCTCTTTGTCCCATGGGGCTGAAAGGTGTCCAGACCTCTCTTCTTTCCCTGAGCATGTTCTGATCCCTCTGCCCAACCAGCTTCCCTCTGCACCATCTCATTCACCCCTCTCCCCCTCCAAGGAGTCCCTCTCCATTCCATGCCCTGGTCTATCTAAGCCCCAGCCACTCCTGCTGACCTCACTGATCACTGCACTATAGCTGCTTACCTGCCTGTCTCCCCAATAATAACAGTGATCAGATTCACATTCATCAAGTGTTGATCGGGTACCATGCACCGTGTTCGGAGATAGGTGTGCACTGGCTGAGTAGGGTATGTCTGGAGACGTGTCTGGGGCAAGAGTTGAAAGCACTCGGGGGAAACTTAAGATCTGCCTACGAACATTTGAAGGGTTGATACATGTGAGAGAGTAGACCTAATCTATTCTGCCTGAGGGCAGATTCAGGCAAATTTGAGGATAGAAGAGGAACAAGGGATGTGGCAGAAGAATGATTCCTGGGACACTGCAGGCATAGAATAAATATTTTCTGACTGAAGAAATGAAATTATGAATGGCCATTAGGAGCATGGATTTTGAAGTCAGAAACCCTGGTGCAAATCTTTGTCTTGCCCTTTGTAACTGTGGGGGCTTGGTCAAGTGATCTAGTCTCTCTAAGCCTCTGTTTGTCCATCTGTAAAATGGGAGTCAAAGGGGTAATGAAGAGATAACTTTTACATCAGGGCCAGAATGATTGGTGGGTATTAGCGAGCGAGTGGGTGGGAAGCTGAGATCTGGGCAGGGAGAGTCCAGCATAGGGTGCTGCAGGGTGAGGCCGTCTGAGCCAGGACAGGCTGCCCTGCAACGCGACCACAGCTGGGCATTTCCCTGGGATTTTCTACCAAAGACAGATATTTGAGCATCTCTTCCATGCACAGCATTGGACCCAGGCACTGGGGGATGACAAACATGAAATATGGCCTGATTCTCCCCTCACAGGGCTAGGACCTACAACAGAAGACAAAACATAAACTGAAATGACAATGCAGAGCCAGACTGGGCTGCCAGCATCAGAATCAGCTGGGATGCTTGTGACCCTTGAGCCCCAACAAAGATCCCAGGAACCAGAATCCCCAGAGGGTGAGTTCTGAAAACTACGTTTCATCCAGCTGCTGCCGGGAGCCACTTATACCCTCCAACACTGAGAACACTGACACGGCACTTCTGAGAAGGCGGCGGCCAGCAGGCCCTCGGTGGCCAGCAGCTGCATGGAGGAGAGTGGCTCCAAGCTTAAGGATACACAGGTGACAATATGCGGGAGGAGCAATGGACCAGTAGAGAGTGAGGACCATGAGACCCAGAGGCGAAACCACATCTCACGTTTGGATAATGTACATTATATGTTGGGATCACTTGTCAGAAGATCTCCGGTGGGAAATAAGGGCGTATCAGGTTGGATACGTGACTGTCCTCTCACACACCCATCCCCATCTCTCGGTCTCCACTGCCAGCAGCCTGGTCCAAGGTGTCACCACCTCTGGCCTGAACAACAGTCACAGCTCCTAAATGATCTCTCGACCCTTCATTGTCCTCACAGTAACCAGTGTGACCTCAAAAAACACAAATTAAACAAACTGAACAATGATTAACACTCCCTCCACCACCAGCACTGATTAAATTTCCCAACCTCTGCTCTTAGAATAAAATTCAGTCCCCCCACAAGAGCCTTCAATGCTTGCCAGGGCCTGGCCTCTGCCTGCCTTCCCCATGCTCACTCACCCAGCCACTCCACACACCTCTCCAGTTTTCAAAACTGTCACCTCCCAGAGACGCTTCCCTCAATAACCAACCTGCCTGAAGCACCTTCCCGCTAACCTTCTATTTCATCACCTGTTTCTCGTGGGGTAATTATCACATTCTGTAAACTCTCTCTTGCCTACATGTGCTTCTTTATGTCTCTCCATCCATATTGCAAGTTCCAGGGGCTGGGAGTGGGGCAGGAAATCTGTCTCCGTCACCAGTAAATTCCCAGTACCTGTAATACATGGTGCATAGGTGATAGGTGAGGCTCATCAAGCATTTTTTAATCCATTAAAAAGGTGTCAGGCCCAGCCAGTGTCACTCAGTGGTTAGAGCATAGC
This sequence comes from Eptesicus fuscus, assembly GCF_027574615.1. Taxonomy (NCBI): domain Eukaryota; kingdom Metazoa; phylum Chordata; class Mammalia; order Chiroptera; family Vespertilionidae; genus Eptesicus; species Eptesicus fuscus. Next base: position 14,828,348 of record NC_072476.1, on the reverse strand, counting down.
CCCATGCACGAGAAAGTCATGGTTTGGTTCCTGGTAAGGGCATGTACCTGGGTTGCAGGTTCTATCTCGGCTCTGGTCAGGGTGCTTGTGGGAGGCAATCAATGGATGTTTCTCTCTCTCTCTCTCTCTCTCTCTCTCTCTCTCTCTCCTCTCCCTCTCTCTCTCCCTCTCCCTCTCCCCCTTCCTCCCTCCCTTCTTCTTTCTCTGAAATCATGGTGGGGAGGTGGGGGGTAGGTGAGTATACTCAGGTGAGGATTTTTTTTTAAAGTGTCGGTTGTGGGAAGCCATGAATGCCGAGCTAAAGAGTAGGAAGGTTTGCCGAGAATTTCACAGCAAGGGCAAAACCCTGCATGATGAAAGAAGTGTCTGTGTTATGAGACAAATCCCCAGAGGATTTCAAAGGTAATAATAGCAAAGTAAATTTCAAGAGTGGCTCTAAATTCACCAACCCCCGTGAAAGCTGAAAATTACCATCCCAGCTGATGGAAATGGCAATTCAAACTTCATTTATAAAACCATTTCAGGCTCTGATTGCCAAATTATTATTTCATATGAGAAAGAGCATTGTCTGGATCAAAAGCGATGGCAAAAGTAAAAAATTCAATTTATTCAGCACCCCCTTCCCCCAATAAAAAGTATATTTTAACATTAAAAGTTACTGCAGATAATCGCAGATATAAATATCACTTAGTGCAGATGTTGTGTATAAAATGTAATTATTACTCATGGAAAATCAATGGTGGCAAATGACAAAATCCATGATCTGGGTCTTTCCACTGAGCAGAAATGTATTAGCGCTGAGGCTGTGGTTTATGCACTTTTTAATCGAAAACGATCTCTAACTAAAAATGAATCGCAGCACAGGGATGGTGCGGCCAATTGCAAATAAAGACGTAATAACCACCAAAGTCTCTGGCGATGCAGAGAGCTTGAAGCAGGAACCATTCCCCCAGAGCATTGCCGCTCCGCCTGCTCACTCACTGAGTGCTGCTCTGCTCGCTGCAAACAATACAGATACTTTCTCCCTGACCGACACCTACGAGCAAATGTGCCAAAAGATCATGACAGATTGCGATATGCAAGATGGTGGAAGTCAGCAGGAGGCTGAAATGCACTGTGACCACAGAGGCCATGCAGGTGGGGAGACCTTACAGAGACAGGGACATTGAAGACCAGACTGAATGGTGAGAAAGAGTCACATATGGGAAGGCTGGGAAAACAGACTAAGCAAAGGCACCGAAGAGAAGCCAGGAGACGATCAGTATGTTTGGAGCAAAATGAACATGGAGTGGAGAGGGGTCAATCTAGGATCATATTTGCTATTTGGGATTTTCTATCACCTTGAGCCATCCTCTTCATCTCTGAGGTTCCTCGATTGGTCCACCCCACATGCCCAGTGAACTAAAGCTCTTGGGTGTCAGCCTTGGCCAGTAGCTCAGTTGGTTAGAGCATCGTCCTGATATGCTGAAATTGCAGGTTCAATCCCCAGTTTGGCCACATACCAAAATCAACCAATAAATGCATAAATAAGTGGAACAATCTCTCTCTCTCTCTCTCTCTCTCTCTCTCTCTCTCTCTCTCTCTCTCTCTCCTCTCTCCAGTCGTTTTTATTTTAAGAAGAAAAATCTCTTTAAGAACAAAAAAATCTATTGTGTATCCAATATAAATGAATGTTATGTTCCCCCAAAATTCAGGTGTTGGAATCCTAGCCCCCATAGTGATGGTATGAAGAAGTGGTATTTGATTCCAAAGGGACCACCAGGAAGGTTACCTTTCATCTTGATTTTTCTCCACCCCATTTCTACTACTCAGTAACCCCACAACACAAATCCAAACATGCCCAGTGATTGCCAAGTGGATGCCAAGTGGCTCTTCTGCCACCACCAGCCCACAGGCCCCAGGAACACATTGCCTCCACAAGCCCCGAGGGGTACAGAGGGACAGGTGGAGAGACCCCCTGACTACTGCTTCCCTCATCCCCCTGCACATAGCACCTGCATCAGCTCTCCTAGGCCCTCACAGCAGGGACTCAGGTCAGATCGTGGGCACCTACCCAAGATCCATCGACGCCCCCAGAGTCATTTGTCATTGCCACATTCTGTGCATGCGTCAGGAAGTAATGGTGCATCCTGTACTCAGATCTCCCTTGTGTTCCCGGACACAGGCAGCTCAGAGTCTGACAACTCACCCTTGACACACAGCTCAAGGTCACATGTCCTGCAGATTCCAGTGGCAAGACTGGACTCCAAATGTCTGGATTTGCGGAACGAGGTATTCCATGGGGACAAGGTCCACCAACGAAATGGCAGAGAATTGCTTGGGACGAAGCATGTTGAGTTCAGAGTCAGCTTCCTTTCAGAGCTCTGACAAGCACTCAGCACCCAGTCTCTGGGCACAAGGCACGTGACCGAGAGTAACAGAGAACAGAACACACTGTCTTTGCATGAGCTGAGGGCCCCATCTCCTGAACCGGAAGCAACACCCCACTCACAGTCCTCACAAAGCCCCACCAGAAGGCTCTTCCTCCCTTCCCTCCCCAATTCCCTCTATGTTCTTTCCTTTTTCTTCCTTTCCTCTTCCACTGTCGTTTTGGGGACACTCACAAATGAGACAGGTTGATTAATTTCATATTTTGGCTGCAGTTGCAGAAACACCTTCCCTCAAACCCTGGCGCAGAAAGTAAAGATTTAATCAGTCTCTAGTGGAGTTACCTCTTACGCTCGAGAAGATCTCTGATGGGAGGCGAAGGAGGAGTTTTCAAACATTAAACTTTAACGAGCAGAGCAGGCAAACATATTGCTGCATCAACACCCAGCTTGGCCTCATTGGGGAGAAACCCAGGCTAGTCCATCAATCTCCCCAGATCGGTACTGTCATCCTCCTCAGCTCTTATTGCATTTGTGCAACCAGGGTGTACAGGGAAAGTATTCCGTTAAATCAGTGAGCATGGAGGAAAGCCAGTAAGGGTGGAGGCTCTGTGGAGTTTTGCTAGGCTGATGGGGGCAAAGGGATTTTGGGGCTTAAAGGTGGAAGTTCACTCTTTATATTCCTAAGTCATCCTCCCTTAGATTGCAGATAGTCCTTATTGCAGGAGGAGAAAAAACACAGAGGGAGAAAAGGGTTTGTCTTCAGAAAGATGATCAGGCAACAGTGAAAGCTAGCAGAGATCTGCATTTCGGAAAGCATCTAGGCTAGGAGTCAGCACACTTTTTCTGGCCAGTGTGGCTCAGTTGGTTGAGCTTTGTCCCGGGCACCAAAAGGTCGCCAGTTCAAAGATTCCTGGTCAGGGCACATGCCCAGGTTGTGGACTCAACCCCCAGTAATGGGCATGCAGGAGGCAGCCAATAGATGTTTCACTCTCACATGGATATTTCTCTCTCTCTGCTCTCCCTTCCTCTCTCTCTCAAAAAATCAATAAAAACGAATTTTAAAAACAACACATGGAGAGAATCAAGATCCAATTTCTCCTCCCATGAAGGTTACTGCTTGGAAGTCAGAAGACCTCACTTTGATGGTTGATGAGTTAGTAGGAGAAGGTAAAGTCATTTCACTCAGACCGAAAAAGCATAAATGCATCTGTGGCTACAAGACCTTTGGACATGCTGTGCTCTCTCTGCTTAAAATATTCTTTGTTCCACTTTTACTCAATTAAATCCTCCTCATTTTCCGATCTCAACTGAGATTATAGACTTCAGAGACGACCTGTCTGGTGTTTCCCACGCCTGCCAAGCACTCTTAGCATCCTGTACTTTGCTCTTATTGTAATTGTATCTTAATATGATGGTCTCTCTTCCCTCATTAGACCGTAAACTCCGTGAGGTCATACCAGCACTGAGTACACAGCACAGGGCCTGGCCCAAAGGAAGTACTCAGTGAATAGGCATGAAGTAAATGGGCATGAAAGACTTTAATTAGAATTAGAAAACACAATTACCTGTGACCTCTGAGTTTTCCCTCATCCAACAAATCCTCATGGAAACCCTTGGTTTATCTGCAGAGAGCAGGGCTGCGCTTGGGTCTCCCACCCAATGTGCAGCAGCACTGTGGGGGGCTCACTAAGACCAATTCCAGGCTCTACACCCCGTGTCTTGGGCAGTAGGTCTGGGATGGACGCTGGGAATTTGCAATTCTAACCAGAGCCCAGTGATGCTGTTGCTACTGGTTCACAATTCTCAGCTCTAATGTGGGTAAACCCCACATGAGAATCACCAGGGAAGCTTTAAAAATACCAATGCTGGGGCTCCAGCCTAGACCAATTAGATCTGAATCTCTGAGACTGGGGTGTGGACATTGTTATTTATCTGCTTTCTGTTTTGTTTTTTAAAGCCCCGTGGTGATTCAATGCGCAGTTAGGCTTAGGAACAACTGGTGCTGGATGTTTATAGTACAAGAGCGGTCCTCAGGCTGGGCTCCATCCTGGCCATGGCTGGGCTGCAGTGGCAGTTTGAGAATGTGCTGGGGGTTCCCCTCAGGGTCCTGCTCAGGGCTGCAGGACCGCTCCTGGGCACATGTGAACAGCACATGAATGCAAGCAAAACTCAGTGAGGATTCATTAGAGTTGTTGTTAATCTATTTTCACTGCTTTAATAATTCCATTGTATAAAAATACTACAATGTTTTCACCTACTCACTGAATGATTTGGGGCTATTGTGGATAGTGCTTTATAAACATTCTAGTGTGTGTGTGTGTGTGTGTGTGTGTGTATAATTTGGTGAACATATGTATGCATTTCTTGTGGACAAAAGAAGCCAGATGCAAAAGAATGCATACTGTGTGGTTCTGTTTATACGAAGTTCAAGACAGGCAAAATTAACCTATGCTCAGATAGTCAGATAGCGCTGGGGAGGGGGAGTGCGGGGGGAGGAGGGAGGGAGTCCTGATGTCCCAGATACATTAACTCTGTGATAATGTGTCAAGCTGTACTCTTAATATCAGCTCCTTTCTGTATATACAGAACACTTCAATTTTTAAAATGTTCATTAAAAATAAAAACTCGCAGCACAGAGGTGTATGTACTGCCCACCCGTGGCCTGCAGGGGGCGCAGCGGCCTCATGAACTCTGCTCTCCCAGCTCCTGATCTGGTGTATAATCTGGCTGGCCAGGTCTCCTTGAAGTTGCAGGGCTGCCTGAAGAGCAGCAGATGCTCTGAGCTACACTACACACGGGAATACCCAGAGGAGCCAGGGCAAGGCCTGGCCACACTCACCTTTCCCAGCCCTCAGCTCAGCACCACAGCAGGCCGGAGATTCTGTTCTCAAAAGCTCTCAGCATCCCAAAGCAATTCTACCTGAAAGAGACTCGGGATAGCAATGCTGGGTTCCTAGGGCCTCTCTCTCTGAGTCCCTGCACACAGAGAGGCAGGGTGATGTGGCTAAGAGTCAGAGCGACCTGAGTTCGAGTCCTGGTGCTGTCATTGCCAGTTGGGTAGCCTTGAACAAAACCCCAAACCTCTGTTTCCTGCTCTGTGAAAGGAGGAGATACCACCCACCTCATGGGGTTGTGGTATCTGGCTCAGTAGCTGTTATTTCTACCAAACTGAACTAGACAATGCCAGCACAGTGGGCCCCTTCCCCTCCCTCCTCCAGGCAGCACTAATTGATCACAGAAGGGCATTAGGAATCCACCTCCTCACACCCAGCCAGCTCTGCCACATACAAAAGCTGAGGACGAGTTCATGCCAGACCAATGGCTACAGCTCATGGACTTCTGATCTGAGAGATGCTGGCCGAGGTCAGCCTGCTGGCAGCACCACAGTCAGCAGCAGCTGGAACAATAGCCCAGGACTGGTCGACCTCCTTCCAGATGCTCTGGGCTGTGAGATGTCCTAAGACTCAGCACTTATGGTGCCAAGAAGGCCAGGAGCCACCTGGAACGCCCGGGTCTGGTGGAGGAAAAATGATGGCTTGGGAGCTACAACTGAGTGCCACATCCCAGCTCTGGCACCTAATTAGCTGCATGACCCTGAACAGGCTACTTGGCCTCTCAGAGCCATCTTATACGATGACATGAGAGCTACATGTAGTCATTGTGTCAGGCACCTGGCACATGACAGAGTTCGGGGGGATATTGGTTCCCCCTCCCCTGGTGGCTCTGGGCTCATGAGATAACAATGATAGCAACAATAATAACACCAGCTAATATGTGAGGGCTTACTACATGACGTGACACCATAGGTAGGCACCATGGTTCCCACTTTACAGACAAGGAAAATTATTCCTAAGACAAGGACATCATCTTTCCCAAGGTTACACAGCCAAGTAGGGCTAAAAGTTGGACTTGAACCCAAGTCTGTTTAGTTTCAGAGCTGTGCTAATAACCTACCTGGCTGTATTAGAACTTAAGCCACTGTCTCAGATCCCAGCCCTTGGGGGCAAACCCTGGACATTAAGGTTGTGTATCCCCAATTCCTTGTCCTCTATTCAAACAATTCTCACCTCACCCCATGGTCCCTGACTCTTTACTTTAAGCACTGAGTTGAGCACAGTCAAGAGAGAGGATAGCAGAGGTCAGAGAAGAAAGCTGGACGAAGCTGTCCATGACCTGGGACTTCCATGATGCAGAAATGTCCCACTTCTCCCTGATCCACCTCCAGAGCTTCAGCGTCAGCCAGAGCTGCCACTCAGTAGCAGTGATACTTCAGGAAAGTTAAGTGACCCTCTGAGCTGCAGTGTCTTCATTTATGAAAACACAAATAATGCCTGAAATGAAAACTACCAGAAAATGTCTTTGCACGGATTAAATGAGATGACGTGTTCAAGTCCATCGCGTACATCAGCTCTCGAGTTTTAGCTATTATGTCATCACATTACCACCATCCTCCATGATCACCATCATCATCAATTATCATTAACATCATCGTCATCATTATCTTTTAATCACCAGCATCCTCCATTAATATCATCATCACTACCGTCATCACCATTATCCTCCATCATCAATCTCATCCATTATCAATATCACCATCATCATCCCATAATTCTCCATTTTCATCACCAATACCATTCATTATCATCACTGTCATCACCATCATTACCATCATCCTCTGTAATCATCACCAAAACCATCTATTAACTTCATCATCCTCCGTTATCATCACCAACACCATCTATTACCATCACCATCATTACCATCATCTCCATTATCATCACCAACACCATCTTTTAACATCACCATCATCCCCATAATTCTCCATTATCATCACCATCGCTATCATCACCATCATCCTCAGTTATCATCACCAACACTCATCATTTTAAGGATATAATGTGTATCAAAGGTGTAGCACATGAAAGACAAGAAGGTATTTGATAAAACTTGCCTTGCCTGCAGGGTAGACATGAGCTCCTACATCTTGGAAGACATAACCGTACCGCTGTCTTGCTCCTTAGACTCCACATGCCATTGTCTCAAGCACACAAGAGAATCCCAGGAATAGTAATGAAGACTCTAATGCCTCCATTTCCCCAAAGCACAGCCTCTGGACCTTCCTGGACAAGGACCAGGATCAGCCCTCCTACACCTGAGTTTCCAGGAGAAAGAGAGGGGCCAAGTCCACCTTATCCTTCAATTCCACCAAACAATCCAGAGTGGCCCAGAGCCAATCCATGCTGCCAGATCCTGCAAGGTGATTTTCATACCATGTTTGGCTCCTTTCTGTCTCCTATTTTTCCACATTATTCTCTCATTCATTAAAAAATGTAATAAAGGAACATCTATCTCTTTCCCAGGTTCTGTGCTAGGAATTTAAGAAACAGTAGAGAACAAGATGGTCCTTATCCCTACCTTCAGGAACCTTTAGTACAGTGGGATAGTTGGACACTTGACAGATAATTATAGCTGTTCTTATAGCTACAATGGGTTCCAGGGAGCTTTTATAGCATATTAGAGGCCTGGTGCACAAAATTCGTGCACTGGGGGGAGGGATCCCTCAGCCTTGCCTGTGCCCTCTCGCAGTCCGGGAGCCCTCGGAGGATGTCCAACTGATAGCATGAGTCGGCAGTCGGACATCCTTAGCACTGCCGCGGAGGTGGGAGAGGCTCCCACCATCACTGCTGCACTCGCCAGCCACGAGCCCAGCTTCTGGCTGAGCAGCACTCCCCCTGTGGGAGGGCATTGACCACCAGGGGGCAGCTCCTGTGTTGAGGGTCTGCCCCCTGGTGATCAGTGCGCATCATAGCGACCGGTCGTTCTGCCGTTCGGTCAATTTGCATATTAGCCTTTTATTATATAGGATAATGTGGAGCCTGACCTAGTTGGGGAACTCCAGGAAGGCATCCTTGAGGAAGCAACACATAAGCTGAACTCTGAACAATGAGTAGGATTTCTCGCAGTGAAGGGACAGGGAAAAGTTGGGAAAAGGCATTCTGAGAAAAACGAGTGTGTGCAAGGCCTGGAGGCATTTTGGAGGGACCTGAATCTCCACCAAGGCAAGGGTATTTGAAGATAAAGAGAATGAGACTAAGCTGACAAGATAAAGGGGGTTCAGACTTTGCTGGGTCTATTTTAAGCCAAGCAAAGGAGCCATGGATTTTATTCTTAAATCCCTGGAAGTCATTAAAAATTTTTGTAAGTAAAAAAAAAAAAAATACCTGAGTCTTACCAATGCTTGCTTTGTGCTCTGAAATGAGAAGGGCATTGAGTCTTGGTCAATGTCTTATCTACCCCTGGGACTGATCCAAGTAAAGCCAGAAGTGGACTTGAGAGAGAGGGGGCGGCGGGGGGGAGACTGGTCACTCTGACCAGGGGAGACAGACACTCTGAGCACTTCTCTGAGACAGCATTGTTTCCTCCAATCGAGAAGACCTGACAGATGACTGGCAGGTGGGCATTCTGAGCACTTGCTGCCATCTGCTCAAACCTTCTTTCCTCCAGTCTCCCCGTCTGTCCAGGGAGTCCACACATACCAGTAACCTGTTAACTGTAAACAGTGATGGAGTTTAATACTGATGTCCACCAGGAATGGCCCTTTGGCTCCTCTCCCCTTGCTAAGAAGATAAGACATCCAAGTTGGAGGTCAGATGGAGAACAAGAAGTTCCATGGAGCTCCCTTGGTCCAACTCTCCAAATGCCCTCTCCATCACCTCATTAATGGGTAGTTTCAGGAAGTAAGATGACCCTGGATGGAATGCAAGAGTCACCCTTGATCACTGACAGCCCTGCAGTCGCATGCTTCTCATCCCTGGGACCTCCTGTGATGAGAGGGGAGGCAGTTTGCATTGCAGAACATTTTTATAGGGTTTTAAGTGTTATTACTTTAGAGAATGACTGGAATAAAGCAATTCTTAGAAGAAGTGCTTCAGGGGAGAAAAAGGAATTGTCAAAATTAGAATAAATTATTGGGAAGCAGGGAGAAGGGAAACTAGCTCATACTGAATTAGGAGGTGGGTGCTTTGCATGTGCTGCCTCTTCCAATTCTCACAGTAATCCTATAGCATGACGATCATCATCTCCATTTTGCAGATTAAAAAAAAATGGGTCCAAGACAATAATGACAGCTCTAAGGTCATAGTGTTAAGTGACAGAGAAGAAATCAGAACACAAATTCTATCTCAGTCCCAAGCCATGCTCACTCTTGTGCTCCCACCCAGGGTGCACTTTCACAAGTGCTTCTAACGTTCCTGACAGTGCTTAAGAAAACTTCTTAAAGCAGTTCCAGGGTAATGGAGACTCCTGGTTAAAAACCTGGGTCTTCAGAATCAAACTGCCTGCGCAAGTTACTTAACCTCTGTAAGTCTCGATTTCTTCATCTGTGGTATCTCTCTGTTTGAGTTATAATGAATAAATTTTAAGATCCATGTAAGCCCCTGACATTTGGTCTGTGCTTACTATTTGTAATATTGTCATTATTACTAAGCATATCATCATGTACTCTAACTGTGGTAGGGCACCTCAAAGATGGTCTCCAATGATCGCCACCTCCTGGTTTCACACCCATGTCTAATCCCCTCCACTTAAGTGTGGGCTGAACATACTGATTAGCCCCTAATGAAAGGAATAAAGCAGGAGCGATGGGATGTCACTTCTTTCTTTGGGTGTCCTCTCTCACTTCTTGGCTTTCACTAAGGGAAGCCAGTACCCTATGAGCTGCCCCGTGGAAAGGCCCATGTGGCAAGGAAGTCATGTTGAAGACTTGAGGTTCTCAGTCAAACCAGCCTCATGTGTGAGTTTAGAAACAGCTCCTCCCAGTCACGCTCTGAGACCACTGCAGTTCTGGCTGACTTCTTCATTGCAGTCTGTAAGAGATCTTGAGGCAAATCATCTGCTAAGCACAACTCCTAACTCACAGAAATCATGCGATAATAAATGGTGGTTGTTTTAAGCCACAAAGTTTTGGGGTTATTTGTTACACAGCAGTAGATAACTAATTCGCTCACTCATATCTATATTCTTTCAACAAGCCTTCACTTTATTGGCAGATCAGGAGGTGATATTTCAGCTCTGATCCTGTCTGGAGTATGATGGAAGACAAATCAGCATATCCAGAAGTAGTGAGGTTCACTGTATTTCACACTTCATAACGTGGAACCTGACCTGACAGCCAGGACTCCATACAAACAGGAAGCTGTCAATCTACAAGATGAGATCTGAAAGGTGTGGAAACTGGAGACAATCAAACTGAAGGAGCTGTAGCAATCTAAAGCAACACCACGGTGCTACAATGGGGGAGGGGCATGCCTTATGGGATCAGTCAGCAAGGCTCCCTCTGCAAGCATGTCAAACTCGTGGCCAGCGGGCCACATGCCTCATTTATTTAAATGGGCAGGCATTAGAACCAGATCTGGGAACGCATGATCTCAAAGAGAGAGATCAGCAGTGACGGGAGTGCGTCCTGATGGACTAGTGATGTCTGCCAAGAGCATCTGGTGCACATACACTACGTTGGCCCTCTTTTTTTTTTTTAATCCTCACCTGAGGGCATTTTTTCCATGGATTGAGAGAGAGGGGGTGGGGGAGGGAGGAAGGAGGAGAGAGAGAGAGAGAGAGAGAGAAAGACAGAGAGAGAGAGAGAGAGAGAGACTGGTTGCCTCCAGCATGTACCCCTACCAGGGCTGGGGAACCTACAACCAAGGTATGTGCCCTTGATCAGGAATCAAACCCATGATCCTTTTGTCCATGGGTCAATGTTCTAACCACTGAGGTGGCCAGGGCCACTTTTACTTTTGATGCCTCTAGAATGACTAAAGAACTTACCTCTGGCAATGAGAACATTTGTATCACCACCCCCATTCATGCTTTATAAATGTTTTTAGGACCTGCATAGCCGTGACTATAGACAGGAAGCTGTGAACATGGCTCCTTCTGGAGTTAGAATCTGATGTGGACCCATTTCATTGACCATGAGCATTGATGGTTGCATCTGCCTTATAGGGTCACTTCTCAGGGAAAATTCAAAAGCAAGGGATTGGAAAAAGATGTTATGACCCCAAAGCTGCTTTCAGTCTCCAAAGAACAGTGGTTCACATGTTACTTTTTGCCCTTCAGAACCTGGAGAATATCCCTTGTCCAGGGAGCAAACTAAGCCCAAAGACACACTCCTGGCTCCCAGGGGAAGCTGCTTGCCAAGAGGCCTCTGGAAGGGTAGTAAGTGCCAGGACGGCCTGCTCTGTGCACAACAAGGCATGTTTGGAAACAGGAATAGCACAAATGCCCACACATTGCCCTGTACCCTGGACAGACACCTTTAACTGGGCAAGACATTCTTTCTCAACAGACCTGGGTGTGATTTCAGAATCTGGGTACAAGCAGAACTGTAAGCACCGCCCATAATCGGCAGCGTTAGCATGCAAAATTAGATTGGAATCAAGTGTGTGCTTTGTCTTCCTTCCTGGCTCACATGCCGACGTCTGCCAGCAGCCCTGGCTCTCTTCCGGTATGGGCTTCGCCCAGGAAAAGTCACACCTAACCAGCCAGCCCTGGCTGGGGCCCAAGAGGCAGGAGAAACCTCCAGCACACATCTGCCCAGCTTCTCCTTGGCCTGGGAAGCAAACTCCTTGCTCCCAAGTGCAGAATGGAGTGTAAGGCTCCTTCAGCAAGCAGGAGTGCTCAACACAAGAAAGTCATCTGTGTCCACAGCCAGAGAAATAAGGCCCCCATCCCCTGCCCCAGACACTTAGCAGCTCACTTGAACCAGGCGTCTTCTAAGTCCTGGGTCTCTGGAAGAGATTGGAAAAGGCATCTGATGGTGATAGGGTTTATCATGTGACTCACCACAGTGAGAGCTGCAAATGTAGGAGCCTTATAGGACAAAGGTCCCTGTCACCACTATCTAAGGGGGTGGTGCTTAGGAGTGAAGTTGTGCTCCTCCAAAATTTGTACTCTGAAGTCCTAGGCCCATGTATCTGGGAATGTGACTATATTTGGCAATAGGGTCTTTAAAGAGGTAATTAAGGTAAAATGAGATCATTAGAGTGGGCCCTAACCCAGTATGCCTGGTGTCTTTATAAGAAGAGATTAGGACACCGGTAACACAAAGGGAAGATCATGTGAGGACACAGGGAGAAGACGGCCATCTACAAGCCAAGGAGAGAGGTCTCAGAAGGGACCAGCCCTGCCACACTTTGATCTTGGACGTCCAGCCTCCAGAACTGTGAGAAAATGCAATCTGTTATATAAACCACCCAGTCTGTGTGGTTCATCTGAGCAACGTAATTCAAAGGCTGGTGGAGAAATTTTAGCATAAGTGAGGTACACACTATCATCCTTTTTCAAGATGCGGCAAATGCCAGGATCAGAAGACAGACACACAGTTGAGTGATCATCATAGCTTTGAGAACTGAGGGTGTGTTTCCATGCAGCTGTCCTATGGAGCAGAACATAGAGAGATGCAAGCCAGCGTGCATGGACGTCCACTGTAAGGCAGCTACTGGTCTGAGTAAGAACACTGTGTGTAAGACCCCGATCTTGCTGTGGATGACACCAGTTCAATGGGGGAGCCAGATATCAAAAGAAAAATCAACTGGACATGAAAAGTGCCACCACAGAGGCGAATGGACCAACTTGGATATAAAGAGAAAGAACAAACTCCTTTCCTTTCAGTAGAGAGCATTTGAATATTTTTAGAATTGATATACTTATGTGGAGTACCAGGCACTAGTGTTAAATGATAGGATCATGTATGTGGCCACAACTGTCATGACTTTCTTTGTCCACCAAGAATACAGGTAATTTAGCAATATCTACTAAAATTTAAAATGCTCACACCTTTTTTTTTATATATTGATTTTAGAGAGAGTAATGGAGAGATAGAAACATCAATGAGAGGGAAATACCATAGATCGATTGCCTCCTGTACATCCCCACACTGGGGATCAAGTCCGCAACCCGGGTATGTGCCCTGACCTGGAATCGAACTGTGACCTCCTGGTTCATGGGCCAATGCTCAACCACTGAGCCATACCGGCCACACCTTTGACTGAGCTGCCTCGCCTTCGGGGACATATTCTACATGGATTTCCTTGCAAAGTATGCTAAGATATATGCATAATGATGTTCACTGAAATATTGTTACTAAGAGCAAACCAGTGGAAACAGCCTGTCAAACAAATCATGGTACATCCATATGCTGACATGTTATGCAGTCATCAGAAGAAAAAAAAAATAGAACTATTTGTGCTGATGTGGACAAAGCTCCAAGATACAAGAAGAAAAGAATGAAGTCACAAAAAAAGTGCATTAGGTATGACCACTTGGGTGTCAGTGTTCAAGGCAGCATATACACATTCACATACACACTAGCATAGCCGCAGGTGATTGTTCTAGAAGGGATCAGGAGCCACTAGGAAGTAGGACAGTCTGGGCTGGGGTGGGGAGATGGGGCATTTTGTACCTTTCTGTCTAAGGGGTGTGTTTTTAATGTCAGCAGGGGTTGTCTAGGCAGTGGGATGATGCGACATACCTTGGTTTTCTTCTTTATACGTGTCTATGTTTTAGAGAAATGAAACTGTAGGAGTTGCTTTTTATCTACACATGATGTATAGATGGAGGAGGTGTTTCTGGACACGTAACAGGTATGCGTGTGCTTTTATCTCGCCCTCCTGGGTCTTTGAGGGAGATTAGGAGAAAAAATGCCGTCAGCTTCCACCTGCAGTCAAACGTTTCAACACACATCATTAGATTCCCTAGAGAACGGTGGTGATTTCTTTTGTGTGTCTCCCATTGAAAGGAAACTGGAATCACAGGTCACACTGTGAATCTGAGACAGCTCCCACCTCCCGGGAGGACCTCGCGCCCTGGCACCTGAGTGGCCCCAGTTCCCAGCAGGCCTGGGTGTGCAAACCACCTCCTGACTGAAGAACGAAGGGCCTATGGACCTCCTGGAGGCTGGGCTGGAGGCTGGGCAGAGGGAAACAGAGACATTGAGAACCAGGCTCTGCCTCTGCATCTGGGCAAAACGCCTGCTGGAAAAGAGGAGAAAACTTTGGGCTCAAGGAGTGTTTCAGAAAACCCAAGCCTCTTTTTGTCCACCATGAATACAGATAACAGGAGTGGAGTGATTCTAAGGAAATGTACTCCATCTGCATCTCAGGCTCTGGGTGTGGCTCTGGGAGGGGGGGCGCCTTTGGAATTAGAGAGACTTGGGTTCCAATTGCATCTCTACCCTCTCCTAGCTGTGTGGCCTTGAACAAGACACCTAACTTCTCTGTGCTGACAGTCCTAGTTCTAGGAGAGGATATAAACAACAAACACACCAACAAGCCAGTCAAATGACAGCACCAAGATATGACAAGTGCCATACAGGAAATCGAACAGGTGCTGTAATAGAGAATAGCGGAGGTCAGTGAAGTCTCGCTCAAAAGGTGGCATTTAAGAAGACTCCATTTTAATGTAGTGGAATAAGCCACATCTTGTCCATTTTATGAGCCAGGGGAGGGAACAGATGGCACACTCAAATTAGGAGAATTTTAGAGGAATTTAATAAAGAAACTACTTGCAAAAGTGTGGGCAGGGGGTAGGGGAATCACAAGAAATAATACAGTGCTCTGGGACTAGTAACAATAGGATTACAGGCTCTGCCACCATCTCTGAGCTTAAATACACACAGAGGGAGTTGCCTGAGATCTTAGTGTAGGAATGCAGCAGCCCATTGGAGGGAACAAGGTCTATAAATTACAAATGCCCTGCCCACTCCTCTCTCCCACTATACCTACTGTAGCTCCCTACTGCTGAAACCCAACCAGCAGCCAGTGGGCAAAGGAGCCTGGTGCTGTGGCCTGGCACAATGCTGAGGAGAAAGGCAGAAAGTAGATCTGAAGAGATAAGCAGTTGTTATCCATCCATCCATCCTTCTCTATGTTCTCAGAGTTAACTAGCACTTCTAATTCTGCTCTCATAAGGCCAGTGAGAATCACCTCATGTGTGTTTCATGTGTGTCTGTTTAACTTAAAATGCTCAACGATTTGCTACAGACACACTTCGCGCAAGGGGCTTTCATCATCCAGAGCTTCAGGGGTTCCAGGTAGTCCATAATGCTGCCGCTCTGACTCCACATTAAATATGCAACTGCATGTTTATTACCCATTCCTGGAAGGCACACTGGCCACTCCGCCGCCAAGAGCACACAAACCCCCAACACACTCAGCCTCTCTCTCTGTTGCCCTCTGTGATTCTGCTACTCGAATGGACCGTGTGAGCATCATCCCACTTTCAGAAAACAAACTCCCTTTGCCAGTCTCAACTAAACTGGGATGAAAATGCTAAGGCTCTGAAATTTACTTAGCTGAGCCGAGCCCCATGGAGGAGGTGACATCCTGCTATAGAATCACAGGAATGTTGGCTGCTTTGGCTGTCACCTGCTCTTCCAAGGGAGGTGGGGAACGCAGAATTTCAGTTCTCTGGGTGGGGATTCCTTGCTCCCTCCTTACTGAGCTGCTGGAGCAAAAAAGAATGGTCGCCTGCCCTGGCCAGTTTTGCTTAATGGTTGGAGCATCGGCCCGCAGACCAGAGGGTCTCAGGTTCGATTCTTGTTCCGAGGTGCATACCTCAGTTGCAGGTTCCCCAGTCCCTTTAGGGAAGTATGTGGGAGGCAACGAATCAATGTGTCTCTCTCACATCGATGTTTCTCTCTCTCTCTCTCTCTCTCTCTCTCTCTCTCTCTCTCTCTCTCTCTCTCTCCCCTCACCAGCCCCCCCTTCCACTCTCTAGAAATAAATGGGGGAAAATATCTTCAGGTGAGGATTTTTTTAAAAAAGAATGGTCACCTAAGAGTGGAGAAGCAATTAAGCCAGGCTGGCCACCATGGTGTGCAAGAAGAACCACAGTTTGGGTCGAATGAGCTGAGCTTTTCATCACATCTTTTCTGTCTGAGCCACCGAAAAATGTCACACTAAATGGCAGGGGAAGGACAATAGTGCCTGAGCCAGACATTCCCTTCAATGACACGACACATCGTTCAGCAAGTGTGTATCTCCAGGGAATGCGTTCTGCAATCAGAAAGCTGTAGTCATCCACGTACGAAATCCATCCTGACATACAAGCCCATCAGAAAAGGGGAGTCTGGTGTCACATACACCCACACTCCCCAACATGGAGTTTGCAATTAGGGTGAGTGATAAGGCAGTGACTGTGGATCAAAAACAATCTAGAGAAAATCAGAACTAACACCATTAGCTGTCCCATCCCTACTCAGCATCTTGTAGATTAAGAGAAACAGCCAGGGCAATTACTTTAATCACTTATGCAAAGTAAGACTGTTTCCCAAATTGGAAATGACAGTCCGGGCCACCTGGATGAGAAGACAGCCTGTTCCCCGGGTGAGTGGAGGGCAGGGGCGCGGAACTGAGCCTGGTCCTGAGTCTTCGCTGGGTCATGAGATGATCATAATCAAAATCACTATCTCCTTCACCAGTACCATCGTCGTCATCAAGTCCACAAATGTAAAGGTCTCCAGTGGAACTTTTCAGTGGGAAAGCAGGCACCAAGTACCCACATGAGGCTAAGAGATATTCCTCTAAAAGACTATATGGCCCTGGCCAGTGTGGCTAAGTTGGTTGAGCGCCGTCCTGCACACCGAAAGGTCACAGGTTCAATTCCCGACTGGGCACATGCCCAGGTTGTGGGTTCAATCCCCGGTTGGGGTGCATACAGGAGGCAACCGATCGATGTTTGTCTCACATCGATGTTTCTCTCTCTCCCTCTCTCTTCTTCTCTCTCTAAATAATCAATAAAAACATTTAAAAGAAAAGGTTGTATGGTCAAGTATATCAGCATATTAAAGGCGCTGATAAGCCCTACAGCGAAGAAGTCTAATGAGTTCATTTCCCAAACTTACCTGACCACAGAAAAGAAGAAAAAAAAAAAGCTGCTCTGGGAACTCAACACTATGAACACCCTACACAACGAATATGGGGCATAAGGCCCGAGTCTCTAACTTCAGCTGTACATTAGAGTCACCTGGGAAGTTTTCCAAAATACTAACAACTGAGTCCACCTCGGTGTAGGTGAGCTGACCATGTGCCAGCTTGACCCTGCCATGCCCACCTTGAGACTACACCTGGCACTTCATCACCACCACCCAGAACAGAGCCAACAGCACAAAACACTCACAGGAAAAGGACATTTCGCTGAACAGCCCACAGGTCGACGAAAGAGGAAGATGTTGCACATAACAGCAGAACTTCCCAACAATCCTTTTTAAAGAACTTTGATCTTTCTCCCAAGTTTTTCTCCAAATGGCAGCTGCTTTGTGTCTCTCTTCTCCTCTTCGTCCATTACTCTCTCTGCCCACTGGTTCCTAACCCTCTATTATCCTAACCAATTCCCCTTAGTCCTGCCGGTGGCTCAACAGCAGTGCTCTGTTCTCACTCAAACAGCTCCCTGGGCCTTTCCCCCAATCCAAATAGCTTGTCCAAGTGTGTTTTCCAAATCGATACACATAAAAACACCAGTTACAAAGAGTTCAATGTGTACTCTTGCAGCTAAATGGAGAGGTTTACATTCTTATAAGACTAACTGGGAGCACTACACTGAGAAAGGTTACCCATGAGGGCTGCATGGGAGAGGTGATGAAAGGATTCATGTAGAGCAAGCATGTCAAACTCAAAGACTAACACAGGCCAAATAATGAGGCATGCGGCCTTCAGGCTGTGAGTTTGATATGCTTGATGTAGAGGAAACAGGGAGTTACCTAGGGGTCAAGGGCAGGGCCTGCACACATCCCAAAGGCTGGGAAAGGAGCTGAGGGAGGCGCAAAGGTTTATGTAATGATAAAACAAAGGACTTCGATGGAGCAAATAATAATACCTAGCATGTGCCTTGCCCTCAGCATGTGCCAGACACCATCCTAAACACTTAGCTTATCTTCCATTGCTTAAACGCACAATAGCCAGTGAGATGGGTACTGTCATCCTAGCAAGTGAGGAGCAGGGCTGGGATTTGAATCTAAGCAGTCATCTTCAGGGTCCATTGGCTTAACCACTGCATTAAAGAGTAATGAGCTACAGCACAGAGATAAACAAGGCCAGTTAGGCAGGCGTGGTGACTAGGCTCCGGAGTAGGGACCAGCATTGCCTTGGAGCTTATAAGAGATACAGGCCCTGGGGCCTCCCTCCAGACTTACTGAATCAGTTCTGCATTTTAACAAGAGCCCCCAGGTGCTTCCTCCACACACTGAAACATGAGTGGTGCTGGTCCAGACCTCTGGGGTCCATAACAAATCTAATTCATGGAGGGAGCAGAGTGGGTGAGATCAGAGCAGGTAAAAGCCAGGAGGAGCTTCTCTGTATAATACATTTCCAAAGCCACAGATGGCAGCAGTCATTTCTGAAGGTGAACAAAACAGGTGTGGTTAGGAACCAGAGCCAGGTCCAGGTACTAATGGCTCAGCCACCACCTCAGATGTGTGAGCTTGGGCAAGTTATAAAATCTCCAAAGACTCACACCATCTAAAGTGGATGCAAAGGATAGTTCCTCATCAATTGTTGTGCAAATTAGGTGAGCAATTTCTTTTTGGAGCTTAGCACAGTGCCTGTTACATGTTAACCCCTCCACCTCATTAGTATCACTATGATTGTGTCAAAATTGTACCTTATGGACATTAAACTGGCTCTGCAGACCCCCATTATAGTCACAAAGTCTGGGAAGAAGGAAGAAGGTGCAGAGAAATGCAAAATGCAGGTGAATTAAATTTCCTCATCTTGCCTGGATGGAGTTCAAAGATGCCATTTCATTCTTGACTTTGACTATTAGAGAAACAAGCATTACAGCATCCTTTACAAAGGAGTGAAAGGCAACCACATGAGGAATTAATAATAGGATGCCTACCTTCAAATCAGCAGGCAAGATGAAAGCAAATCAAACAATCTGCAGAGCCCAGGAGAGAGAAGATAAATGAAGCAGCACAAAAAGTTCTTTCTGAGGAATAATCTTTTAAATGACAGGAGTTCAAACATACCTGTTATTATAAATGTCCTCTATTAAAAGACAATGATTGCCCTGGCCGATGTGCTCCATGGTGAGAGCATTGGCCTGCAATTCCCAGACTGAGGGAATAAACAAGATTCATCTATGGACTACTTCCAAGAGACAGTAGCAACAAAAGGAAACAAAAAAGGAAGAATACCAATGACAGGGTATGTTCAGGCCATAGGAACCAAAGAAATATGGACAGCAACCTTGATTTCAGAGAAATCCAGCACAGAAAGCATCATCCAAGCTCAAGATGGTCATCCTATATAATAATCCTATATAATAAAAGGCTAATATGCAAATTGTTCCCTCAACCGGGAGTTCGACCAGGGGGCAGGGCCAGCCAGCTAACTGCCCATGGCCCCTCCCCCAGGCTGACCCCGCCCCCAACCGCCCCCCAACCCCAATCAGGGCAGGCCAGCCAGAACCCACCCATGCATGAATTCGTGCACCATGCTTCTAGTTTTATATTAATAAAAGGTTCGATCCATAACCAATGCTCATTGATAGATAGCTTTTGTGGCTCAAATGACATGAGCTCAAAATAAATAAAGCACAAATTTGACGAGCACACAAAAAAAAATAACCTGATAGCAGATGTATAGTAACTTTTGGAGATCCGAACAAACCCGTTTCAGTTAAAAAAATCAATGACCCAAGAATCCTGAAGTGTAAAATTAATAAGGTTTGTCAGGTAGAGAGCACACCTTTACAAGTGTACAAGGAGTATTTCAGAACAATTCAGCCAGATTTGCCCATTTATCCATGCACCCCATCCATCCACTGATCCATCCATTTACTGATCCACCCACCCATCCACCCATCCATCCATCTATCCATCTATCCGATGTATATTAAGAATCTACTCCATACCAGCTATCACATAAGGTGGTGGGGGCTCAACAGAATACAAAGGCAAGGAGCTTCTTATTATGTAAAATACAGATCCCCACCATGCACAAAAATAAAAAGGGGGTGAGTAGACAAAGTAATTAAAACAGAGGCCTGATGATAAGCAGTGGGATGTGATAGGGTGTAACAGGAATAATAAGGTGTCAGCTAAGGTCTCAGGTTTTCATTCAACAAGATATGTGAAGACAAGTGAACAAGAAATGGTTCTCTTGCATATTTAATAAGAGAGATTCAAGTCAATAAACATGAGAACAAGGAGAGGATATTATTGCAGATAGTGCTACATGCCGTGAAGAAGGTAAACAGTCAAC
This sequence comes from Eptesicus fuscus, assembly GCF_027574615.1. Lineage (NCBI taxonomy): Eukaryota > Metazoa > Chordata > Mammalia > Chiroptera > Vespertilionidae > Eptesicus > Eptesicus fuscus. The sequence continues at coordinate 14,807,722 of NC_072476.1, read as the reverse complement.
AGAAGAGCACTGAGGGGCAGGAGAGATGCTGACACTTGGGCCAGTCACCCAGACTCCCCGAAGGAAGTGGCATTGGCTCTAGAGCTTCCAGGACCAGGGTGGTAGAGGCGAGGTCAGAAAGGTGCCCAGGAGCCTCCCAGGTCAGGGTGTCTGGGCATTATCCACAGGACCATGAGAAACCTCTGCATCTGCTGGGTACTTTGGGCAAGTAATTCCACGCCGCTCTGCTGGGCCCTCAGGCCACCACGGGCTCCATAGGGAGCCAGACCCCCTCTCAGCCAGAGCGACCTAGACAGGTAGCCTTGCAGCACACACCAAGGCTCAGAGGGTGAATCCTGCTCTAATTACACTGGTGATTTCTAACTGACACTTGCTGAGCAGGAAAGATGTCCCTTCTACTCGGACATGATCTCCAGGAAGCCCGTCCCAAGTCCTCCAACTGGGAGGATGCTGCGAATTTAAACAGCTGACAAAAGCGTGGGAGACCCATTCCGAGACATCTGAAAAATAAGCGAGGAGCCTAGATGTTGGGGAGGAGACTCTGCACACCCCTCCCTGTTCTGAGGCAGCAGCAGGAAGAGCAGATACTCCAAGGCCCAGCTTTTCATCCTTGTCCCGCCTCCAGTGAGCTGGTGAACTGGGCGGGTTATTTGCCTCTCCGAGCAGTAAGTCCTGGACCTGCAAATGGGTTTAAAAGTAATCTTTCTTGAGGGGTCCACCTGGCACACAGGAGGTGTCTGAGAAATTCCAGACTCTTCTCTCTGGGTTCTCCCACACCTCTTGCTCAGAAGCTCTGGAGCCAGGAGGGAGGGAAGGAGGATAAAAGGGAGGGAACCGCTAACCACAGCAGTCACTATGCTCCCTGGTGATGCTGGCAGTAGGTTAAAGGGCTGGTGATAATAAGATTCTCTCTCCATGTTCCCGTGACGGCAAATAACGGAGACATGAAGATGGAGCATCCATCAGACTCAGAGAGGAGGCAGAGGAAGGCAGGTGATCAAAGGAATAAATGCGTTGCAATCTGAACACAGCCTGCCTGCTTTCATCCCTCTGGGAGGAGACGCAAGGATTCCCACTCCAGCCAAAACACACTTTTTTCTTACCCAAACCAGCCTGAGTGGGGGTCGTAGATGTGGCAGGTTTTCAGAACAGACCCCCTTGGGGTTCATCATCTCCTTGGTGTGGCCACATCTCCCAGTGCTCAGCCAAGCACTCCAAGCTACACCTGAGAAATATGCCACTGCCAAGGAGACTTACCCATTTTGAAAGGTCAGAGAATCACTGCCATTGGAACTTGTGCACAGAGCAGGTATAAATGCACCCAGCTCCCCAGCATGCTTTATCACGCTCAGGAGAGGGGTCCCAGGGAAGGGCAGCCTCCGGAAGTCATTTTCCAGGCAGAGCATTTAACTGCTTGGTGGCTGGGGAGCCAGGAACTCCCTGGGCACAGGACCTACCTGCCCGTGTCACCTTTATCACCCTCTTCTCCCTCCCCTGAGAAGCAGCTGCCTCCAGTTTCCTGGGCTGTGAGCTACGCTAGGGACTCAGACCCTCCCTGCCCAGTTTCATGGAGCCTCCCTCCCGGAGAAGGATGAACAACTCCTCACCCCAATCACCACAGTATTGAGAAGGCAGGATGCAAAGTCAGTTAAATACAACAGTCATCTTGGCCACAGACACCAGATCATCTGTTCTGCAATATGCTGGTTACTAAACCACTAGGAAGAGAGAAGAACTGAATGCCATTCCCCCAGTGGGAATTCTCATTTTCTCGACACCGACTTAGAGCTTCCTAGCATCTCAAGATGCTCTGGGGCTTGTGGGGGTCCAGGAAAACCAGAACTATACAGAGGTCTAAAACAATATCTACCACACTAGTGTGAAAAACACTGATGCCTGGGGGAGTCTGGGGAAGCCTGCAGACACAGCAGGAAGAATCCAGGCTGTGGAAATGTATACACCTGGGTTCAAACCTCAGCCTTGCAGCTTACAAGATGTGTGGCTATGGACAAGTTACTTCACCTCTCTGGTCTTCTGCCCCTCCATCATGGACCAGGTAGATGATGAGACCTAGTTGGCCTATGTGCTGTGGAGATTTAGGCAAATGCAAGTGTTATCCCATGGCTCACAGCTGATACCCAATGACTTATTATTCTATCACGTTGACTTCATCAGCCCTGACAAAGGAAGAGAGAGACTGAGGAACTAGGTCAACCAAGCTACCAACAAACCAACTCAATCAAATGACCCACAACCTCATAGACTTTCCTAGCTTTAGTGGTCAAGGTGCCAGTGGGTAAAGAGGGCAGATTAGGGGCCAGGAAATCCCCTGGAGAGATTGGCCAGAAGGTGAACATTTGGTCCCATGAATGAGAAGCTGTCTGCCCTCCTCTCTCCTTTCCACCCCTGCTTCCTCCAGTACAGCGCAAAGAATAGGACATGCTAACCAAGGCTGAGACCCCCAAATGCAGGACAGAATGGTTGGAGACACAGGCTCCAGAGCCAGAATGCCAGGCTTCAAATTCCAGCAGGCACTGGGGAGACCTTGCTGAGACCCAGTTTCCTCGTGTTAAAGAAGGGAACAGTTGGGTGGCAGTTCTTCAAAAAATCAAACATAGAATGACTACCCGATCCTGTAATTCCACTCCTGGGTATATACTCAAAAGAACTGAAAACAGGTGTTCAAACAAATACTTGTGCAAACCTGTTCACAGCAGCACTATTCACAATCACCAGAAGGTAGAAACAACCTAATTATCCAACAGGTGAATGGATATACAGATGTGATCTATCCGTACAATGGAACATTATCCAGCCATCAAGGAAATGAAGGACTGATACCTGCTACAACGTGATGAAACTCGTAAACATTATGTTAAATGGGAGAAACCAGTCATACAAGGCCACATATTATATGATTCCAATTCTATGAAATTCATAGAGACAGATAGCAGATTAGTGGTTGGGGAAAGGGAAATGGGAAATGACAGTTACTTGGTGATGAAAATGTTTAGAGGTGGTGGTTGCACAACACTGTGAATGTGCCAAACACCACTAAATTGTTCACTTTTTAATGGCTCACTTTGTTATGTGAATTTCACCTGAATTAATTATTTTTAAAAGAAAGTAGTTGCTCAAATTCTTCTGCCCATAACTGGCAGTCAGCAGCAGCAGCCTGGGAGGGGTACTCCAATGAACAGTGACTCTGGCAGGAGGAGGAGGGGCAGTGAGAGCACAGAGCACTCAATCACCACTCAAAGGACAGAGACCTCAGCTCCAGCCTCCCACAAAGCCTCCTTTGCCACTTAAACCATCCCCAGTCCTCTCAAGGGCCAGCAGCGTGCCTCTGCAGTCCCATCACACAGGCAATTTACATGTGTAATAAAAGGCTTCAGTCTTGACACTAATCTCAGAAAAAAATTTTCTTACATTTGTATTAATTCTCCATCCCGGGTTTTAATTGAAGAGAGGATACAGCATCACAAGGGAAATAAAACCTTAGTTCATCTATGCGAAGGCCATGTGGCTTCATTAGAAATTACATTAGTTCCTCATTAAGCAACAATAATAACGTAGAACCGGAATCAATAAAAAAAATGCATTGCCCCAAGGTATAGATCCATTTGGTGCAATTATATCCTTGCATGGCCAACTTCAGGTGGCTTCAATGCTCATGGAAATGTGACGTGATGCTGGAAGAGGAGGCTTCCTTCATTCACCTTCGAAGCTGAATGATGAAATAGAGGCAAGGGCGTGATTCCCATCCTCTCAACCACTCTCATCGTTGCTAATAAGAAGCCATGTAACCACCCACCCTCTCAAACACCGGCAAAACTGATTCCATTTTTAGAGTTCATACATTAAAGGTGCCAAGTAGGCATCTCTCACCAGCCTTCCCTGATCCATTAGTAGTGACTGTTCTGTGTAAGGGTTGAATTGTGCTGTGGTTGACTGTAGGTGTCTGCCTTGGGCCCAGGGTTGGAGTGCTATGCCTGGTGGCAAGTATATGCCAGTTATGCCCAGGAATCTCTCCAACTGGGAGGTCAGGTTAAAAAAAAACAACACAATAGGCTAATAGCACTGATGATGCCCACCTCCTTAGCCACACCCCCTAAATGGCGGGACTGGGTTTGCATAGTAATCGAGTACATGAGACTATCTCACCTCCTTCATTGCCAACCAGACTTAACAAAAATCCTAAGTCAGGACAAAATGGGTATTTATCTGACCCTGTACCAGGCTGTATGTCAGGGACAGTAGATCCTGCATAAAATAAAATAAAATAAAATAAAATAAAATAAAATAAAATAAAATAAAATAAAATAAAATAAAATAAAATAAAAATACAAAGACAAGATATGTTGGATTTCACATTGAAACAATTGCTTTTCCTTTGTCTTTCTCCTAGACAAAATAGCTCCATTCCTTAGAAAGAAATATTTGATTCATTCATTCCACAAATGTGCATTGAGTGCCTATGTGCCAGGGGTAGTCAGACAACAGGGAGGCAGTCAGGGACCAGATCAAGTCCATCCTTGAAGGTCAACATGCAGAGTTTGGATGTTTTTCTGAGCCAGTTGGAAAGCCACAGGAAGATTTTTTAAGCATGTTTTCACAGAACCCAAAGCCACACCCTATTCGGCTCAGTGGCCCCAACTGGCCCCCGTGGAGACACCTGACCCACACACCTGCTCACTTGTTCTCAGAGCACCGAGCCAGCTCCCAGCACAGAGCAGCCCTCGCTGAGCCGCACAGACATTGTGAGACGCAAATCTCAGAGCCAGCCTGCCCGGAGCCAGCTGTCTTTCTCCAAGCCAAGAAAACTTCCTTCCTCTCTCTCTCACTGCCCTTCTCTCTGGCTCACACTTCTACCATATTTCCTACTGCCCCAGATAGTTTCCCACCCAGAGGAAGGAAGATACCACATGCTCACCTTTTGTCCTTCAGATTGAGTCCCTTTATCATGTTCCTGTGGGCTCCACCAGTACCTCGAACTCCAAGGCAGAGAAATAAGAGAACCCCTTTCTGGGCCTCTGCCTGATGTCGGGAATTCCCCCACTGCTGGCTGGTCCAGGCCCACGAGCTGTGTCAGTATCTTAACCGAACCAGCACCCCAAAGACAGAGACTGGACTCTGCTCTGCTCTGCTGCCCGCAATCTCGGGCCCAGCAGACCTGGCCACTTGAGAAGGCAACAGTCAACCCTTGCCTCCCACCAGCACCCACTGCTGAGTCTCAGGCTCCTCAGCCCACTTCATGGGTGGGCATGGGATTAAATGAGACACCAGTGCCTGGTTCACAGACAGCACTCAATAAAGACCTGAGTGTCAGGAGCCATTAGTAGCATGTTTATTATCATTGTTGATCAAGCCCATGACCAAATGATTAACAGTGAATATGGGCTAGCACCAGCCAACATTCAGTTCACAAAAAGAGAAATCGGATGACACTGAGCTATAACCACAATTTGAATGCAGATAATCCATAGGGTGGATGCTGGGTAGATACTTGAAAAGTGAGCCACTGCTCCTCCTACCCCTTCCCAAAGGCTGTTACACAGGCACCCCTGTGGCACTTCCCTCTGGCTTACAAGGTGTAAACAAGATAGCCTATCCTCTCTGCCTGTGTTGAAAGGCACAGATAGGGTAGAGTGCCTGTCTTCTCCCACATCAGTGTCTGGAACACTGTGCTGCTGGCTCAGGTGGGTCTGTGGCCTCAAGCTTAAAAGGTAGGTACATATACCAAGAGCAAGTGCACAATGAGGAATACACACTGAGAGTGAGTGCACATGGAAGGTATATACACCAAGAGTGTATGCATAAGGGAGGTACACACACCAAGAGTGCACAGGGTGGATACACACATCAAGAGTGAGTGTACAAGGTGGGTACACACACTGACAGTGAGTACACAGGGAGGTACATACACTGAGAGTGAGTGTACAAGGTGGGCACACACACCGAGAGTGAGTGCACAAGGGAGGTACACACACTGAGAGTGAGTGCACAAGGGAGAGCTCTGGTCTCCAAGCGAGGGGGGCGGTGGATGAACATATTCCTCTCTCCTAGGGTCTTAGAAACAAGCCCTGTACCTCCCCAGCCTCTTTTCCATCCATCATCCCTCCCCTTCCTTATCTTCCATTCCTCCTCCTATGCTAGCTCCTTCTCTGAGCCCAGAAACATATCCAAATCTCCTCTCTTCCTTGCTCCTTCATCCCATTCAGCAACTATAAAAGCTCTGTTCTCTGCTTCTTTCCATCCACCCTCCAGAACTATGCTCAACATTGGAGACACAATGAGGAGCTCAAATGGACACGGTCCCTGATGGCACATACAGTCTGGGGAGAAGCAGACAGTAAGGAGGGAATCACAAAATGCATGTAAGGCTACAGCTCTGAAGAGGAGTGTGTGGGCCCTACACCTCTCTCATTCACTCCTCAACACCTGGGCCCCACCCACCCAGACAGCTTTATTGCACAACCTCTGCCCCTTCTCACCTTACCAGGAGCCCTCTGCAGTGACTCTCCGCTCCCTCTGAAAGCTCTGTAGGTCCCTTTCTGGATTCTTTTCCCAAAGTGCTTCCTCCTTTGGGCTCCTTTTTCAACACCTATTCCAGGATGCCGGCATCCTCTGGGAAACTGCTCTGCATACATCTTATTCCCCCTTCCTTAGAGTCATTTACTATCCCTCCAGACCTCAATTCCCAACTCCTTCAGGACCCGTGAATGTATGTGTCTATTCCCGACGACCTCCTGGACTCTAGACTGAACCAACTGACTGTCCTCTCACTCTCTTCACATGGGTGTCCCACCAACATTTCAACTCCACAAGGCCCTCACCACTCTCCTCTCCCCACCACTGAACCTCATCTCCTGGGTCAGAGAAGAGCATCCCAGTGCCCCCAGCCCTCCAGGCCTCAGAGCCTATAGCCTGGGCAACTCCTCTCACGGCTCCATGTCCAATCCCTGTTGATCCGCTGCACTGGGCTCTCCTCCCTTGCCTGGTTACTGTATAATAATTACATCATACCAGACTCTTCGAAGACTTCTGGACACATATCTTTGTGCTGCTGAAAACAATTTTGCTAAAAGCAAGGGAATCCGGAATAATTTGGTCACAATGAATATCCCACCGTGATTGTTTTTCTGAGTGTTGGTCATCTTGGTGTGCCATGAAGTGGTTTTTAAAGAATTTGCATACATCTTTAACAACTTGGATCCACTTATTCCCATATTAGGAGTTTCATTTTATTTGTTTAAGCAATCAGAACCTAGTATTGCCAGACTCAGCTGTAACTAGAGGCAAATAACAGGCAATGAAAAGTCTCCTATAAAAATCTGGTTTATAGCATCTGTCTAGATAGTGTCATATAACAGCCCCTTGAAAACAAGCATTTAAAAAAGAAAAAAAAGAAAAGAAAAGAAAAGCAAGCATTTTCTTTCTGTCAATATGCTACCCTGTGAAGATCCACTGTGTAGTATATGTGATCCTGGAAAGGTAGGGTGAACATTGAATTTATATAAATCACAATCTCTTCTGAATTATAGATAAAGTCCCTACTCTTCATTAACCTGACCCAGGAAAATCCATCACCATACAAGTTTGACATGTATTCTTCTAGCCTTTTCCCTAAACATCACAAACATCCCTGCCTGTAGATTTATATACACACACAGATATACTTTAATTTTTTTAAAATGGCTCAGAGCTATAGATATTGATAGGCACACTTGCTTCCTATAAACTTTTCAATAGAGTGTAACTATCTTTTCCAGATAAACCAATTCTCAGTGTTAGTGCTGTTGACAATGTGGACTGGACAATCCTTTATAGTGGGGGCTGTCTTCTGTATTATAGGGTGGTTAGCAGCATCTCTGGCCTCCACCCACTAGATGAAGTTAACATATCCCCTCCCTAAATTGTGACAACAAAACAATAGCCCCAGACATGGCCAAGGGTCCCCTGAGGCGACCCCAGGCGGGAACCCCTGAGGTGGAGCCACATCTTCCTTTTTAACAGCTGCTCACAATTCCATACTACGGATGTGCCATAATTTATTTATTTCCCTCTTCAGCAACATTCAAAATCTATTTTAAATGCATCAGAGGGACTTAACAGTTTTAAAAGGCCACAATATATAAAGAATCATTTTACTTTATCCTTCTCATAAAATGTGAATTACTGTGCTCCTGGTTTGTTTAAAACAGACAGGTACTCTGTGTCCATCAGGCAGCTCTGTGAGCTTGTTTTCTTTGCTTATATGACGTGGGCATTGACAGAACTCCACCTGTGTCAGGAGGAGGTGGTGATCTTTGGTGCTGGTGCTGGTGTGGAGCATAGAGCGTGCACCTTCACACACTGCGGGTGGGGCGGCAATGGGACCTTTCCTGTGGGCAATCAGACAAAGCAATTCAATAGCCGCCACCCTGTCTAACTCTCTATGTCTTGCTCAGTAACATCAGCTGGACCAGATAGCTACATTCGGCCCGTCCCCTCTCTCTAGGCTGGCTGAAATCAGTGCAGCTAGATGGCTCTCCAAGATAAATGCCGGGCCCTTCTCAGAAAGACAATTAATGAGCTCAGAGACTGCTTAAGCAGAGATGAAATGTGAGATTAACCGACACAGGGCCATCTATCCACCCCACCAACAGGCTCTTGCCTCCTGGCTCGCTGTTTCATTAGACACCACCAAGGAAACCCACACAATGAACTGTGGCTGTCGGGTCTATTTTTGAGATAATTACAAGGCTCAAGCTTGGATCCACTTAAAGGCAAAAATTGGGACAGAGAAGGTTTAAGGCGAACTCTACCCCTTTCTCCTCTGTTGAAAATGTCCCAACAGGCTTTAAAGGGAAGAGAAAACCGCATGAAACTTTCATCAGAGCCCAGTTGGTTGCTGCAGGAACTATTAGCCCGACGTTCTAATTCTGGACAGTGTCCAGTACAATAATCAGGCACCTTCCCTCCCTGCAAGCCTGCTGATCTCCTCACCACCCCTCTGCTCTCCACGTCTGGGAGTGTGAGTGCCTCAGGGGAAGGAAGGAGTGGGGAGAAAGGATGAGAGGGCAGGGAGACAGTTCACAGCAGGATCCCTGTGTCTCTAACTGCAATCTGTTATTATCACACCACCACACATATGGAAGTTCAGGTGGTACTACTCCATACCCCAGTCCTGAAAGGGGATCCATTCTCTGCTCACATAGCCTTTCGAACAGGAAGACTATTACAGGGTAAGGTCACCTCCAGGCTGATTTGTCCATTCCTCTCCAACCTGCAATCTCCTGGAAGGCACACCAAAAATGCAAAACCTCAGAAGCCCCGGGAAATGACTCTGCTTGCCCGCAGCTTCTTTGTTGTCCTTAGTAGAGAAAAAAAAAAAATGAGAAAGGGAGTATTTATCGGGCACCCCTATCCTTGTCATTCATTTCACAAGTAGAATTTCAACCTTGATATCTGAGTGTGTCCCTCAACCCCTCCCTGATGACTAGTACAGTAACTATGATAACACTGGGAGATCAAACAACAGTGTTCATCCTGACTGCTGGGTGATGCCCAAGTGGGTGACGCACTTTGCTCCTGCAATGGGATTAGAACTTGGGTTAATGTTGGCACTGTTCCTTGGTGCCCTTCCTTATATAAGACTTTTCATCGGTCAGAGGCCTCCTCCTGGCCTCCGGGAGGATGAAGATTACTTTAGCAGTGGCTCATGCCCTCTGGGGCTTGCATTCTACCTGAGGAGATAGAGCAAGCTAAAAGATGTCTATCAGGTGAGGTTGGATGGACAGGTGGGCACAGTATCAAAGGAGCCTTAGATAGAATTCAGGACAAGTTAGGAACCTGAAGTTTTCCCAAGTACATTGGGAAGTCACTGGGCATGCTAGCAGGAAGGGAAAGAATTACTCTTATTTTCACATGGAGAATAGTCCGGATGAAGCAAGAGTGGCTAACCAAAACCTTTCAGCACCACACCAGGTCCTGGCTCTTCAGCAACATGGGATACAGGATACACCATATGGACAAAGAGTGATTCACTACAGAAGCATCTTGATGGAGGAGAAAGAGCCTTGGATGTTAAAAGCCAGGTGGTCCTGGCTTCTGCCACTAGACAATGTGATCCATCAGACTAGAGATTATATCTGCCTTGTTCTCCACCACATTTCCAGACCTGTCCATTCCTAGTACCTGTCAGGAGCTCAACAAGAATCAGTAAGATGGATGGATGGATGGATGGATGGATGGATGGATGGATGGGTAAGATGGGTGGTTGGGTGGATGGGTGGGTAAATAGATAGATAAATAGGTCTAAATTCTATTATGTTCCATTGTTATTAGAAATAAAAATAATCAAAATTTTAAATTCCTTAAAACCCATGTGTCCATTTTAACTCACAGCAACCTTAAAGCACCGCCTTTAAGAAGCAATAGATAATCTTAGTCAAGAATATGAGTCCTACTGCCTGCAATACTCTCAAGGCTATGACACATGTTCACATCTCAGAACCTCTTTGAGACTTAGTTTTCACCCATGTAAGGTAGAAAAATAATTGTGCCTGTTTCATTTGTCTCTAATGAGAAATGATATAATCTTTGTACATTGCTTAGGATAATGTGTATGGCAAATAACAAGTGCACAATCAATTATATACCCCCCTCCTCTCCTTTCCTCTGCCTCCCTGACATCTGACATTAGCTCTCACTGTGCTGGGCTGCCCTCCTGGCCACATCCCCCATCTGCAGACCTTCACAGCCTCTCACTTTTCCCCTTATTCTATGGGTTCTAATAAGTCACCAATGACATAATGAACAACTATACACAGTTAGCACATGCTGGGCTAAATGTGTTAAAGCCTTCATAACTCAACTCTGAGGAAGAGCATCTAGTAATTAATTTTTAAAACGTAATTTATATTTAATGCAATATTAATATTTAACTCTCTTAATGCAATATTTAATTTGATATCTAATGCAAATAAAAACAGTAAACAGATTAATGATTTACACAAGCGCTCACCTATTCTGTTTTTAAAGCCCTTTTCTGCCTAGCAGACAATTTTCTACCCCACAGAAAGCAAATACGGGAGAGTTTTTGAGCTGATTCTTATAAATGGGTCAGAGTTGTAATCTTGTGAGTGGACTTAGCCAAGAAGCAGCAGCCATGGATTTCATTTATTCATATAGTTAATGAGGGCATAGTATGTACTGGGCATACTATATGCTGGGTACTAGGCTAAGTTCTGGTGGGAAGAGAGAAAGGGTCCTGTTCTCACATAGCTCATGATGTAGTGGGAATTAACATAAAACTCTGTGACAACTAAAATAAGTACCAGGAAAGGAAACCTGCAGATAGCTACACACTGAGCCCTCACAGGACACCTAACCCATACTTGCGTATGGTGAGGGAGTATGGTCAGGAAGGCTTCTTGGAGAAAGTAATATCTGAACTCACATAACTTGGGGGAGAAGAGGAAGAGTGATCCAGGCAGAGAGAAGAGTTGCTTCAAAGGCTGCTAGTAATTGAATGTTTGTCTGGCTCCAAAATTCACATGTGGAAACCCTAATCCTCTGTGTGATAGTATTATGAGGTGGGGCCTTAGTGAGGTAACGAGGTGATAACAGTAGGGCCCTCATGAATGGGATTAGTGAAAGGTGCAAAGTTTGAGGATAAAATGAGTTTCAATTGGTTCATCCTACAGGAGGATGAAATAAAAATAACGCTGAAATACCTAAATGTCCAACAGGAGGGTATTGGCTAAGTGGCATATAGCACAGTCACACAAGTGAATATTACACAACCTTCAGAAATCATGCTCCAATGTTATATTTCATGACATGGAAAAATGGAACACATCAAACTCTTTCTATTCTCTTTGCCTAGGATGCTCTTCCCCACATTTTTCCTACTTGGGAACTAAGCTTAAACATTATTTTCCCTGACCACCTCTCTATCTAAGGAAACCCCAAATGGGCAAAGGGGTAATAAACCCCTCCCTCCTTCTGCATGAGAACTTAACCTTCAGTTAACTTCTGAGCACTGACTCCCTAGTAACCTAAGAGCTGGGATGTCAATTCTATTACTAGGCAACTTTACCTAAGAGGCAAATGACCTCTCACTGGTACTTTGTACCTGGTCTGGAAAGAACTATATAGTCAAACCTTAGTTTTTTACCATCTCCCATCTTGAACAATTCAGTTCTCAACCAAGTTATTCACAGGAAAAATATCTCAGTTGTCAAACAAAACTTCAGTTCTCAACCCAACAGTTCTTTCATGCTGATACTTGTATGATCAGTCATGGATCTCTCATGCGACAAGCAAAGGAGAGAATGTGTGAGTGAGTATGAATCAGTTTACTGCTAAACCTCACATTGTTAACATCTCAGGATATTGTGGTGTGAATATTTTCAGGGGTTTTTTGTTGCTTTTTATTATTATTAAATACACACAGTAAGTCACCATGGATTCTAAGGAGGTTAGTGATAGCAGCAGAGTGAAAAGGAAAGTTGTGAGAACAATGACAGAGCTTAAAAAAAGAAATAATTGCAAAGTATGACAGAGGTGTTCCAGTGTTTGATCTGGCTATCAAGCATGGCATGGCGAAATCAACTTTTAGCACAATTTTAAAACATAAAGAGGCCATCAAGAGTGCTGATGTTGCTAAGGGTATAAAAGTGCTCACAAAACGATGATCATAGGCCATTGAAAAGGTACAAAAATTGTTGTTGACTTGGATAATGCAAAGCAGTTAGCCAGTGATAGCATTTCAGAGGCAATGATATGTGAACAAAGTGAAGATGCTGCATGCTGACCTCCTGAAAGACACCCCTGTAACAAGTGCTGAAAGGGATTCATTTATGGCTAGTAGGGGGTGGTTCAATAAATTAAAAAAAAAAGAAGTGGCATTCATAGTGTAGTGAGGCATGGGACGCTGCAGTTCAAACAAAGTAACTGCTGATAATTTCATGACAGAATTTCAAGAATATGTAGAGGCCGAGGTATTTGTTCCCCAACAAGTATTCAATTGTGATGAGACAAGCCTCTTCTGGAAGAAAATGCCCAAGGGAACCCACATCACACAGGAGGAGAAGTCATTGCCAGCCAGGACACAAGCCAATGAAAGACAGACTGATATTACTGTTGTATGGGAATGCAAGTGGGGACTTGAAATTGAAGCCTCTACTCATCTACCATTCTGAAAACTGTGAGTTTTCAAGAAAAATATGTCATGATAAAAAAACAGGTTGAATGTTATGTGGAGGGCTAATAGCAAAGCTTGGGTAACCAGGCAAATTTTTTTTAGTAGATTCATGAAGTGTTTGTCCCAAGTGTGAAGAAATACCTCTGGCAAAAACAATTGCCACTCAGGATCCTTCCTGTAGTTCACATGCTCCTGCCCACCCTCCAGGCTTGGGGGCCCAGCTGGTGGAGGAGTACAGCTTCATCACTGTGAGGTTCTTGCCACCTCACACTACTCCTCTCAGCCAACCCATGGACCAGCAGGTTATTTGTGATTCTAAGTAATTCTGCACAAAGGCACTGTTTCAGAGGTGTTTGAAGGTAACCTCTGAAACTAATTTAACCCTCAGGGAGTTCTGGAAGGAACATTTTTATATCCTCACTTCCTTGAGGTTCATAGACAAAGCATGGAGGGAAGTGTCTTCCAGGACCATGCAATCAGCCTGTAAGAAACTGTGGCCTGAGCCTGCCGCTGAAAGAGACTTTGAGGGCTTTGAGGATGAGCCTGTGTCTATTGTGGAGGATATTGAGTCTCTGGGCAAGTCTACGGGCTTGGAGGTGAGTGATGATGTGGAGGAGTTGGTGGAGGGCCACCGCACTAAGCTGACCACCGAGAAACTCCAAACCTTCAAGGGAGCAGCAACAGAAGGCAGCTAAGGAGCTCTCTTCAGAGGAGGAAGAGGGAAGGAAGGATATTTCTACTTCACTAATCCACAAAATGTTTGGGAAATAGGGAGAAATACAAGATTTTATTGGGAAATATCATCCTCACAAAGAAATAGCAAACCAAGTGATAAACTTGTACAATGACAATACAGTGTTTCACTTCATGTAAGTGTTGAAACACAGGCAGAAACAAACGTCATTGGATAAGTTTTTAGTGAAATAGAGGTAAGTTCTAGTGGAACAAAAAGTCAAAAGAGAGAAAGAACCCCAGAAGAACAGCCACCTGACAAGCTTTATGAAAGGGGACTCCCCTTCCAATCATTAACATCCCTCTATCCCTTCTCTCTATATTCAGTCATCAATAGCTCTCAGCATGAAAGGTAAGTTCTAGTGTATGCATAAATTTTCATTCTTTTACTGAACATTTCTTTCCTTTTTATTAAATTTTCATTTATATTTCATGTCCTTTTTGTTCTTAAAGTGTTATTTATAGACTAGAGGCCCGGTGCACGGGATTTGTGCACTGTTGGGAAGCACGGCCTGCGGGGATTGGCCTGCTATGGGAGCACTGCTCATCCCGGTCTGCCATCTGCCAAGTGGCTGGACCCATACTCTAAGCGGCTGCTCCATGGTCTGGCATCTTCCATGGAGCCGGAGCACTGGTCTCCCCAGGGGACCCAGTCAGGGCTGGGCCCAGGGACAATAGCACTGAGAGAGGGCGGAGTAGGCCCTCAGTCCCACAGTGGCCACAAACCCGCCTCCCAGCCTCTTGAGTTAGCACTGCATGGGCTGCAGGTATCTGGAGACAGCAGGGAGCAAGGAGGAGGAGCCTGGGGCAAGGAAGCAAGGATCGCAGCCCAGGTTCCTGCCCATGGGCCCAGGGTTTGCAGCAGGAGCAGCCGCTCATCCTGGTCAGCTGAGCAGTGCTCCCGCTGTGGTAGTGCACTGACCACCAGGGGGCAGCGTCTGCCCCTTGCTGGTCAGTGTGCATCATAGTGACTGGTCGACAGGTTGTTCTGCTCATTCCGCCGTTCGGTCACTGGGCTTTTATTATATAGGACTAGAGGCCTGATGCACGAAGATTCATGTAAGAATGGGCCTTCCTTCCCCTGGCTGCTGGCACCACCTTCGCTCTGGCTGGAGCCACCTTCCCACCTTTGCTCCAGCTGGGAGCCACCTTTCTGCCTTCCCACCCTGTCCAGAGGCCCGGAGCAGCTGTGGCAGTGCAGAACGCCTGCGTCATCAACATGGTGATGATGCAAGCGTCCCACCCCCAACCGCTCAGTGCCTGTGTATGCAAATTAACCTGCCATCTTTGTTGGGTTAATTTGCATACTCACTTCTGATTGGCTGGTAGGCATCGTGAAGGTACAGTCAATTTGCATCTTTCTCTATTGTTAGTGTAGATTAGACAGCACATTAGACATGTACTGTATATAAGAAAGGTTAAAACAGGGAATCATTTGGGGGTCTGGAACAAATTAATTCAACTTACATTATTTTTAATGGGCAAAAATGATTCCGTTTTTTTAACAAATCACTTCTCAAACAGCCTTCCAGAATGAATTAAGTTTGAGAACTGAGTAAATGGACTAAAGTACCTGGTGGAATGCCATACATTGGACATCATTACTCAGTCATAAGATTCTCTCTGCAGAGATCCTGAGAGCTCTGCCTGTAGGATTGTGACAAGTGATATGGCTCCTTTGAGGCATGCAGATTCTAAGCCTGGACAGACCCACACCTGCCAGTGTGGAGGCACCACCTTGTACTGGAGCTGTGCTGTGTGGACTTCTGATAAGGAGGAACACCTGGTGTGGCCCTGGTGGCCAGCTGGGTTTCCCATCTTCTATCCTTCTAAAGGTTATGATGCTAAGAATGAACTATGGTATTAAGAGTCAGAATGCTTAGTTGTATCGAGGAAGACACTTAGTGCACCTCCCTACTCCCATTGTTCTCTTGCATCACCCTGTTTTACCTTCCTACTTTCCACACTTAGTTTATTAAATACCTATTTATTGTCAGACTGTCCTCTAGACTGTGAACTTGAGGAAGACAAGGACCATGTCTATTTTGTTCACCCTTGTAAACTTAGCAATTACCTTAGTGCCTGTGACATAGTAGGAACTTGATAAATATTAGATGGATGGATGGATGAAAGGACAAATAAGATTAGAGGAAGAAGTTGCAAGAGACAAAGTAAGAGGTCAACAGAATCCAAATTGCAGAAGGGTTTATTGAAATGCACATCAGCAGGGAATCACCCTAAGAACCTTGAAGAGATGCTGAAGAGTTTCAAGTAAAAAAAGAAAAGTATATGGCTTACATTTCAGAACAGTCATCCTGACAGTCATCAGGGGAGGAGGGGCTGGGGCAGAAGAGATGAGAGGCA
Source organism: Eptesicus fuscus (assembly GCF_027574615.1). Lineage (NCBI taxonomy): Eukaryota > Metazoa > Chordata > Mammalia > Chiroptera > Vespertilionidae > Eptesicus > Eptesicus fuscus. The sequence goes on along the minus strand of NC_072476.1, from coordinate 14,791,434 downwards.
GGGGAACAATTAGAGGACCACCGTGAACAGTCCTGGTGAAAGGCAGTGAGGATGGGAAGATAAAATAGTCTCAAGAGATGTTTCAGAAGCACAATCTTTATACTCAGTGCCCAGTTGGGACCTGGGAGGGAGAAAATGGAGGAATCTAGAGTGACCACAGAATTGGCACCTTGCGGACAGGTACAATGGTGGTGATGTGAACCTGAAGAGGGACCCAGAAAAGGAAGCAGGTCTGGGGACAGGAAAGAGGGTGAACTTGATTTTGGACCTCCCAGGAGAGATGTCAACCAGATGGTTGGAGCCTGGAGATAGGGAAGCTGGGTGTCAGCACACATAGTGGGTAGTTGGAAGCCATGGACACAATTGAGCCTATCCGGAAGTATGCAAAGTGAAATTTAAAGGGCCAAAGATAAAACTCAGCTGGTCTGTACTTCTATAGTGGAATTTATTTATTTCTTAAATACTAGCCATTTCTATTTGCATCTAATCACTGTAAAGTATAGTAGAATTCTTTCTCATCTTTGAGTCCTCTGAAGTCCTACACATAGTAGGTCCTTAATAACCTCCCTATAATCTGAACCATCTGAGGATGGAGGGGAAATCACTAATTAGTTTCAATCCAGACTAATTGCCTTTTTAAACTCTCATCTAAATCCGACTCTTAATATGTTCTGAGAATCAATGTTTCATTATTTTTTTGCCACAGCGGAGTTTATCCCTGTTGACAGGTCATTACAAATCATCGCTCTCTGAGAGGTCCCCTTTCTATCTCTCATTTCCTGATCTTTCAGCAGGATATCTTTGTTCTTGAAAGTGAAAGAAAAAAATTAAATGGATCTTTGAAATTAATAACCAGGACCAACCACACCAGGGGAAGAGGTGCCCTGATTCTCTCAAAGAGCCCACTCCAGATAGAATCCATATTGCTCAAGAGGAATAAACGGACGGCTCTATTCAGGCCTCAATCAAACTGATATTTTCAGTGTCTAGCTGAAGTGCCCACTATATACCAGGCACCAGCCAAGACGGCTACATGTGACCCCATTTGATCATCACAACGATGCTGAGAGGTTTGGACAATGGTCAGCCCTGTTTCCCGATGGGGATACTGAGACTAAGAGAGGTTAAGGCGCCTGCTTGGGCCATAGGGACATTATGCTGCACAGGTCTGCCTGGAAACCATACACAGTCCCCCAAAGCAGGCTGCATGGTGTGAACGTCCAGCTCTGAGTCGCTGGGGCCCCGAGGAGCCTGCTTAGAGTCACAGAGCATTCCTGCCTGAAGTCCCAAATGTCACCACAGAGCAGTAATGGTGCAAGTTTGCTCCTCACTCTGGCCCCAGACAACAATCCCTTTTTCCCTGGCATGGCACTCCCTCCATAGAAAGCCTTGGGCAAAACAGTACACCCTGAGAGGAAAGAGACAAAGACTTGGCTCAGGCTCTCCAAGCAGCACCCCCATCCAGCCCCTGGTTTTTACCACAGTGGGTCTGAGCATGAAGGGACCATGTCAGAGGGGCTCTCCAACTCGATTCTCTTCACTCTCTATGTGCCAAAGCAGAAGAAATCAATGAGCAATAAGCTTGTGGGCAATCCAGCTCCCACGTCAACAGACCCTTTGTAAATCTCAGGAAATTGTATGCTTAGCCCACAGAGGACTGTTGATGAGCTTGCCCCTCATAACCCCACTTCCGTTTTCATCCATGGGTGAGTGTCCAGAGGGGGACAGCAAGGAATTGCAATGGTTGGGAATCCAGCAGGCTGGGCTTCAGACCCTGTCTGTGAGACTTTATATATCATCTCTTCTCCCCAAGCCTCATTTCCTCATCTGTATGATGAGATTAATTACAGCTCCCGCCTCCTCATCTACAAGGAGCTAATGCATGGGGGGGGGGGGGGGGGAGCACTTATTTATCCCTGTGCCTAGCAAACAGTGAGACCTCAGCAAATGTTAAATGTTAGCTGTTATTATTATCTTTACACAGCTGAACCAATCCATTGACTGATGGGCAAGTAAAGAGCTCTGCAGAGCTATAGCTAAACTGGGAGAACAGATGTTACCAAGCCTAAGGATGGCACATGTATTTCCATATTTCCGGTTCCATATTAGATGCGGGAAGGAGTGTGGGGCAGGCTTGAGTTCAAATCCTGACTACATCCCTTTGGGTCTTGGGCAAGTTATTTAACCTCTCTGAGCTTCGTGGAGTTTAGGGGCTAATGTGAGAGAAAGACAGTCAAATAATTGTACAAATAAGTGCATAAACAGAAACTGGCATTTGTGCTACTATGAAGGAAAGAAAAATGATTCTGAGAGCAAAATAGCACAGCAACCTACAGCGACGGCCGGGATGAGGGTAGCATGGGGCCGCCTCTCCGAGGAGCTGAGATGAGCAGGAGTCAGTAGGTAAAGAGGGCAGAGGAGCAGCTCAGGGACAGGAGCAGCCTGCAGAGGCCCAGTGATGGGAAGGAGAACAGTCTGGTGAGGGCAGCCAGGGCGCTGCAGGGGAGAGAGGGGGAGATGGAGTTCCAAACTAGAGAGGCAGGCAGGAGGCAGACCCTGCCAGCTTTAGGAATAAATGTCTTGGAGGACAAAGATTTCTATCAGCTGCTCCATGATCTACCCCAGATCAATGGAGCAGCCCAGAGCAATGCGAGGCACAGAGCTGGTGCTCAAATAATATTTGCTGAACTTATAAAAGGTGAGCTCATAAAAGTTTTTCACAAGTCAGTCACTGAGGGGTGAATGCGCCTTGCACTGAGGTCTGGTCCATGGTGAGCAAGCCAGAGGGACAGTCCAGGGCTCTAGACTGTCTACTGCTAGGAGAGGGTGCTGCCCTCAGCACCCACCCTGTGCCCTTCCACAGGATCTGTAACCCCGCCTCCTGCCTGGGCCAGAAACACACAGAAAACACCGGCGTGCCACATCAGGGCTTGGAAAGGGAGAGGTTTTCTCTGTGAGGTAATTTTCAGGGAAATTCTATGCTTAACAGCCCACATAGGAGAGGTGTTTATTTCCCAGCTGTTCAGTATACTTCAGTGAACAGCCCCATTCTGTGGTGAAATGTCCCAAGCACACCTAATTCAGGATCTTTGCCTCTGGAACACACACAGCATTTCCCTTCTCTCTTCCTCCCAGTTAGGAGCGTGGGGTTCAGGGGTGACTGAGAGTAGGCAGCCTTGAGACCCTACATAGGGGTCCAGTGAAAGTGGAGACGTGGTGTCTGTATCTAATATAAAATTGAAGAAACAGTTGAAGAAACAAAGGTTTAGTTCCAGACTCTCAGAAAAATAGGCTGCCGCCTCCTGGTAACCAGAACACCTTATAACTCAGGAAACTGATGTCAAAGGGCACATCCCGGCCACTGTCTGGGAACAGACCTCCATCACACTTTCACTTCCACAGCTGCCACATTGCCTCATGTGACCTCACCACCAGCCTCAACTGATTGGATAGAAGCTGAGACCTACCCACAGGGAACCAATCTATTGGCTGATGTGCAACCAATAAGATTCACTCTGCACAGAATAAGCAGGAAGAGGCCATAGGTGAGTCACAGGCACGTGAACTGAAAAGTCCCATCGTAAAGGGAGATGGTAGCTGGCTTCAGAAAGATGGGGCAAGGATATGATACTACTGGGGGAATCTGATAGAATACTGCACAACCTAGAAAGAGAGAGAAGAGCACAGAGAAGGTAAGTAACAGATCCAAGGTCATACAGCTTGTAAGTACCTGAGGCAGGATTTGAGCCCAAGCCCAACTCCAGACTCCAGTTCTTGTAACAGCACACACTGCTCTCTGCAGGAAGGTGGCCAGTAAAACTGCTTATTATTCAGAGAAGGGGAGTCTGCAGAGGAAAAGGAGAAGTGCTGAAAGCAGAGACCAGCCAAGGAGCTTGCGCTGTAGTTGTGCCATTGTCCTTTGTTGCTGATGTTGGTTTGTTTAGTGCTTATTGAGTGCTTATATGTGCTCACTTATCCCATGGACCACCCACAAGAGGTCTACGCAGGAGTTATTATCAATCCACATCACAGATGATAAACCACTTCCTGGTGGGGCCAGGGTATGAGCCCAGGTCTGTGTGCCACCCAAGACCACAGGGCTGCCTGGGCATGACTTCTCCACCATGCTAGGCATAGCAGGGGCCAGAAAGGCATCTTGGCCGTGGGGTGGAGAGGAAGGCCCAGAGGACATTTTGGGAGATGAGCTGCCAGCCAGAGGACCACTCGGGAAGACAACCAGGGATACCCAACAGGCTAAAGAGATGGACCTTCCACATTTCTTAGAGGTGGATGAGGACAAAAAATGGAAGTGACATTTCCAGTGATTGCTTCTGATTCTAAGCACTCCCTGGATTTTTCTGTAACTCCTACCACCTTCCTTCCTTCCATTCACACCATTTAAGGTTCTTTGAGTGTTTCTAGGCCACTCTACCCTCTCTGACACCTTGCCAACAAAAACCAGCAACCAGATCATTGTCCTTCTTACCTGACAAATGTCTCCACTCAAGTGTCAGTTACTCAACGTCTATTGTCCCCCTGATACAATTCATCAGTTGGAATTGTTACTTCCGTGGCAAAATTCATCTTCCTTCACTTCCTATTAATGTCTTACAAGGGTGCAGTATAATCCTGGCATAGCCAAGTGTGTCTTGCCCAGTGTAAGAATTCACTTTCAAAACCCTTTACATCCATCAGTAAAAATCAATGTGATTGTTTAAGGGTCTTTTACTTGTTAGGGCAATAAAGATTCTTCAAGCTAAATGTTCTTTTTACTCCTCACCCTACTCAAAGCATACCTGGTGTTTTTTAAAAAAGCAACTCGGAGGAAAGATGTTTTATTTTGCCGATGACAGAACTTCCCCTGTTTAAAAGCAATTCAGCATTTTGTACTGGTCAGACTGTTCCATATTAAATAATCCAGAAAATTTTCATGGAAATGGTCTGAACTAGCTGAGTTAAATGGATAAAGACATGTCACAAATGTGAACATCGAATAACAGGCTGTTAAGTCCAATATAGTTCCACCAGGGTAGCTGAGACGATACTGCAGAAGTTGAGAGATGAGTGCAGGGTGGATCATGGATATTATTTCTCCACCCCTGACTGTCAGGAAATCCAGAATTTGCAGACATGGAGAATGACTATTGCAGGAAGGATTGGAGATGGTAACTGATTGCTTGTTTTGAATTCTTTCAGTTATCCAACAAATACTGATTGCCTACTAAGTGTCAGGTACCATGCTGGTTCTAGGGACAGCCATAAAATAAGTGACGTGACTGCCACCCTCAGGGAGCTACAGTCAGGGGAGATCCACACAGCAAAGGGCACGTAGGAGATGTTACGAGCACATAGGATGCAGAGATACCAAGAGCTGGGGCACTTCCAACAAACACCATGTCCGGTGGATTCTCACTCCTAAGTATTTCTCAGATGAGCCCCCTTCTCCACACCTGCCTTGTTGTCACTTTAGTCTAAGCCACCACGTCACTCTATTTGGACTATTGTAACAGTTTCCTAAAGAGACTCCAGGAATCCATCCTGGTCCCCTCCCACACAAGCCAAATGGCTGCCAGAGTAACCCAGGGGGGTCTTTGGAGTACAAATCTGATCATCCCTCCCCCCAACAAAGCCCACCAGAAGAAAAAGAGGAGGAGAGGGTGAAGAAGAAGGGGAAGGAGGAGAGGGAGGAGGAGGAAGGGATGGGTTATTGCTTCCCTGAGCCACTGTGACCTTCCTAAGCAAGTGATCTTTGGCAATTATCTTCAACTTCATTACAAAAGTGCCAACATTCAGCTCTTTTTGACCTACAAGAACAGCAATTCCATATGGTTCAACTTCATGCCTTCATCCTGAGGCTGTGGTAGAATGAAATGAGATTCACACAGCACCTGGCATACATGAACGCTCCATGAACAGTGGCTGTTGTTCACCTGACTCCTCCCTCAGCTCAGTCCTACTTTCTATCTTTGCAAAACCTCACTCTGGCCATTTTGTGCATCCAGACTGCTAGCTCCATGGGCATTTGGCCCTGAGACCCTGAAACATCTGGGTTGGTGGGGAGGCTAGGGCAGGTACCCTCCTTCTCCCTGCATCACAGCTCATCCATGGAGTGAGCTTTATTTCTGATCAGTAGTGCAGAGCTGATGTCTGCCTAGCACAGAGGAAAATTGTTCCTGCCACATCCTCCAATAAGAATGATTTTCTTCATACTCTGTTTGTCTACAACTGTCTTTCCGATCATTCTTGCTGTTAGCACATGGTCCACATGCTTGAAATTCAGCCAGAGGAACTGGGTGAAATTTATGATCCGCTGACTGCTGAAGCCCTGAGCCATGAGATTTGAATATAAATGTTGGAATGAGGTCATCAGAAGGAACAGGTAGCAAGACAGCCAATTTGCAAATTTGCCATGCCGGAAACCCATACTCTAATTTGCTACCAATTAAAAACATTGATCAGACAACCTATGTTAATTAATAGAACACAGCAATTTCCCAGCCTTTTATTTTGAGATTATAATTTTGGATGGAGTTTCAAATGCCTCAGTGTCACTATTAACATCAGCGTTTTGTCACTATCGCTCTGCTCAAACAGAACAGTTCATTAGTGCTAAAACCAATTTACTGGAATGGGCTGGAAATCACCTCGGTTTTCTCTATTAATGTATTACAAGATGAAATATTTCATGAGTGGCTGGTTGACATGCTTGACACTTCCTCTCATTCTGCTTAGCTCGCTCAAGATGGAAAAATCTCCATTCGGCAAATGAGATGTCAGGGACAAACTGAAGAGTAAATCCAGGCCCTTAAAAATGGTTTACTGCCCTTCAAAATAGAGACAGCCCCATCTATATTTTCTAATGAACTTATCTCTTACAAGATAATCCTCAAGATAGATGAAATCATCAAAACAAAATGCTTAAGATGGTACCTCATCCAGAGACAGCGCTCAATAAATATTAGCTATTGAGGGGGGCGGGGGGCATGAAGACTAGAGAGGTTAAGATCGCAGACTGCAAGTCACATGGTGAAGTCAAAATCCTTCTCTTCCATTTCTTAGTTTGGGTGACCTCAGGCTTAGAGCCAGCCTCGCTAAGCATCAGTTGGGTTTTTTCCCAACTCTTCAATGGGCATTAGTATACTAGTTTCCTAAGGCTGCCCTGACAAGTTATCACAAAGTAGAAATTTAACTCTAGCACAGGTCTGGAGGCCAGAGTCCAAAATCAAGGCATTGATGGAGTCATGCTCCCTCTGAAGGTTCTAGGGGAGAAGGCCTTCCTGCCTCTTCCAGTTTCTGGTGGCTCCTGGTGTCCCTTGGCTTGTGGCAGCATCACACCAATCTCTGCTTCTCTGTCTGTGTGTCCTCTCATCTTCTAGGAGGTGGGTGAACCCTAAATCCAGGATGATTTCATCTCCAAATCCTTAACTAATTATATCTCCAAAGACCCTACTTCCAAATAAGGTTACTCCAAGGTTCCATGTGGATATGAACTTTGAGGCACACAAGTCAACCCACCACAGGAAGCAATGATAGAACCTACTTCCTAGGATTGTTAGTGAGATTAAGTGAGAAAATTACACATAAGGTGCTTGGCCAAGAGCGGGCACCTAGTAGGGCTCAGTAAGAGCTAGAGACAGACACAACTATTATAATTTACACTCTGCAAAGCCACTTAGTTTTAAAGAGCTGCATGTTTTCCTGAAAGCACAGCTGTCCTCGCTTCCCTTGGTTACTTGGTTTTTCATCATCACATCAACAGTTTGCTGAGTCATCGCCTTTGAATGCCCTGCAATTTTCCCCACAGCCACCAGAGAGGGCTTTGCTATGTACAGAAAAGACCAATTGCTCTCATGCCTTTCCCTGTGGAGCCTCCATCCCTTTTTGGCTTCCCAGACCACTAAGGTCAGGGTCCAAACTCTCTTGGCCTCATGGTCTGGCCCTGCCTCCCTCTCCAGCTCCAGCACTGACTCTGACTCTAGCTTTTTTATTTTTTTTAACTCTACTTGAAAAATTAAATTCCAAATATTCAGGTGAGACACAAACCCACTGTTCTGGCTTTGAGGCCTATGGATTGGTCTATGACTTTTTTTGTGGCAGGACATTTACACGAGTTGAATTCCAGTTTCCTAGGGAACCTACATAACAGTAGCTCTCCAGTAATGCCGAATGGCTTGCAGTTCCTTTAACATGCCGCATCCTTTTGCAATGTTATTTGGCCAGATAGAACATCCTTTCCACACTCCTTCTTGAATGTGACCCCACTGAGTCACGCTTTAATTTCAAGTCTCAGATAAGGAAGCCTTCCTCGTTTGAGCCTCCAGTTCTGGATTACTAGTAAGTACCTTATTGTACATTCCCTGACTACCTCTATCAAAGCACTTCTCTTTCTCAGAAGTATACCTGCTGATTACATATTTATCTCCTTAACGATATGAATAGTTTCTTAAGGTCAAGGTCGGTATCTTACTCACTTCTGTATCCCCAATACCAAACCTAGAGCTAGGGCCATTGTAGAAAACCTAATGAACTAAAAGAATCAATTAATGAATCCTCACAGCTCTAACTACAAGAATATGATAAATGTGAGATTGAAATTACTCATGTCATTTAACTAGAGACCCACTACCTGATTTTCTTGTGGTTCTGGACACAGTCAGAATAATCCAAAACAACAATATTCTTGGCCAAAACAATGGCCCAAGTCAAGACACCACAATCCTGGAGACAAACCCTAATTTTCACGTTCAATTGGTTCTTGAAAATCTACATCCATATATGTATGCATGCATACATAAGAAGCAAAGAGAAACTTAGTGCCTGGGAGGCATATGAAAAGGAAAGTCAGAAAAATGTGACTTAACCAGCTGAGCAACCTTTGAAAATCTCTTAACTTCTTTGGGCCTCAACAGCTTCCACTATTTAACAAGTGAATTAGTCTGGAAAACTGACTCATGAGACTCTCATTCTGTTTCTTTGAAATTAAAATAACTATCCTTGAATTCATTTACCACGCCCACCCCACCCCCACCCCCCAACCTCTGCCCAACTAAATTTTACAAAACACACTCAGCTTTCTTGAAAGGAGATCCATTGGTCATGTGATTCCTGGCCAAGAGGAGCACACTTCCTGCCAGTCCTGCTGCTCATAGTTTCCAACACTTTTCAAGGATAAAATATTGACTGTTTACCCAGAGCCACGGAGAGTTCCAATCTGGTCTCGTCCAAAGGCTCCTGGAAAAATTGAATGTTGTGCACTCTCTGAACTCCCATGCAAGTCAGAAAAACCCTAGAGACCCTACTTCTTTTAGGTTGAGGCTAAAATAACTCAGTGGAAAAATTTTTCAACTAAACAAAAGATAATTTTATCTCCATAGCTTTATCTCTGTTCTCCAATATTACAATATTTAGCAAGGATTTTTTCTAAAGCACTGACCTAGGTTGAAGGGCAGGTGTCCTCTAAGGAACTTGGATGGGAGTACATGATGGAGAGGGGATTTTGTGCCTGAAATAATAAAGCACCCAAGTCCCCAGAATTACGAGGGTTGTGGGAGGCCCAATTATTATGGCAGTGTAAATAGTCATTGCCTTTGCACAGTTCTTCATAGTGTTCAAGTGGTATTATTATACATTATTCCACTGACACAGTCAAATGTATCTAACATGACATTTGTTCTAGGCGGATAAATCATGCTGATTTTTTTTATCATCTCCCCATATTATTCAACCAATTTAAGAACTATCAAATGGTAGTAACAGCCAAACTAATATCTTTACCTCTGGCATTTATCCTGAGCTACATAATAGCATTTTCTGCCACCAACTTGACATCTTCACACAAATACTTACTTGTATAGTACAAAATCTAAATCAGACTTTCAATTTCAACTGACACTGTTCCAAAATCCTCCTCTTCCTGTCTTTCTCATCTCGTTAAATGGCACCACTTTCTACCCAGTCACCCAAACCAAAAACCTCAGAGACATCCTTATGTCCATTTCCTCACTCCTCAAGTCCAATTCATCAGCAAGTTTCACTGGTTCCACCTCCAAGGTACATATCCTGGGTCTGCCGATTCTGTCCATCCACCTGACCCACACCACTGGTATCTATCCCCCATTGGAATGACTGTAGTAGCCTTCTTGCTCCCCCATCATTCACTGTCCTCCCAGGTACAAAAAAAATCTCTTAAAAATATAAGCCATATCATGTAACTTCCCTGCTTAAAAGCCTTCAGTGATTTCCCATTACATGAAAAATCAAGTCCAACTTCTTCACGGCTTCTGAAGCACACGTGTCTGGTCAGATCATATCAGATCCTTCTCCTCCAGACCCTGAGGAAACAGCTTTAGTAGCCCACCTTGTGTGCTGACCCCCATCTATCCCCAAGGCTGGCTCCTTCTCACCTGCAAGCTGAGCTCATGTCATCTCCTCAAAGATCCTCCCTGGTCACCTACCACATCATTCTGTTTCCTTCCCAATATTAGTATAATTGGAAGTTAACACGTTTATTCATTAATTTCTTATCTTCCATTCCATACCCCTATAAGAATGCAAGCTCCAAAGCAAAGGAGACCTTGCCTCTCTCATTATTCTGGTCACCTCCTACTCACCCCATTGGTGAAGGAGGGATTCTGACCCTCAATGGCAGGACATGGCCGCACACACGACATGGGCACTGGGCAGGTGAGATCGACATCAGTTATTAGCCACATACTCTCACAGCCTGAGGAGAGGCCACCGCACACCAGGCAGAACTGACCACACAGCGTTGCGCTTGGGGAACAAAGTGAGCCAGCAGAGCTGTGGGCAGCAGGCTCTGTAATGACAAGAGGGTGAGGTGCCCCCCAGTTCCCATCAGAGGATGTGATTGGCTTATTTGAATAATTTCAGAAGTTGGCAGGGGAAATGCCTGTTCAGTTAAGGACTAGGTGATGTGCAGCTGGTCTGACTGGTGGGGGGAACTAGCCAGATGGGGAGCCTTTCCCACTGGCTGTGGGTACATCTGACAAGAGCAGGGGGTCTTGCACAACCTTGGTAATTCTGGGGTCTTTGATTAAGTCTTTGGGGCCCTGTGAAGCCCAAAGATGTCAGGGCAGCACTGAAAACTGTGCCTTACAATATTGCTCACTTGTGTATGTCCAGTGCCTGGAATATAGCAGATCCTTGATAAATACTTAGTGAATTAAGGAATGAGTCCAAGTAATAGATCCCCCTCTTTTCCACCATTGGTTTGACTATCCAGCCACTTCCAGAACTCAGAAGGTAACCTGGGAGACTGGATGTGAGTGTGGCTCCGCTTCCCCGAGTGTTACTTCCTTCAGTTTTACCAGCTCTGTTTCTTCAGTACACTAGTGCCTCCGTATCCACAGTTTTGCTCTCTGTGGTTTCAGTCCCATGGACCAAAGATATTAAATGAAAAATTCCACAAATAAGCAATTCATTCATTTTATATCGTGCGGCATTCTGAGTAGCATGAGAAATCTCACACTATCTCACTCCATCCCCCTCGGGATGGGAATCGTCCCTTTTTCCAGTGTATCCATGTTGTATGTGCTCCCCACCCATTTGTCATGTAGTAGCTGTGTCATCAGAAGGTCAATAGTAACCTAACACTAGGTCGCAACACCTACCTATGTCATTCACCTCACACAGGCTTTGTATCATCTCACGTTATGACAAGAAGGGAGAGTGCAGTACAATAAGATATTTTGAGAGAGAGACCACAATCACACTTTTATTACAGTACTAGAGGCCCAGCACGCGAAATTGTGTGAGACCCAGAGTCCCGCCACGTTGTGGGACCCAGAGTCCCACCCACCACCACTGCGGGACCCAGAGTCCCTCCTGCCTCCTGCCACTGCAGTGGGACCCATCAATGTACCTCCTGGTGACCGGTCGTTTGGTCTTTCTGGCCTTCTGGGATTATAGCCACTGGCCTTTTATATATTAGATATTATTATAATTGTTCTATTTTATTATTAGTTGTTGCTGATCTCTTACTGCACCTAATTTATTAAACTTTATTAGGTATGTATGTAGAGGGGGAAAAAGCATAGTGTATACAGGATTCAGTACTATCTGGGGTTTCAGGCATCTACTGGGGGTCTTGGAAGGGTATCTCCCACAAATAAGGGGGGACTGCTGTGACTGCATTCCGTGTGATTAGAAGTATAATATTCCCAGAGGAAAAGATCAGTGCAATGTTTTATTTGAACTACAAATGAACAAATGTTGTGGATGAAGAATGAGTCTTCCATACAAGCACCTAGTCAGCTCTCTCATTTATTTTTTATCCGAACTGTACTCACAGGTGTTTCTGTACCTTTACAACATGGTGACATGGGCAGACCCTTTCTTCTGGGATAGTCACCCATTTGCACCAGAAGGAAAATGAAAAGGTAATGTTCAACAGCCAGTGAACAATGGCATGCCTTAGAGCTTCTAATGTATAGTGCAATGGTTCTCCTAATGTTTATTTTTAATATGAAATCTTATTTAAAAAAATATTTGAAAAATACAGAGCCTAAGAAAGCACAGAATAATTACTCACAGCCCCATCGTCCAAACACGGCCATTGGGGGGATTCTTTCTCCTGACATCTTTTTCCAGGCCCAATTATTTTTAACAGAGCTGGATTTATACCATATATACACAACAGTGTGTCTTGTTTTTAGTGGAAATCATAGTACCACTGTTTTTGGTGTTATATGATATTCCTTAAAAACAGACTTTTTAATGACTACATAAAATGACATCAATTGGATAGACTTTAAGTTCCTTAGCTGTTCACCTACCATTAGATATTTAGATTGCTTGCAATATTGTAACAGCACTGAGCACATTTTTATTCTTAAAGCTTTTATGACATGTAGAATGATTTTCTTGTAATTTTTCAGAACATCTGGACTAATGTTAACAATATGTTGAAGGGTTTTACCTATATGAGCAAATTGTTTCCCAAAAGAGACATGGCAAATTACCTTTTTAAAAATAATGGTTTGCTTTTAAGCTGAGTGACTTTGACTTTGGCTTTATCTATTCTGTTCCTATGCATTTCCTGACATAATTCAAGAGCGCCTTTCAGCGCCTTACCTTCCATTTCTTGCCTATGATATTCCCACCCACGAATTTCCATTCGTCACCGTGGAATTCTAAGTCAGTGCATTTTCCCACTGCAACTTGTAAAAGTCCACATCTGGTCATGCAATGTGGCCACTGGATATCAGGATTAACCAATCAGAATGCCAGTCTCTCAGCCTCTAACACAACACAGCACAGTAAGGGGGGGCAGGTATATGTCAAGGGCAAGAAACTCAACGTGGAAGAAAAGACTCTAGGGATTGACGTGGCCTGGGATGAAATTAAAAACTCAGTTCAAAGAGTTTAAGTGATCTGAAAGAAGTATCTTCTTCTGATATGTCAAATAGAGGCCTGTCTTGGATGCAAAAAAAAAAGATGAGTTCTAAGGATTCCTTTATCTCCTCTAAAGAAGCACTGCTTAATAATGTGGTCTGAAAGCAAAGAGCTTAGAGAAGAGAAGCCCAGGCTTTGTGTGAGTATAAATCACTTTCTATGCAAAGTGATTGGGATTTCTGGGCCTGGGTTTTTGGTGGTCCCCAATCCAGTCCACCAGCACCAGTGCCTGCACTTTGAAACCAAGGGCACCAAATGGCTTATTTGTTGAAGAGAAACAACTTGGACCAGCCTCTGTCTCAGACACTGTCCGAGTGCTCCCTGGCAGCAATTGGCCTTGAGCAGCCTCTCCCTGGGTAAGGAGGGAGGGAAGGAAGCACAGGGTCTCCTAGTGTCACGCCCAGCCTGACACTAGCTCCCGTCCCCCTCCATGACTGCTTCCACTGGATCTGAATCTGAAAATGAGCTTTTCAGTTTGTTTCTCTACTTAGATGTAAGCCTCTAAAACAGTGGTTCTCAACCTTTCTAATGCCACAACCCTTTAATACAGTTCCTCATGTTGTGGTGACCCCAACCATAAAATTATTTTCGTTGCTACTTCATAACTGTAATTTTGCTACTGTTATGAATCGTAATGTAAATATCTGTGTTTTCTGATGGTCTTAGGCTCTACAGCAGCGGTTCTCAACCTGTGGGTCACAGGTTGAGAACCGCTAGCAGGGTCGCCTAAGACCATCGGAAAACACAGATATTTACATTGAGAACCACTGCTCTAAAAGCTTCTCTATGAAGGGTAGTCTAGAGCCATACGCCAGAGGTCTCCAATGAGCTTGCATTTTTAAGGAAATAATTGGAGGTGTGTACCCAGGTGGAAGCCCCGGAGCTGATCATTGCAGCACCACTCATAACCCACAGCCACAACCAGAAATGGGAGCTGGCTGAATAAAAGACCTACACCCACCTTACAGTAGAATGCCATGTGATCTCTAAACGTTAAGTGACAGAATAGTTAGTGATATTTTTAAAAAGCAAGTAACAAAACAATTATTTAAGTGCTTTGGCCATAGAAAAAGACAACATTCAATATAGCAGCTTGAGGACACAAGTTTACCTTCACTTACTCCCCAAATCTTATTGAAGCAAAAATAAGCATGAAGATGATACTAAAAACTGGAAAGAGTGAGTGGTCCTCCTGCATCCTCCCTGTGTCCCCACTGGCATTGATGACGTTCACCTGAACACTGGAACTAGAAAGGTGTTTGCTAAGGAAGCTGACCCATCTTCCTAAGGCAGATCCCGCAGTTCCAAAAAGAGTTCCTGTCCCTCAGGATGGCCCTACTCATGTTGGCATTGGGGAGAGCATGAACAGCCTGCCTGCCAGCTCCATCCCGCACGTCCTAAAGCAGAGCATACCAGTCCACACACACACACACACACACACACACACACACACACACACACACTCCGCCCTCCGGTTCAGAGGTGAGGCCTGATGGAAAAACAGATCCACACTCAGTGGAGGAAACCCACACCAGTGTCTGTCAACAGACCTTTCCTTGTCTTGAGACCAATTGTGTTATCTGTTCTATAATAAATATCAATAAGTGCTTTTTCATTTTAAAAAAATCAATCTTCAGACAAAGCTTGGATGACAAGGACAGTTGCAGGAGAAAACAGAAATGTAATAAAACTTGATAATGTAAAATTAATGGCAGGAGCAGAGATGGAGGTAAGTGCTATGGCCCTAATATTTTTTTTTTGTCTTCCTTAGTAGGCAATCAAGATACACTATGTAAAGGAAATGAAAAATAGAGGCCCAAGATCATTATTGAAAGGTGTAAAGGGAACCAGTAAAATAACTAGTGTTAATGATAGAACCACCAAATATCAGGATAAGGAGAGGAGAAGGTATTGCAAATGAGCTAAATTCCTTAGGTGTCAATAAATAGATATTTACAATTAGAGTCCATATTGATCGAGTCAATAGATATGGCATTTAAAATTGACAACTAAAAAATAAGGATATTGGTACACAATTTGGAGGTGAGGGGGTGGTCACAGGAAGAACTTAACACAGAAATGGCTCCAAGTTGTGATTCCACATTGTTGCCTCCGGTGTGTGGGTTTGAGGGTGAGGGTGCAAGAAAGTTTTGATTCTCACTCCTTGATTGCATAGCACATGCATGTTTTATTTGTACAATAATAACGCCATTTTAAAATGAAATCGAGCTATGGCTGGCAGGACATACATCAGAGGTTCTCTGCCTGCCTACAAATTGGAGTCAGCTGGGAGTTTTGCAAAATGCTGATGCCTGAGCCCCACCCTCCAGCTCAGATTTCTATTGGATTGGTCTGGGTGGGCCCAGAACTAAATGAAGGTACCCCTGGGCACTCCGATGTACTACCAGGGCAAGAACCACTCTGCATGGTGGGAGTGCAGTAGCAGGATCTCATTTCCAATGTCTTCAGTCTCCTAAATTCTCAACAGCTACTTATTGAGCACCTACTGTGCTGGATGCTGGGGATGGAAGTGGTGTTGACAAGACAACACTATACACCAGGAAAATTGCTGTGGAGAGGAAAAAAGCAGTTATTCAGCAAATGACTCATTCATTAATTCATTATAATCACTGCAAATTCTACACACAAAACAAAGAGTGCAATAAAACCCTGTGCTATTTTTGTAATCTGGAGGAAATAAATAGATGATATCTTTAAAATCCACCCTCTTTTTTTTAATCTCTCCATCACTCTGCCTCTCCCTTTTCCCAGAGACTGGAGGTCAGCAACTCTGTCCTTCCCAAAGACACCAGCCATTAGGAGCTATAATTCTATCTCCAAGCAAGGGCTGGAAACCTGCCCCTCAAGCCATCATTAGCTACAACCATAAAATCTGTGTCCTGAGGCCCTGGCAACTGGCCAGGGTGATTGCATACAGAATGCACCCGGCTTAAAACTCACCCCCAGCAAAAAGTGCAAAGGGTGGGCAGAAAGCATGAAGGAGGAGACCCCAAAAACCAAACTGCAGTGTGCTTCTGCTATGACATAGCCTGCAGTCAAGGTTTCCTTTCGACATCTCCACAGACTCCTCCTCAGCCATAACCATCCAAGAGAACTCAGGAAGCAATGAAAGATACGGACCTCATTAACCTGGATGGCGGAGCATGTTAACTGATCGATGACTGGGGGCTGCCCATAAACCTGGGCTCTTGCATGCACAGTCATCGCCCTCTGACCTTTTGTGTTCTCTCTGATAATAGAAGAAAGCAAAGTGATTCTTTTCGTTTTGCCAGTTTATGTTTGCTAGAGGCGAAAAAAGAGTGAAAGCTAAAAAAATCTCCCTAGTTGTAAGCTAAGACCATAAAATGAAAAATTATAGAAAAGCGGAGCCCTTAACTTAATCCAGCACCAATAAAGAGCAATAGACAAGGCTAAGGATGGACAGTAAGCACAGGTGTGTCCTGTAGTTAAATTACTGGGCCGACAGAGGCTTGACGCGCTGAGAGCTTCACGCCAGGGCTATTATGGTGACTTATCTGATTAGTGACAACGACAGGCTCCTTGCAGTGAGCGCCTGCCTTTCCCCAGTTCATCTCATTTTTACTGTAACCATGTTTTTATTTTTATAGGCCAATTTGATGCTGTCCCACGCTTTCAAAATTGAGTTTTGCAGATTTATGGCACAAAAGCTTTCAAATGGTTGTGACAACCAGGCCTCCTAATGCAAATCCCCACGGTCCTTCTCTCTACCTGAGACTCCATGGGCCTTCGAGAGGCTCATGTGGCCAAAGGCTCGAGGCCACACAGTCTGCAAAAGAGACATCCTCACTACCTCCAAGAAAGAACAAACTGTAGCTACAATTTACCTCTGCCCCTAGGCCAGTGGTCGGCAAACTCATTAGTCAACAGAGCCAAATATCAACAGTACAATGATTGAAATTTCTTTTGAGAGCCAAATTTTTAAACTTAAACTTCTTCTAACGCCACTTCTTCAAAATAGACTCACCCAGGCCATGGTATTTTGTGGAAGAGCCACACTCAAAGGGCCAAAGAGCCGCATGTGGCTCGTGAGCCACAGTTTGCCGACCATGGCCCTAGGCCAACCAATTGTATCAGTAACTACTTCCCCCAAAGTCCTTTTATTAACACATCCAGTCCTATTAGAACAATAGCTTCAGTGGGGAAAGTGCTGCCCCCCCTAGAGGGAGCTCTGAGATTTGTGGGGATGAGTTGGGTTGTCAGGTTGGTCCTGAGGCACAACTGGCATTTGGTGAGCAGAGAGGTTATGCATCCTCATTGTGAGTGACATACCTACACACTTCCCCTTGTGCCACACAACTCGGAACTGGCCTGCCAGATATTCTCAGTGGCAAATAATAATAATAGATAAGCCAGTTTAGAATGATCTTAACCTTACATCTATTTCACGTGTAAATACAAAGTATGTTTTCACAGTTGAAATAAACTCTGTTAAGACCCATAAATGGAAGAAAGATTCTACTTCGTGTCACTCAAACTTGACTAAGACCTGTTTAGCATTTGGGAAATTGAGTCACCCAGAGCAACACACGTCGTGGTATTCAAGTCACCAGGACAACAGATCTGCCTCAGTAGATGTCACACTCCGAGCATCTCAAGGTACCTACAAATTTGTATATGCTTATAAGCATTTGGATGCAGCCCCCGTCCTGAAATGTCACTACAAAGAGAGAGCATCAGTAATACCCAGTTGGATGCTGTCAGCCTTCTCTTAAGTCTCAAAATCCATTAGAATTAGATTGGAGAGCTGTTACTTCATATCATGTACTCCAGCATAATTGAGCATTTACATATTGAAGTGCCTATTATTATAAATTGCCTCCTCTTATTTCTCCTTTATATGAGGCAAGATTTCTTTTGATGCCATGGGTAAATGTGGGTTGTGTTATCTGTTTGTTTGTCATGGCAGTAAAGGGGTTGTTGCAAAGTATTTGCCATAAAATGGGACATTTGGTCTGATCATTTCTGCCTCGCACACAGGCAAATGGTGTTGCTTATATGTGAAAACTAGGCAAGGCTGGCACTGAGCTCCGACGTGTGGGTGCCTGGGGTCACCCTACCTGACAGTCAGACTGCACACCCTCAGACACTGGGCTTGCCTTGGAGCCCTGGGCAGAATCTTGGAATCCCCTCCCACTTCTGGATACGCTGCCCCTCCAGCCCCTACCCAGCCCAGCCCTTTGCCTCCTGGTCATGGTGCTCTGGCCACCTTTCCTTCCACTGTCTCTCAAACACCACGCTCCTTCCTAGCTCAGGACCTGTGCATGGGTCCTCGCCCTGGACTGTTCCTGGCTGACCCCCATTTACCCTCAGGCATCACCTTCTTTGAGAGGCTCCCCTGACTCCCTTCTAGGAGGGGGGATAGAGTGAGGAAGGAAGTGGGAAGAAGCCACTCTCCTCATGGAGCATTGAATGAGCAAGGAAGGCAGGTGTCCAGCAGATAATCACATAGTTCCTTACAGTTGTGACCACTGCTGTGCAGGGAACAGCAGGAGGAGGCGACTACATCTGGTGCTCAATAAATACTCACCAATGAGTGAGTGAATGTGAACATAAAACCCAAAATCATTACGCAAAGTTTTTGAGATGGTGACAGCCTTCCCTCTGCCTCCCTCTGTGATCAACACAGTGGAAATCTGCCCCAGATGCCCTCAGAGGAAGAATTTCTAGGAAAATCTTCAGCAGGGATGTCTACTTCCTGAGGCAGAATCTGGGTCTGTTTCATTCACTGATTTTGCCCCAGCACCTGGCATGGGCATGGCCCACAGAAGGGGCCCGATAGATGCTCACTGAACCAACCAATCGATCAACCACAGAATGATGGTGCTGTGGCGAATTTGGGATGGTTTTGAAGGAGGATAAGGGCCCGGCAGAGGCAGAGGTGAATTTTCCAGGCCTTTGTGGCTGCCCACACCTCATCCCAGTGGGCTCAGTGTAGAACCACTCACTGCAAACATGACTATCCCGCCCTCATCAGAGGTTGTCTGCCTCAACTATGCTTCAGACCACTCTTCAGGACCCCATGTGTCCCCCCAAACCCTCCTGGAAATCCCCAGGTAGTTGCGATTAAGGTACCTTCCCACTTCAGAGCTATAAATGTCAAGTCAATCAGAAACTCATTCTCTGCTATGTCCTGCCCAGGGCCTGAGCATCTGAGCAGCATGGAGATTCATGGGGCAAAGTGACCCCAATGCAGATGAACTCCAACAAACCACAAAGGCCCAGACTCATGATGAGGGGGAGAGTGGACCAGGAGCCCAGAGGCGCCACACCAGCCCTGCCCCTGCTCTACAGAGTCTTGCCTTAAGCAGAGAGAGTGCTGTGGGTAAATCATTATGAAAAGGCTCCTGCTGGGGAGGATGAAGGAGAAGGAAAAGGAAACAGTGCTGTGGAGCCAGACAGGGCCAGAGGGAAACCGCCCAGTGCAGGCCGACCTTCCTGGTTCCCTTCTCCATCGGAGCCAGGAGGTGCTAACACCTTTGAGGCTGAATAGACCCTCTCCAAGGCTTCCCGTTTAAAAATCCTCAGACTGGAGGGCTGCCCTGGACCAGAGGAAACCTGCACTGCTTACACTGAGACAGTCATAGCGACAACCTGTTAAATGAATATGTGAACAAAACAGTGACTGTCCAAGGAAAGGGGCTTCCGTGTGACTCTGTCTGGGGACATGGTTCCCAACCTTGCTACATTCCCAAAAAAATCATATCATTACACATTGTTATACATTGCATCATATTCAATTTCTTAAATCCATCCATCTCTGAATCCCCCATCTGTCTAGAACACTCTTCCCCAGGTTTCAGCTTAAATGTTACCTCCTCCAAGAGGCCTTCCCAGACCTCCCTGACGAAGGTCAGCTCTCCTGGTCTCTCTATCTCAGCAGCATATTTGTTTATTTTATGGTGCATATGAAAGATAATTACTTATTTGCCTGATGACTTCTTTTGCTGTGTTTTCCATATTAGAATGCAAGTCAGCACAAGGACAGGAGCCAGGTCTCTCAGTCCCTCTAGAGTGTCTATGCTTAGCTTAGCTCAGCATCTGGCACTTAGTAGGTGCCCACTCAATCAATGTTGAATAAATGACAGACACTCGGTCAGGGACACTTGCTACTGAACTGAACCATCCATTTATTCAACCAGCTATGAGTAACCACTACATGCCAGGGCCTGTGTTGGACATTTGAGACGCATCCTGCACCATTTCACAAAGCAAACAATGGCAGGTTCGCATCTCTCTGGCTTTGCTAGGTGTGCCTGGGGTGTATTTCTAAAATGAGGAAAAGTTCAGGTAAGGCCTCTCACCGCTTGTGTCATGGACCATGCATGTAGGCTCACACATGTGTACACACACACCAAAATCCCCTTGTAACTCCCAGGGCTCCCCAGGGGCCCACAAAGGCAAAGCCACCCAGGCAGCATAACTATTAACACTACAGCCTCCTCCAAACTTCAGTGTCATATGAATGGCAGCAGCTTCAGGGCCAAGGCCTTTCCAGCTTGACCTGACCCTGCTTGTGATGGCTAACTTTATGTATCCACTTGGCTGGGTCACAGATATGTGAATAGGCATTATTCTGGTAGTTTCTGTAACACTGCTTTTGGATGAGATCAACATTTAAATCATTGGACTTTGAGTAAAGCAGATTGCCCTCCCTCACAGGATGGGCTTCATACAATCAGCTGAAGGCCTGGCTAGAACATAAGACTGACCTCCCCAGAACAACAGAAAATTCTGCAGCAGGTCACCTTTGGACTGGAACTGCAGCATTTGGGCCTCTGGGGCTCCCGCCTGAAAGCCCACCCTGCAGATTTTGGGTTTATCAGCCTCCATAATCACTGAGCCAATTCCTTAAAATAAATCTCTTTCTATATATAGAGAGATAGCTACCTGGAGAAAGAGAGGGGAGGAGAGACACACACACACATCCTCCTGGCTCTGTTTCTCTGGAGAACCCTAATACACCGCTCAAGGGCTCTAACCTTCCAGGTCTCAGCCAGCCCCAGGCACATCAGAAAGACAGGAAAGGGGAGAGAGGATGATATACTCTGAAATAAGAGCCAAGAAAACATAGGAGGCACCATGAACAGAGTCAGGGTGATAAGGCATCCTGGGATGGATAGAACCAGGCAGTGTTGTGGATTTGAATCCACTTACTCAGGCGTAATTTTGGACAAGTGGCCAATCCTCTCTGAGCACCAGTTTCCTCATTTGTAAAACCAGAATGGCTGCGGCTCCTGGGTCGAGTCGAGTCCTTTGTTAACCACCTGGCCTGATCCCCATCCTACCTCCCAACAAGACCATTTAATGGTAACCTTGCCCAAGTGGACACCTCTGTGCAAATGTGGAACACTTGGCTGGTGAGCGCTCCCCTGGGATCAATCAGAGTTTCCTTGGCCTCCTCCTGGAGCAAGAACAGGAATAAGTAGCAAACAGGACTCAGTGTTGAGCAGGTAACAGCTACTTCCTCCAACAAAAATTCAATAACAAGAAAAGGCAGGGGTGGGGGCTTGTTTTTGCATCATCCATAGGATCCCTGGAGAGAATCCAGCAGGAGACTCTGTGCTGACCCAGGGGCACTTCATACAGCCCTTCCATTATTGACAGCTACCCTGGCAGCCGCTGTGAACACTGAGTATGATTTGGGTATTTTAGATTCAATGGAATTGGCACGTTTATCTGATGGATTTAAATTATTCATTCCTTTCAAAAAAATTGTTTTTCAGCCACCCTTCTGCTTATGGACATCCCAAATCAGATGAGGAATTAGGGGTGTTGCTCACATCCTGTGAAGGTGTGGGTCCCTGCACGCTCCCTCAGAGCGGGTAGGACCAAGTCCAGGTGTGCCCTGCAATTGAATGGGTGAGATTGCAGTTATTACTAGTTTTTCTTCATCTGTTAACGAATTCGCTTTAGGGAAAACCATGTCTTTGAATTCCACTTGAATGTTAAATCAGTTTTAAAGAAGCAAGGAGGCTCCAAGGATTTCATTTTGGAGGTTTGTTTTGTTTTAAATTTCCCTGCTTCCCACCAGCACCACCTCCACTCCAGCCTCGCATCCCACTTGCCCTCCTCTTCCAGGGTGAACGGAAGCCGAGCCAGCTTCAGGGTGTGCATCTGGCCCAGGGAGAGGCAGTAGACATGAGATCTGGGATTTGGGATTCTACGGGAAGCAAAAAGCATACCTCTAAGAGCTGGAGTGAGCTGACCAGACTCTTTTCAAGCCCACCTTTTGGGGTCACAGGAGGCTCCCAGATCGCTGGGAGAGGTGAAATTGACAGTGTCACAGCGTACACGCTTACATTCCATGTGGGCACGTGTCCTGCACTCTCCCCACTCCTGCCCAGCCCTGCTTAGCCAGATCCACTTCCCATATTCTAAGAGAAAGGAAGTGGCCCCTCTTTCTGAGATGTCGGACCATAGTGAAGGAGG
Organism: Eptesicus fuscus; assembly: GCF_027574615.1. NCBI lineage: Eukaryota > Metazoa > Chordata > Mammalia > Chiroptera > Vespertilionidae > Eptesicus > Eptesicus fuscus. The sequence goes on along the minus strand of NC_072476.1, from coordinate 14,768,550 downwards.
GCATCTCACTGCTAACTTTGTATCGTGCCCATTTTGGTAAGAAACATCACTGTGTCCTCTTTCCTGGGAGGTCATCAATGCAATAAGAGATTTGGGGCTCTGGCCAGTAAGGGACACCCATCACTCAGTAGGTCTGGGGACCCAGTACAGAAAACATGGAGACTGTGAACCCTGGACCCCCTTTTCTCTTGAGCCCACCTGCAGATTCTGATGTGGGATGTGTGGCCCAGGTGTGGCAATGAGGAAAAACAATGATGGTCTGTGAGTGTCAACTCTGCCCCCAGAAAAGCTTATAACTGAAAGCACTTCATATTAAGAGCCAAAGGAGAGAACATTTTTTAAAGATTTTTTAAATTGATTTTTAGAAAGAGAGGAAGTGGCGGGGGAGAAAGAGAAACATCGACGGGAGAGCAAAACAACAATCAGCTGCCTCCTGCATGCCCCCCACCAGGGATTGAGCCTGAAACCTGGGCATGTGCCCTGACTGGGAATCGAACAAGAAACCTTTCAGTGCACAAGATGATGCCCAACCAACTTAGCCACACTGGCCAGGGTGGGAAAGAACATTTTACTTGGAATTCTAAGAAGCAACTTTATAAAGAAACGTGAAATCCAACCACAGCACTTTTGAAAGACTCTGACAACCCTTCACTCATCAACAATATTTCATCACACACACACACACACACACACACACACACACACACACACACACGGGGGGGGGGAACCTAGTGACTGCAGGAAAAAGCATTCAAGATAGAAAGCTAACCTCACTTGGCCAGCAAAGAGATGTTTCATTCCTTTACCCATTTGTTCGAGGTTTGCAGTGTCTACTGTGCACACAACACTGCGTGAGAAATCAGAATGGATCAGATGGATCCCCGTGGAAAGGATGCTCCCTCGCGGAAAGAAGACATGAACAAACCATTTCAAAACATCATTTAATGGGAGGTAAAGTCACCAGGGGGGAGAAAAGGATATTTCATGCCATCATCTCGTGGGAGAAACAGGCAAAACCAGACCTGGGGCCAGTCCGTCCAAACCCCAACCTGTTTGATATGGCGCCAACAAACCCAAAGACATCTTGAACTGCCATGAAATGGGATTTTGCACAGTCTGTATTTTTAGAAACTTCTCATTGCTTTTTGCAGTCCTGATTTGGCACAGAGAGATGCATACCTCTTACTCTCTATATTGCAAAGCACCATCAGAACTTTAAGTATCTGATGGATGCCCAAGTCAGGGACCACGGTGACTTCATGGGACCCGGTGCCTTGCATGCAGAATGGACACACAGCCAGCAGAGCAGGGCACTCCAGGGCAGGCCATTCCTGTCACCTGCTGGACAGGTGGTCCTTGGCTTCTGCCTAGGGAAATGGCTGGTCCACGCTGCACTCAAGGCCACTGAGCAAAGCACATTTTCACTGCAGGTCACTATCTGAGGGATTTCTCCAAGATTCATTCAGCTCGGTCCCTGGGGTATAGATATTATCAGGGGTTATCACCCCCCACTTTCTATCCTCATTTCCTACACAGCAGGGAGTAAGGTACATTGGTTTAAAAAAGGACTCTGGCCTAAGACTGCCTGAGTTCAACTCCCAGCCCCACCACTTACTAGGGGTGGGGTATTGGGCGAGTTGCTTAACCTCTCTGTGCCTTTGTCTCCTCCCTTCCCCTGCCCCCCCCCCACCTGCCCCATCCTGACTCCTGGAACTGCCACACAAAAAAATGTCAGAGCACCTGGCAAGGGTAAAAGCTCAGCATAATGTTAGTTATTTCTACCTACCACATAGGTTAAGCTGCTTTCCAAAACCACATAACAAGTTAGTTGCTGGCTTAGAAAATAGCCCAAGTTTCATATCGACCTACTAGTTCCCTGGACTTTTGACTGAATTTTGTTGCTTCTTTTCCATTCTTTTTTAAAGGACTATGGTAAAATCCATCTCCCACACACAGGATCAGCCACATGTTTACAACATCAAGCCACTTTCCTGGCCATAGATGTTTTCTCACCTGAGCCAACCAGATTCCTTCCCTGGGAATTTGAAACAAGAGTCCAGTGCTTCTGCTCCTCTCTTGAATAGAGGCTGCATGACTGGAGAGCTGCTGGAGGCACCATTTCCTGCCTACAGACAGGGAAGAAAAGCGAGCCAGCCTTCCCAAGAGAGGACAATGTGCTCGTTGCAGAGAGGCAGAGAGGCCAGGCAGAGGGAGAGGGGGTCCGCAGTCCTAGAAGCTCCTAAGGCCCAGCTGACTCCCGACCTCAGGTTCTGAAGATGCCTTCCTTATCTCTTGTTATGGCCTTCACTTTGAGGTCTATTTTTCCCTTAACTCTTTCAACCTCATCTTAACTCCTTTACCAAAAGGGAAATTGAAGCCCAGAGAGGTTAGGTAACTTTCTGGAACTCACACAGCAGATATTTTTTATTCCAATGCTCATGCCCTTTGCACTAGGCCACACTGCCTCCTTGGGGCCTCCCAGACTTTTATTTTCATGTTCTTTCACTATACTAACATTCCTTCCAGGAGTCTTAGGGTGTTTCTAATTACTTCACAAGGAAGGGGAACAAGAGATGGATGATCAGAGAAGCTCCCAGACAACTGCTACTGTTTGGTGCCCACAGTCTCATTCCTGATCTTTGTGACTCTTGAGCTGTGCAGACACAGTAGGTAATCAGACAGCACCTTGGATGCCTTAGCACTCTTTGGTTGCAATTACAGGTACAGATCGTGGCAGCCTAAAGGAAGAACGGGATTTGTTGTGACCACAGAGCATTTCAAATGAAGTGTTCTTGGGGAAACAACTTGAATGAAAAATGTTTGTGATAAAAAATCTTAAATCACAATTGTATTCACACTCTAGATTGTGTTCTGTGTCTCAGGTATGAAAGGAATACTGGAGTTTTTATGATTTGCAGACATCTAAAAAGACCCAAGGAACACTATTCCCTTCATAATGTTCCAAGTAACCGAGCATTCTTTTCTACTACAAACAGGACTGAGACCAGCAGTGACTGTTGCCAGGTTCTGTTCTATAAACTAGGATATGATGATGAGCACAAGGGACCGCCTTGCTCTCATGGAGCTTAAGTTCTAGTAGTTTTAAGGTTGATTAGGCTACATTATAGGAGATTTGAGAACCATGTCATTTCACAGAACAAGTTGATTTCCCTAGCGTGAATGCATATATTAAGAAAGGCATGGAATATCACACTGCTGTAAAAAAGAAAGAACTCTTACCATTCGTAACAGCATGGGTGGGCATGGAGAGCATTATGCTAAGTGAAATAAGCCAGTCAGAGAAAGATAAATACCACATGATCTCACTCATTTGTGGAATATAATGAACAACACAAACTGATGAACAGGGACAGATCCAGAGACAGAGAAGCATCGATCATACTGCCAAACCTCAGAGGGAAGATAGGGGAGGGTGGGGGAAAGGAGGAGAGATCAACCAAAGGACTTGTATGCATGAATATAAGCCTAACCAATGGACACGAATACCAGGGGGGTGAGGCCATGCGTGGGGGTTGGGGGGGGGGGGGGGGGGGGTTAATGGAGGGATGAGGACACATATGTAATACCTTAATCAGTAAAGAAATTTTAAAAAAAAGTTAAGGGATATAAATTGCCTACATATATTAGGCATGCATTAAATAGTAACTATTATTGTTATAGCCTATAACTAGTTATTAATTATCTAAATATATTATAAAGAAAATGAACACCCCAAATGTTATTATATTAATTAAAACACACCAACACATACTAAATCATTCTTCCTACTATGGTGTGGAACACTCATCTAACATTTAGGAAAAGCAAAAGCATTGCTCAGGAGTATTTTAACCAAATCTGCAGAAAAATCAAGCAGCAGGACACTTATAGCCTCAGCAGATGCCACATGTTGCTAAATCTCCCTGAATAACAGTCAAAGACTTTGGAGTCCTGGACAGAGAGGAGGGGAGGGAATTCAGTTGGGAAGTATAAAATTCCCTTCACCAGCAGTTTTCCCCAGAGCTGGTTTGGGGTTCCTAAAAACATGGTGATTGAAGAAGTACACACCCAGAATAGCATGTCCACTAGCTCTTCTAAGTCCAGTACATTGGCAGACATTACTAATCGGTCATTATGCTTTTCCTGTTCAATCTAGACAGTAGCACAGACTCCTTCACACAGAGATTCAGGCAACTGTGAGCAATTGGCTTGAACTGGCAGACTCTATTAAACTGATTTGTTATCCCTCTTGAGAGCATAAAGAACCATTCTGAAGCCATCTGCCTTCAGGTGCCAGGAACTCAGGGCAGAGGCCAAAAAGCTATTTTCTGTAGCCCTAAGGCTTCATAATCGAAGCCTAGATATATTTATGTCTAAAGCACCCATTTAGCCCAGCCAGTGTGACTCAGCGGTTGAGCATCATGGTTTAATTCTGGGTCCAGGGCATATGTCCGGTTTGTGGGCTCAATCCCCAGTAGGGGGTGTGCAGGAGACAGCAGATCAATGATTCTTTCTCATCATTAATGTTTCTCTCTCTCCCTCTCCCTTTCTCTCTGAAATCAATAAAAATATGTATTTTTTTAAATATGTATTTTTAAAAGCACCCATTTATGTCAACACTTTTGTCTTCACCAAAGAAAAGCTTAAGAAGCACCCCACAAATTGCCTCATTGAAAGCTAAAGTAAAAGGTCCTCCCCGTCTTCCACTGCAAGAGCCTGGTGGACCTTGTGATGCGCCCCCAAATCTTCCTTCAGTAGCGAGTGTCTTGCTCCCTGAGCTGCTGGGAGAGCTACCATCACCCCTGTGAGGGATTGCCTCAGTGGGTAAGCCCGGCTTGCCAAAGGTCTGGCTAGGTTATGAAGTTATAACAGCCAGGCTCCTGGCGCCCATGTGGGACACCTCTCAAGCTTCAACCCAGTGTCAGAGCACCCAACAGAAGCCCTGGTCCAGACTGCACTGCAGCCCACCTTCTCCCCCTGCCCAGATCCACTTCCGGCTTCCCCTTCACAGGTGTTGATCCTGATAATGCTAATCTCCTGTTAGCTTCCCAGGCAACCCCACCTGCAATAGGACCAGCACTGGAGGAGAAAGTAACAGGCCAGCCGATTATCAAAATCCTGAGTGCTGGGTACTTGGTCAATCTTCTCCCTTTACCTCACACAACACTATCATCCCCATCTTGCACATGGGGTCAGAAGGACGACATAAATTGCTCAATGCTATACAGCCAGCCCAGTCTTGTTCCTGCACACAGCAGTGATAAACGACACAGCCCTTCATTAACTCTGGATAACTGAGACTTGCATGGACAAGTTATAATAAATACTATTTGGCTAAAATTGGGTGGTGCTTTCAATGCAGTTCAGCAAATATTCACTGAGCCTTTACCAGTGTGCTAAGAAAGTTAACAAATTAGAGAGAGGGAGGAGAGAGAAAGAGAATCCCGAGTTCTCTAGGTGCTCAACAATTAGAGAATATGCAGTGAATACCTCCTAAGTAAGAGACTCACGGGGGGGTGGGGGGGTGGGGAGGGGAGGAAGACCAAAGGACAAGCAAATGCATAAAGCTAAAGAGTGGCCGGTGGACCAGTGCCAGACAAGGACAAAGAGCCATAGGGATCCCCAGGACAGTGAGGGTTGGTTGATTTCTCCTTCTTTTTCCTTAAATTGCCTGAGAAATGGGAATTGTAGAGCACTGGGCTTTGAGTGATAACACCCAGGAAACTTCTCAGGGTTGTCAGAGAAACGCGTTTTATTTTCTAAATGACTGTGAGATGCTTGAACAAAAGAGGATGCCTGGTCTGAAGGAGCCAGGCCGTTGTAGCTGCAGATGACAAGAGCCCTTCCTGCCAAGATCAGGCGGATCCAACCCGAAACAGGACAGGAAAGATTTATGAAAAGAGTCAGTTTCACAGGATGAGTCTAGAAGCTGGTCAAAGCCACAATTGTCAAGGGAAGGGGGCCGAGCAAACAGCAAAATGAATCGGTAAAGGGAGGTATTATGTCAAACGGACAGTGGCACCGAGTAAGATGAGCCACCCCTGGGCACAGAGAGGCAGCAAAAGCCACAGGATGGGTACTAAGGGGACATGGAGCAGCAACCCATAGTGTGCCTGGAGCCCATGGAACCTTCACTGGGGGACAGCAGGGGAAGCTGAGGTTTCTGCTCCCGTGGTGCTCCCTATGGGACAGGGTGGGGACAAGGATAAAGGGCAGCCCCTTTGTAGTAATGGAGCCATTTTGTATCTTGATCATGGTAATGGATACGTGGGAGAAAACTGCATAGAACTACACACACACACTCAAACACATGAGGGCCTGTAAAAACTGGAGAAAACTGCATAGGGTCTGTATTGTACCAATGTCAGTGTCCTGGTTGTAACATTATGCTATAGTTATATAAGATGTCGCCACTGGTGAAAGCTGGGGCCCACACTCCATTTAATAGTCTTGTACCTTTCTGAAAGTCTAGAATTATTTCAAAATAAAAGTTTTGTTAAAAGATGCAACTCCTCCTCCCCCCACCCACTGCTGCCTCCTCTTCCTCCTCCTGCCCCTCCTTCTCCTCCCCATCCCTTTCTCCTCCTCCTCTTCTTCTTCCTCCTCTTCTCTCTCTCTCTCTCTCTCTCTCTCTCTCTCTCTCTCTCTCTGGGAACAATTATCCTGTTCAGCACTTGGCTGTGGCCGCCCACATCATGTTACAGGGCTGAGTTACACCAGGCTGCATCATATAAGAATTTAATGTATTTCACTTAGCATAGTCAGAGAAAGACAAGTACCATATAATTTCATTTATATGTGGAATCTGATGAACAAAATAAGCTAACAAACAAAATAGAAACAGACTCATAGATACAGAGAACAGACTGACACTGTTGGAGGGGAGGATGATTGGGGGGGGGGGCCTTGGGATAAGAAAAAAACAACAACTCATAGACACAGACAAAAATACTTCATGGAAAACCCTTCAACACAATTGGTATTGCTCTGATTCATTCTTTTCAATGGCAGAAAAGTATTCCTAATTCATTCATTAATTCACCATTCCTCTATAGATGATCATTACCTTGTTTCTCTCCTCTCTCTCTCTCTCTCTCTCTCTCTCTCTCTCTCTCTCTCTCTCCATCTCTTGCCCTCCCTCTCTCTCTTCTTCCCTATCCTCCCTCCCTCCCTCTGTCTTTCCCTCTCTCTCTCTGTTTCCCTCCTCTCTCTCGCTTGCTCCCTCCCTGCCTTACTCTCTCTCCCTCTCCCTCTCTGCCTTTCCAAACAATGCCACCTTAAACATCTTTGGTCATTTATTCTTGCTCACTTATGCTTTCAGCTCCATGGGCTAGATAGATTTCCAGGAGTAAGACAACTCAGTTGAGAGATTTGTGTATTTTAATTTTAATGGATAGCTACCAGCAGATTGCTTTTCAAGAAAACCCTTCCTACCAGTGTATGGACATCCTTTCCCCTGTATTCCCACCGGCATCAGGCATTATGACTGTTTTTATATTCTTGATTCTCGGAAAGACATAAACTGATATTGGGCTTTGGTTTTCGCATCACTGACTGCAAGCAAGCTTTCCTGTGTTTGTTGGTCATTTGAATTTGCTCACCTGTCAACAGCCTCTGCCTACCCATTTTTCTATTTGGTTTCCTCAGCTCATCTGGATAACTTGCAAGATTTCTTTACATATTCTTTGCATAATATTTTCCAAGTCTATTATTCATCTACTGACATTATGACATTTTGCCATTCAAATGTTCTTTTTAATAAAGAATCAAATCTGCCTGATTCTCTTTTTATGCCTTCTATTCCCACAAGTCCTCTTAGATGGGTGGGTATTTTTCTTCTCAGGCTCACAGAGGCAAAGAAACTCACTCAGCTTTCACTCCCAGAACCCACTATATTCTGAGCTTTTTGCTGGGGCTCACACTTGCACCCTGCCACCCCCGGGCCCAGCAGCCATTCAGGTCTAGAAGCTGATGGACAAGAGTGGATAGCGGAGGATTCAGAAGCCAAATTCAGGCTGCTCTCTGTGTAGAATCCCACTTTCTTTTCATATAAGAAGATAGATACAACATCATATGAGATGTGTGTGTGTGTGTGTGTGTGTGTGTATAAAATAATTATCCTATATAATAAAAGGGTAATATGCAAATTGATTAAACAGCAGAACGACCAGTCGCTATGACACGCACTGACCACTAGGGGGGGCAGATGCTCAACACAGGAGCTGCCCTCTGGTGGTCAGTGTGCTCCCACAGAGGGAGCGCTGCTCAGCCACAAGCCGTGGCAGGGCTAGGGATGTCTGACTGAGGCTTAGGCCCGCTCCCTACAGGAGCGGGCCTAAGCCTCAGTCAGACATCCCCTGAGGGCTCCTGGACTGCTAAAGGGGGCAGGCTGGGCTAAGGGGTTTCCCCCTCTGCCCCGGAGTGCACGAAAGTCATGCACTGGGCTTCTAGTATATTCATTTTTTAAAAAATATTTTATTGATTTTTTACAGAGAGGAAGGGAGAGGGATAGAGAGCTAGAAACATCATCGACCAGCTGCCTCCTGCACACCCCCCACCAGGGATGTGCCCGCAACCAAGGTACATGCCCTTGACCGGAATCGAACCTGGGACCTTTCAGTCCGCAGACCGACGCTCTATCCACTGAGCCAAACCGGTTTCGGCAGTAGTATATTCATTTTTAAAAAATATATTTTTATTGATTTCAGAGAGGGAGAGAGAGAGATAGAAATATCAATGATGAGAGAGAATCATTGATTGGATGCCTCCAGCACATCCCCACTGGGGATCATGCCCACAACCTAGGCATGTCCTTCCTAGTTCATAGGTTGACACTCAACCACTGAGCCATGGCTGGCCGGGCTTCAGTGTCATTTTTAAATGTCTCAACAGAGTGGAAATGTGCATGTGGGGTTGTTTCTATTTTTCTTACTATTCCCTGGTTACTTTAGGCACCAAAGCCATGCTAACTAAAGACAAAACATAAAACACACCTTGTTTGTTTAGATATACCTGTTGACCCCAACCTGGCTTGGTATTATGCAGCTTTAGGTGTGACTCTGGTCAAATCAGGCCCAGTGTATTAGTTTGCTATTACTACATAACAAGTGGCCTTAATCGTGGCAGCTTAAACGACACTCATTCATCAGCTCCAAGATTGGAAGTCCAGGGCACTTTCTGGGCTCTCTGCTCAGGGTTTCCCAGTCCAAAGTCACAGTATTAGCCGACCTGGGCTCTGATCTGGAGGAACTAGAAGAGTCTGCCACCCGGCTCATGCAGGCTGTTATTCCCGGTGGCTGTAAACTGAGGTCCTCAGTTTGTGGAAGCTGTTGGCCGGGGGTCTCTCACTGCTCCCAAAAGCCACTCATTAGTTCTCATGTGGTCCTCTTCACCTTCCAACCAGCAGCAGCACTTCCAGTCCTTCTCACACTTTGGGTCTCTCTGACTCGCCCTTCTGCCACCAGCCAGAAAAGTTCTCAGCTTTTAAGGGCTCACTGGATTAAATTAGGTCCCCTGGGAACTGTGTCAGACAACAGAACACAGCCACAGGAGGGCTAACTCACCACATTCATGGGTTTCAGTGACCAGGGGTATGGCATCCTGAGACCACTCCTAGAAATTCTGCCTGTCATGCCCAGGAATCATGACGCACCCTGAGAAACCAGCAGGGCTCGGGTAGCTGGTTCTTTAGGGCCCATGTTAGTTTCCCTTGGGGTGTCTCACTACCTCGCTCTCTCTGGCCCAACCTAATGCAGATCTCAGCTAGATGCTCCTGTCTGCCTGCTCTCCATACTACTTGCTTATGATGCTGAATAATTGACAGTTTTGTGTCTCTTCCATAGACAGGGCTCTTTCTTCTTTGCTAAGAGTGATGCAGTACTACTGTGAGTCCTCCATAAATAGTGTTGAGGAAGGAAAACGTCGTGGGAGAAAGGGTGGAAGGATGGATAAAAAGGAGAGAAGAGGGAAGGAGGGATGGGGGTGTAGGAACCCATCCTTACCCTGTACAAATTCCTCACAAGGCAAGAGCCAAGCACCTCCTCACAGTCCCTCTCCTCTCTTCTCCCCTCCTCTCTCTTCCTCTCCTTCTCTCTCCCTCTCTCTCTCTCTCTCTCTCTCTCTCTCTCTCTCTCTCTCCTCCTCTCCCCGCCCCTTATTTTAACAGAAGCAGAAATCTCTCCGGATTCATCTCCTAGCCTCTGTCCTGTCCCCAGTAATTTAGTCTTTCCTGGCCTCACTCAGTCATTACCCTTTGGCTTGATCACGCTGGACCTGATGTTCACACTGTGCCCTTGGTTCCCCAGCTTCTCCTGGGATGTTTCTTTTGCACCCACCCTTTGTGCCACACTGATACCTGAGAGCCCACCTGTCTCACTCCCAGACACCACTTGTAGCCAGGGCCCAGCCTGCCCACCCCACTCCACCTGCCTTGCCATAATCCTCCAAAATAGCATCATAAAAAGATAACATCTAAGATGTTTGCCAATAAATAAACTACTGACCATTATCTCCTTTTGCATTTTAAATGGGCCTAAGGAACGGCTTCAATGTGGAGAGGACGTGTGGCACATTTAAGGGCACTTCTGCAGATTTTACTTATCTTAGTGAGGGAACACCTAATATTCTCTGAAGGCACATTCAGCTCTGTGGACCTATCCATTCAACATATGTGTATTAAGTGCCTGTTGCATTGCCAAGCAGCAGACATCCTGCAAACGGCTGTCCTCACCAGACCCAACCTGAAAACACCTTGCAAACAAGCAGACCTCCTGCAAATGGCCCTCACCAGACCCAAACTAAAAACACCTTGCAAACAAGCATCCCACTACTACCAGCCCATGTTTATCCACCCCTGCTCTGTTGTGGTCATTTTTCTCCTCCAAAGACAGGAATGCAAATTCCATGATGGACAAGCCATGCCCAGATGCCACACACAAAGTGGTGAATGGGCACTGCATCAACCCCATTCTTAATTCTCACCATGCTTTCTCACCACCAAAATTTAATTCATTGTCATAAATGTGCTTTCTACCCCTTGGTAGAAGAAATAATGACTTTGTCAATCACTCCTCTTTTGCTGGACTTACTGAATTACCTAAAATGTCAAGATAATGTCTCCCCAGCCTATTTTCACTCTGGTACCAGCTTCTTATTAAATTATGTTGGGATACATTGATTTCCTTCAACGGGGAGTAATGGAACCCCGCCAGGAGTTAACAGTAATCTTCTAATTCAGTAAGAATAAAATATGTGACTGATTAAATCTTAATTAACAGTTCACAAAAGGCTGCTTAATGTCAGGTGGCATATGCATCTTAATTACCCAACAGTGCTATTGCTGTTTGCAAGATGAGGTAGGGGTCTATGGGATTTCTGTAGGATTGGTTGCGTGTGTTTTTTCTTTTGTTCTACTGTATCTTCCTCCTGCTCCCCCTCCATCTTTGTGATTGTCAGTGGGTTAGGTTTAGAAACGAAGACTTTTTATTACTGAGTTCTCTCATCCCCTTGATTTCATCTGAAGAAAAGTGATATAGCCTATTAGACAGGGTAGGCTGGCTTCTGCTGCAATAAGGAACATCCTTCAAATCTTAGTAGCTATGAAAAAATGTATTTACTGCATGCTACATGTCCATGCTGGGTCAGCTATAGGCACTAGTCCACTCTGTCCTCACAGCAGAACCCAGATCTGCAGAGCAACCACTATCTTACACATTGTTGCCACTTGCCATGGCAGCAGGAAATATGATGAATTGTGCTAAGTCTCTTGAACTTTCTGCTTGTATTCCAAAGCAAGTTTGGCCAAAGCAAGTTTCTTAGCCCTACCTACACTCAAATGGAAGGCGGGAAGTTCAATCCCATCATGGCTTGACAGGAGGAGAAGAAAAGAAAATCTTGAAGACAACCAGAGAAAAACAACACATGACATGTAGTAGAACAGTGATAAGCATTATAGGTGACCTCTAATCAGAAACCATGCAATCCAGAACACAATGGAGTGACATTAATTTTAAAGTGCTGAAAGAAAAAACAACTGACAACTCAGAATTCTATACCCCATGAAAATATCATCCAAAAATGAAAGTTTCTAGTCCAGCATGGAAGGAGCTTGGAGTGCTTCACTCCTGTCCAGACCACAAAGGAAATAAATGAACTAAAGATCAACAAGTCTTCTTCAATCCATCAGACAACTGAAGTCAAAAGAAGACAAACGGAATATGTACAAGCAGTTTTCATGATTAACTACAATGTAGACTCCACCACCCACAATTGTGTGATTTAGACAGAGGGCTCACCTTTCCAGAGCCTCAGGGTCCTCATCTGTAAAATGGGGTCCCCATGTGTCTAAGGGATTGTTTCTAGGATTCAGTGAGATGATGAACACGATGTGGTTGGCACAGAGTGAAAGCCTCATGTCAACTCTCCTTAAAGAAGTTGTACAAGTGCTGCCCAGAAAGAGTTCAAATGCAGCCCTGCCCTGCTTTGCCAATCCAGCCTCCCTCTTCTAAGATGTTTCAGAGAAACCCCTATCTGCCACCATCAGTGCATTCCAACTCTTGGCTCTACCACAGTGGTCTTTACACACACACACACACACACACACACACACACACACACACACACACTGAGTGTTTGGCACTTGGCTTTCTGAATGTCCAGAAGGCCCATCTGTGATGCCTGTTGCCCTTGTAACTAAAGTGACCAAATCAATATCATTTCAAGTATAAATAAAAGCAATGAGAACAGTGATATTAAATTCTGGCTTGGTGCTATTGCCTGCCAAGGCTCCAAGCAAAAGCCTCATCTCTTAAGTGTTTTCTGTTGAAGACATTCTGCCCCAATTAGAAGAGTTGGTTCTGGAGCTGGTCTCCAAGGTTGGAATCCCAGTTCTGTGGCTCAGCCGCTGTGTAAATTAGACATTATCTCTAATGTCTGACCTCTCTCGCTCACTCATTTGTTCAATGGGCATGATGAATGGGGTCAATTGCACAGGGCTGCTACTAGGACTGAGACCTGGCACATGCTAAACACACAACAACAAAACAAAGTTATGAGATATAGAGAATGAAAGTTTCCACCAAGGATGAAGCACAGGCATGAATTATTACCCTAGAAATAATTACTCTATTCCCTGGCTGAAACATACAACCTCAGCCCCCACTGGCTCTGTAATTCCCTCCAGCAGAATGCCACTGGGATTAGGATTACAACAGGCTATCCCTTATATCCAGCCAATTTAATCCTCAAGATCCAAGCAGTAATTCTCCACTTGGACTGATGGTGAGTAAGCAGCCAGAGGAACTTTCATGTTTCAGTATTCTAAGTCCGAGACACAATCAAACTGACTCAAATGGAAATACTGGGTGAAGCCGTGCCTGTCACCTCTAGCTAAGATCTCTGAAAGTTGAGCACCAACTGATGAAGCAGTGATGGGAGAAATCATGCCTGAAGTGGCCCCAACAACTGATCAACTCTCCTCCGGGACCCTACCCATAAGTAGATACAAACAGATTTCCACTATAACCCCTCATTCTGTGGGTTAGAGGTAACAAATCTCCTCTCATCAGTGACAAATCACTGACATCATCACTCTGCTTGAGGCAAGCCCATAAAGAGGAAAATATGAATCTTCAGTGTAAGTAGGTCAAATATAAAACTGGGCCCTAATTCCCTAGCAACTGAGTGCTAACTAGAGAGAAGCCTGTGCTTTGGAATAGAGACCCCTTCATGGTAACACTCTCTCTTCCCTCCACCCCAAGGAAAAGACCTGACACCCTTCCTTTCCCAGCCTGTCGTCAATCAAGTGATCACCCTTGTTTTTTTAATGGCACATCTGCATCAGGGTGTGCACCAGAAAGTTCTCTTGGTCTCATCACTAAATGATGCACAACCCCACACAGAGACAAGCCAGCCATTCTGGGGATGTCCTTCTTCATTTCCCTCCATTCTGAGCAGGCACCACCCAACTGATGGATTCAGAGTGGACTGAAGTAATGAGCATTTAGGGAAATGGGGCAGAAGAGGATTGGAGGGCCCACACCAACACTCACCTTGCATTTGCTTTCTCCGGTGACTATCTATGACCCCCCGCCACACACACACACACACTCACCATCACTGTCCATCACTTCACCTTTTCTGGTCTCCTTCTGGACTCTCACATTCTGCAACTATTTTTCTGCTGATTGTTTCACGCACCATGGAGGTCACTCCATGAGGGAGTGAGGACATTTGCTTTTCTTGTTGACCACTTATTTCCCAGAACCTGGGATGGTATCTGGCACATAGCAAGTGCTCAGTCAACAAGAGCTGAATGTGTGAATGAATGAATGCCCTAGACCAGGGCTGCCCAATAGGACTTTCTGCAAGGATGGACATGTTCTGTATCTGTGCGACCCAATGTAGTGGCCACAAGCTATGTGTCCTATGGTTAGCTGCAGAAGCAAATGAACATTTGAGATGTGGCTACTGACACAGAGGAGCTGAATTTTTATTTTATTTTATTTTAATTAATTTAAATTTAAATAGCCGCATGGATGCTGTGGATACTATATTGAATGCCTTAGCCCCACACCAACATAAAAGGCCAAGAAGATATAGTCCCTCTGATAATTAGGAAAGAGGAGAGAAAGAACAAAGCCTTTTCTGGGAAAGGAAAGAGAAAAAGTAGCATAGTGTTCTCTGAGGAATGCTGCTGAAGCCTTAATATTATAAGAAGCTCTAACATTTGGGGCTGCTGGCAGAAAATGCCAGTTTTTTCCTTAGTTAAGAGGCACCCCACTTTCTGGAGCATGAAGCAATTTGGCAGCTGCACTGAGGAGTCCTGAGGCTCGGGGACCAGAAATGGAGAAACTGTAAGCGTCCTGATGAGAGACATCAATAGCACAGCCTTTCTTCTCCACACCCCCCGGGGCAGCCTCACTGCAAACACCACGCCTGAGTGGCTTTATCCAGAGCTGTCGCCAGGAAGGCACGGCCAACGCCACTCCACCTTCCTCCTGGCCAGTGAGCTGTGTTGTTTCAGCTGAAAAGTTCTTGAAAATTTGTCCTAAGTGGGTCGCACCTCTCCTTGGGGCATTCCAGCATTTGCACATGGTGGGGCTACTGGGACTCCTAAGTCCTTCTAAAGAACGCGAGACTCCAGGAGACAAGGCTGTGCAGGTGTGTGATTAGGTGCCACACCTGGGCAGACTGCTCAGCTTCCTTGATCTCTTCTCTCTCACATGGAGTCAGTTGCTAATTCCCACTCTTCTGAACTGTTAGGAGCAATGAATCAGCAAGTCCACGCAAAGCCCTTAGTGAGTTCTGGGGACTCCATGTTAATCATTACATCTGACCTCCTCCCTGTACTCTTCTAAAATCTCTTGGGCATCATCTTGCTCGTCCCTCTTCCCTTGTCTATGTGGATCCAGAGCCCTTCCCACTGTAATCATCTCTCCATAACAAAGTCGAACACGTGTGTGGTCTGTGTGACAGTAATCCGGAGCAGTAGTGTTTGGGTTTCTTAGGACTACAGCAGCCACAGTCCCTAAAAACCCAGAAATTACCCTATGCCACTCACAGGCCCATAACACATCAGAGTAACAATAATAATTAGTGAAAACAATGATAATAACCACTAATATTTACTGAGTATCTAGTATGTGCCAGGCATAGTGCTGAGAGTTTTAAATGCGTCATTTTCTATGCTCTTTATGATAATCCTGAATTGGTGTTGCTAATTCATAGATGGGTAAAGACTAGAGATGGGTAGTCACTTCCCTTGTTCTCATAGCAATTGCCCATGATTCAAACCCAGGTCTATGTGGACCCAGAACCCAGTCCTTTGACCCCTGGGCTATCCAGGTTATCAGGGTGTGGCATCTCAATACGAATGCAGAATAGCTTAATATAAGGAGAAAAGAATTCCTGTGCATTAGAGTGAAGTAAGATGGTATCACAAAATAGTCATATTTGTGCCTTCTCTTCCATGTCTCCTCGTGGGACCTCCCTGGGGGACATGCACTCTGACTGGGAGATGAGCTCCATGAGGGCAGGGATGTCTGTTTATTCCTTGCTGTATCCCTGGCACCTACAACATATCTGTAACATAGTAAGTGCTCAATAAATATTTGTTAGGTGAATACCAAGAGGGGAAAATGTTCCTCTTTTTTTTAATTTTTAGAGAATGCTCCTGATGCTACATCCGAATTAATCATTTGGAAGCTCAAACCTAACAGTGCATTATTTTTGAAAAAGGAAAAGCTTCTAGAGACATAAAAGTCCACAAAAACAAATTAGAAAGGGTCACTAAGGTTGGAAGAGAGTATAGAGGGGATGAAATGCCATCTAGAGGGAGGTCGATGGGGTGTCTGAAGGGACCAGACCCGGGGAAAAGGCCCCATGAAGAGATGTCTGTGTGGTGAGGCAGCTGAACTCTGTCCCTGAGGATACACAGGAAGGCCAAGGCAATGCTTCCTGTCCAGTGATGGCCATTTGAGTGGACTTGCCACACTGAAACGACTCCAGCTGTTGCGTGTGCTGTCTAGGGAGGGCCTTCTTCCTGCTCCTCCTGCTTGCTGCCTGTGGACTGTCCAGCAGATTTTACACCTGCCCCATCTTGACACTTGGCAGAGCCTTATCCAAAGTTCCAACATGCAGATGTCACCTACCCACCTCAGGCTGGAAGCAGAGTCCCAGGTGCCCAAAGGAGTGGTCCATGAGGGAGAGAGATACCTCAGAAACCAGAGTCGAATGGGATGGGATGGTGACCTAACCCCTCCCATCGCAGAGCACAGACTGCAGTTTAAGGCTTTGGAATATTTTAGATTCTTCTTGACCCCATGGCCTCCCGCCTGCCCACAGCCCACCTTGCTTTCAGAACATGCGTTCGAACACGGTGAGCAGCAGAAAAGATGGCACCTCCCTCCTCAAGCGGAAGCTATAGAGGCGAACAGAGGAGAGAAAGAGGAATCTGCACCAAATCCAACATAATGCATTGCATCTAAATAAACACATGAGTCACAGAGCTCCACTCGAGGCCACACGGGGCGGGGGGTGGAGAGGGCACGGCGGGGGGGGGGGGGGGGGGGGGCACGGATAGGAGAAATCGGGGAGGAAAGGGCTCTAATTCCAGAATTATCACTGTTTTGCAAAACTTGTGACAGCTTCCCAACCAAAATGGTGTCCGGCACAGTGATTATCCCAAATGCAAGTCTGATCCTACCATCCCACTGCTTAACCGGTTGCCACAGGTCATGAGATAAAGCTCAAGGCCTTGGTCTGACACCCAGGACTCCCCAGGGGCCAGCCAGCCCTGCTGACCTCCCCTCCACTGACTCTGTGATGGTTAATTTTATGTGTCGATTGGGTTAAGGGATGCCCAGATAGCTGGTAAAACATTTCTGGGTGTGTCTGTGAGGGTGGTGCTGGAAGAGGTTAGCATTTGAATCAGTAGATGGCATAAATAAGATCACCCTCAATAAGGCATCCAATCTGTTGAGGACCCGAATAAAACAAAAAGAGAAAGGCCAGGTGAATTCGCTCTCTGACATCAGCTGGGCCTGGAAGAAAACCAACAGCTATGGGGTGAACTACGTGGAGGCTACATGGCAAGGAACTGCGGGTGGCCTCTAGCAGCTGAAAGTTGTCTCCAACCAACACCAGGCAAGAAAATTAGATCCTCAGTCATTTGCCCACAAAGAAATGAATTCTAACAAGAACCTGAAGGAGCATTGAAGAGAACCCTGATCCTCACATGAGAAGCATAGCCCTGGCCGACACCTCGATTTCAGCCTGGTGAGACCCTGAACAAAGCACTTACCTAACCCATACCCAGACTTCTAACCCATAGGAGGTACATGACACCACAATCCTTTATAATAAAGAGCTAATATGCTGATTAGACTGGATGGCGGAACCACCTTCTGGAACAATCTTCCGGAATGACCAGTGGGCCGGGGGGCGGGGGGGGGGAGAGGGGGTTGGGGACGCAGGACTACAGGGGAGGAAAGGGCTCTAATTCCAGAATTATCACTGTTTTGCAAAACTTGTGACAGCTGGGACCACGAGGGCCAAGGCAGCGGGGGCTGTGAGGGCTGAGCCCCTTGCATGAATTTCGTGCATCTGGCCTCTAGTGAGGTAATAAATCTGTGATGTTTTAAGCTGCTAGGCTTGTGGTAATTTGTTATTCAGCCAAAGAAAATGAATACATCATTTGTTGTGATTTTTTTTATTATTTAAGCAACCTATACATATGTATATACAGATTCCTTGCTCCTACTTGCAAAGTCTTCACCCTGCCCAGCTTCACCTCATCTCAGTTTACTCTCCACTCCATAGTGATGTCCCAGCCTCTCTGCCCATCCCGCATGTTTCCATCTACGCCTTCCTCTGCATAAACCCTTCTTCCCACCATCCCATACCCAACCCTGGTCCTCACACATTAGGTGTTCTTGTTAGTAGATGACCTTCCTCAAAGGTATCTTCCCAGCCCAGCCGACTAAAGTTGCACCCAGTTACTCTTTTCCATTTCACTTCTTGCCAGAGTACATTGCATTGGCCCACGTTCTTTAAACTCCAAGTTGGCACCCAGAAATGGGGCATGAAATCATTTGAGTGAATGGCAATCAGTAAGGTTTTTCTTTTTCCTTTCTTCCTTTATAAATAAAGTTAATTAGAATAGAAAACATGAGAGCATTTCGTTGCATGTAGTAAGAGTTTAATGAAACTTTTGTGTCAATGCATGTGTGTGTGTGTGTGTGTGTGTGTGTGTGTGTGCTGGGACACAATGTCAAATTAAATTTTTACTGTGGGATGAGTTCAAAAAGTTTGCAAAATGCTGCTCTGTTATTTTTATTGTTCATTTTGTTTGTTTAATTGCTTATTATCTCTCTGGATTGCCCCCTGCTTGAATGTGGTCAGCACTGGATATATGTATATTGGATAGATAGTTGGAGGGAGGGGAAGAAAGAGGAATGGAGGGGAGAGGAAATAGAGAGACCAACCCACAGATTGTTCATGACTCTCAAGAGCTGATACTAAGGCTCTTAAAAGGTCCTCTTTAAAACCACATATGGTTTTACGGCAGGCTTGGCTCCTGCAATAGGAACAGGAAATAAAATAAGAGACACAACCGTTGGAAGCAGGAAGACAAAATAATTACTTGATCATATGGCTGTACACTTGGAATACCCAAGGGAATCAACTGGAAAATTCTTAGAAAATTCTTAGCAACACAGCAAGTATTTAGAAAAATGTTTGGATAGTTGAATAAAGATATAAGCATCAATTGTTCCCGGATATGCTGACATATACCAGATGGCATTATAATGGGGGAAGAATACAGAGTGAGGCAAAGTTGCCGGGTGAATATCTTCCACTTGTCTCTCATGCCTCCTCTCCACTCTTCTCCACCCACCCTCAAGGCTGACCTGGGGGGAAGGACTACATCAGTGGCCTCTGACTCTCCAGCTCCAGGTGGGTGTAGCCAATGGAAAACACCAGCAGGATATCAGAGGGAGCAGGGAGAAACGTGGGGCGTTTATTCCCCAAGTTCCTTCCCTCCTGATCCCCTGGTAGGTCAGTATCCCAACAAAGCTTTCAGATCCTGCCCAGGAGGCCCCACTGCACCACTCTTCAAGGTTCTGGTCTCTGCTCGCTGTTCTTGCCCCTTCAGCCCAGGGGTGCTAGCTGGCCCCCTGTTATTAGCCCAAGAGGACTGTCCACATTCGATTTTCCTACATTCTCCTCTCCCACACCTTTGTAAACAGTCCATTTATAAACTCTCTTTGAGTTACCCAATTTGAGTGTGTGTTTTGTTTCAGCAAGAACATGAATGTATATTGGGTGTAAGGATTCCATTCCCAATAGCGAGAGAGGGAGGGAGGTAGAGGGAGAGAAACAGAGAGTGGAGGGAGGGAGAGAGGGAAGAGGAGAGAGAGAGAGAGAGAGAGAGAGAGAGAGAGAGAGAGAGAGAGAGAGAGAGAACAAAAATTGAAGGGACCTACACAAGCTTGCCAAATGGGAAGGACAATTCTTTCCAAATTAACTTATAAGTTTAAGACAACCCCAATGAAAATTCCAATTGTTTTTAGGGGAGGAGTGATGAAATTATTCTGAAATTCCCTGGATTAAGAAATAGCCAAGAATGCTTAAGAAACACACTGCACAATGGGACTAATAGCAAGAAGAGATTTCTTATTATAGGCTGCAGTCACTCGAGCATATAAGAGGTGCAAGACTTGATGGACAGAGTTACAGCATGGACATCCCCAGAACGGGCATAGAAACATTCATCATATGCTGAAGGAGGCCTCATAAACCAATGGAATAAGGAAAACTGTTCATAAACTCGTTTCTAGAAATTGGTTATTCGTGGGAATGTAATCAAGTGAGATCTTCACACATACATCAAAATGAATTCCTCAGATATTTAGGATTTAAAATGTAAAAACTGACCATAAAAACTGGCAGAAAATCTAGATAAACTTTTAGCTGATGTGAAGATAGGGAAAGCTTTTCTAAGCACAAAATCAATGGAGAACAAATCACCAAGAAGAAGACTGAGTAAACTGGTTACCTAAAATAAAAATAAAAAGACATCTCTATTTTCAAACCATTATAAACAAAATCGAAAGGCAACTGACAAACCTAGAAAATATTTGCAACAACTATGACAGATGAAGACTATCTTCTTCAATATATAAAGAAGTCTTTCCAAATCAATAAGAACATTAATGTCCAAATAAAAAGATAAGCTATGAACCTAAATGGACAATTCACAGAAAAAATTATAAACAGGCAATATGCACATAAAAATATGTTTGATACCACTTTTCCCATATCAAATTGACATTTTTAAAAAGACTTGTTGGGGGTGAGGAACACAGGGGGAGGCAGAGGATGGTTTTTTTTAATAATCTTTCTTAAAAGCCATTTAATAAAAAAACACTGAAAATCCTTTAAAAGTTTATACAGCATTATTTTCAATAGAAAAAATCAATCAAAAATGCCCAACTGGAAGGTAAATTATAAATAAATTATGGTTCAACCAAAATATGGACTATCATGCAACCATTACATTTTCTATTTCCAGAGAATTTTTAATGAGAAGGAGCTATGTTCAATAGATAATATTTTTAATCAGGACAAAAACTATATATGGTATGATTTCAATTTTCTTTTGAAAGAGAATTATATATGTACATAGATAAAACTGAGGAAAATGTATATGCTTTGTAAAAATACAGACAGATTTTAAGAAATAAAAGAAAATCAAGCAATGGAATGACAAACATTGGTCCAAGGTCAGAGGTAACTTGTTGGGAAGGGGTGCAGAGGATGGGATGGGGGGAGAATAACCATATAGTTACATAGAGTTTATTGTCAGGGACATGGCTCTTGTTTGGGGTGCTGGGTTCATGGGTTCTTATCACCTAATCAAAAATAAAATAAATATAACAATAAATCATGTGAAATTGCTAATAATCAACTTCTTTTAATAGTTCACTGTAATGAATAGACAGCTGATAGATGGACAAAACTGGGCATGGCTGAGCCAGTGCTGAAATCACGCTATGACAAAGGACTGTGATTAATTCAATTTTAAAAACGAGGAAGATTCAGGAGTCAGTTCACTGAAATGGTAACACTGTTCCTCTCCTGGTGAGATGATTAAGTGCAATTATTCTTTTCTCCTTTATCTTCTACTTCCCAGATTTTCTACAAGGAAAATGGAATGTTTTATAAACTTCAAAATTCGCATTCATTTCCTAGCCTTTCTATCCTACTCCAATATCTGGTCTTGGCTCAAGAAGACACATAAATCAAGATCCAAGCCTCTGGCCCCTATGGCTGAGGTCCAAACCCTGCAGTTGAATAATGACTATTAGTAATAATAGGGTAATATTGGCAGTAATAACTCATGATTACTGGGCATACCACCATGCCTGTGTATCTCACCAACTCCTCCCAACAACAAATGAGGAAACTGAGGCTCCAAATGGTCAAGTGGCCTGCCCAAGATCACAGAGTAAGTTAATGGTAGAGCCGGGAGTTGAATCCCAGATTCCACAAACCTTTCTCCACTGGCACAAAGATCTGCTAGTCCTCTGAGATGAAATAAAAGCCAAAAGAAGTTTCTTCTCAAACACAAATGTAAGAAGAGGCTTTGAGGAAGGGGCTTAACCCCCCAGATGACAGCTGTCGCTGTGGCCCAAGAATGCGGGCTGAGAAGGAGAAAGGTGGGGATCCGAGAGCAGTGTGCAGCGTCCAACACCGATCCCGGCCACCTTTCTGGTTCAGAACCCCAACTGCTGAAATGAAACGTGTAATAGTGTCTCTGGGTGCTGTGACTCATGCCTGAAACATTTAACTTAAATCAGACTCAAATTCAACTGCTCAGAAATGATCCCAGGGTTCTGGAGGTGCAGCTACTCTCCAGAGCTGTCCCAAATATCTCCCCCCAAACCCTAGCATCATCACTCACTCTACCCAGGGGACTCAGAGCCCTCAGCCTCCTCTCCCACCATCTCCTGCTCCCCTCCTACTGATCCTCCCAATTCTGAATGTGCCTCCTACTTTTGCACAGCTGTTACTCTGTCTCCTCATCCTTCCCAACACATGCCAACACATGTATACACACTTGTGCACACACACTCACACACATGCATGCACACTCACATATGTACATGCACAAACATGCACACACACTTGTCCAAGCCACCCTTCAAGTCTCAGCTTAAATGTCAGAAAACACAGGAAAGCCTTTGTCTAGGTCTGGGTCAAATCTCCCTG
This sequence comes from Eptesicus fuscus, assembly GCF_027574615.1. NCBI lineage: Eukaryota > Metazoa > Chordata > Mammalia > Chiroptera > Vespertilionidae > Eptesicus > Eptesicus fuscus. The sequence continues at coordinate 14,745,777 of NC_072476.1, read as the reverse complement.
TTATACGCTCTCCCAACCTTGCGTGGTTGTCCTTTGCAGCACTGACCACATTTGAATTAAATGCATCCCTGGGCAAATGTCTGCTTAACATCTGTCTCTCCCATCAGTCCATGAGCTCCATGGGGGTGGGGACTTTCCGTCTTGTGTACCCAGCACATAGAACATAGAGTAGTGGTACATGGAAGTCACCGAATAAATCTTGGGAAGGGAGGTGTCATTGCATCCATTTTAAAGATGGAAACATTGATCTCACCATGAATCAGCAGTCACCAGGACTCAACCTTGAATTCCAAAGGAGACACATGTTTATTTTGTTAACATTTATTATGGACATTTTCAAATACACACATAGAAGGGTAAACACTACTTGACCATTATGCAGCCATCGTCCAGCTCCAACTGCCACCCATTTTCTGCATTCTTGTTTCATCTGCCCGCCCTTCCCACTTTGATTGGTAGATAGATTGGTTGGTTTTCTTTGAGAATTTTAAAGCAAATCCCAAACATTATGTCCTTTACCAATAAATACTTCAATGTTTATTAATAAATAAGGACTTTTTAATACATAACCATGAAATCAATGTCACCCTAACCTAACCAACAATGATTCCTTAATAAAATCAAATATCAGTCTAACTTCAATGAGTTCAGATCTGGAAAATATCTTTTTTTTATCCCTAGGGAGGAAGGAAGAGGGAGAGAGAGCTATACACATCAATGATGAGAGAATATTATTGATCGGCTGCCTCCTGCACGCCCCACACTGGGGATTGAGCCCACAACCCAGGCATATGTCCCTTGACCGGGAATTGAACTGTGACCTCCTGGTTTATAGGTCAATGCTCAGCCACTGAGCCATGACAGCTGAGCTGGAAAATATCTTTTAATATTTGTTTTGCATGAATCAGGATCCTTTAAATGTCCATGCATTACATTTGGAAATGTGTCTCTTAATTCTCTTTTCATCTATAACAGTTCTCTTTTTCTTCACGCCCTTCCCTTGTTGAAGAATTTCTGTCATCTGCTCCCATATTTAATTTTCAGAAATGACTCCCTACCTTGAATCAATGTCTTTAGCAGGGCACTGTGATGGGGGTTACTGACATGGCATTCTGCCAATGCCAGGACTCCCAGCATAGCATCCTGTCCTCTGGACACTGCAGGTATCACAGGCTTCACATCCACTCATGGTCTCAGGTCAGCTCAACACAGAGGACACCAGGCAGATGTCTGCCTGATCCTGCTCTAGTAAAGTGGATCCCAACACTCAGAGTTGAGAACTCTCCAGATCTGGGGACACAGGGATGTTGTAACTCCAGAAGGAGACGGTATGGAGCTCCTGGGTATATAGGACACCATGACACCAGAAGTGGGTAAAATGCCTCAAGAAGTCCTAGGGAATCCTCCCCCTTTCTCTGCCATAGATTGGAGAGTTACCTCCAGGGGTAAGTCTAAATGACCAGACATCTCCTTCTGAAGTTTGACTTTGGTCTTACTTCTGATTTGAGAGTTTGATTTGAGGTTCTAACAGAGGAGCACTGCTACTCATATACCCTTGACCAAAGACCTGTCCTCTCCTCTGAGGGGAAGGTTGTCCTCTTTAACCCAATGCCCAACTTCAGGAGGGATGCACGTGGATCAGTGAGGGAGGAGGGGAACACCCGCCTAGCCAGCCAGATCAGCCAAATTAACCCCGGCAATCAATGGGTAACAGATGCTGCAGCCAGATCGCCCACATATCCTTACTTCTGTCTTTGAATGAGCAGATTGTTTTTGGATCCCCCACACAGTCTTGCCTAGTGCTTATTGTGGCCCTTGGGATGGATGGTCCAGAGAAGCCAGACAACTTGAGATCTTCAAAGGCAAGAAGCTGGTACTGGATACAGAAAGGCCAGGAGATGGTTCATATTCAGAGGTGTTGGATAGGACTCTGGACAAGGCAGCTATTCAAACTCCCTGCCAGCTGAAGATTTCTATAAATCTTGATATATGTTTACCTTTTTGAGAAAGCAAATTTAAAAAATCAATCTACTCTCTCCACTGGAGACTCCTGCCTTTAAGAAGATAATAAAATGTTCCAACTAAATAGAAATTATATTTATCTTTGGTTTATCCAAGTCCCAGATGAGCCCATGATTACAAGGACCGGGTTCCTGAATTTAGCACTGGGTGGAGGATATTTACTGATTCATTCATCCATTCAGCCAGCTACCACTATTATCCACTATACGTTAAGGCCTGGAGGATGCAGGGATAATAGTAATCACAATAATGTCTAACATTTACCATGTGGTATTGTTCTAGATCAGTGGTTCCCAACGTGGGGCACATGCTCCACGGGGGGGTGGGGAGGGGCAATTTTATTTTTAAGGGGGGCAATTTGAGAATGAGTTATTAACAGTGGATTCTTTGGATTTCTTATGGTTCTACAGGCCTCACATACAGTATATAAATATATATTATGACATATTTATGTATTTCAGTTCTCTATTATATGTTTTGAAACTTTATTTGCTATTTTTTCATATCACTTCATATTATTATTATTTTTAACAATTCCTTAGAGATTTCTTCTTCAGTACTTCAACTGTTCTTTCATTCTTTTATTTTTCTCTTTCATGGATGCCATGTTCTTTGGAAGCTTGTTTAGACCAAGTTAATGGCCTTTTAGGCTTCCTCCATGTGAATAGGAGTTGACTTTTTGAATAATAAGAATTATATGTCATGGAGGGGGGGTAAGGATTTTAGAGATGCTTAGGTGGGACATGGCCAAAAAAAGGTTGGGAACCACTGCTCTAGGTACTTTGTTTCCTTTTCCCACCACTTAGAGTAGGTATTGATATGCCAACTGTATTAGTTATCTATTGTGACCTAACAGAGTCTCATAAACTTGGCGGCTTAAAACTACACACACTTATTATACTACAGTTCCTGTCAATCAGGAGTCTGGGCACAACTTATCTGGGTTCTCTACTTCAGGGTCTCACCAGGCTACCATGCATATATTGGCGGGGCTGTGGTCTCATCAGAGATTTGACTGGGGAAAGGTCTTCTCCCAAGCTCCCTCACATTGTTGGCAGGATGTTTTTCCCTGAGGCTTTAGGACCAAGGGTTTCAGTTTCTTGGTAGCAGCCACCATCAGCTCCTAGATGCTGCCTGCAGATCCTGGCCACGTGGGCTTCTCCAGCTTGGCCACCTACTCCATAGCAACCTGCTTCTTCCAGGCCAGCCAAGGAGAGAGAGCAAGTCCACTGACAAGATAGAGTTTTAAAGAACATAACATAATCATGGGGTGGTATCCCATCATCTTTACTTACTATATTACACTAGTTAGAAGCAAGTGGTGCGTCCCACCCATATTTGAGGGTTGGGCATCTCACAATCATGAACCCGGAATCATAAGGACCACCTCAAAGTTTACCCAGCACATGCATTATACAGATAAAAATAAATAAGGCTCAAAGGACAGATAAAACTTCCCCTCTGACATACAGCCAGTGGAGGACCTGGAATTTGAAGTCAAGAATGAAGAACTCCTGGGCCCATGACTTCATCCATGAGTGCATTATTCGGAGAAGCATCGCCACCCTCAAGTTGTCAGTCTCCTACACCTACCGCAGAGACAGCAGCAAAACCTTCTGTTCCAATTTGGCAAGAATCCATTAGACAACTAAACAAAGAGCCTGGACTGGGAGGAAGGTCTACTCTGCTGGTGGCCCTTTGTGCTTGGCCTTAGGATGAGTGAGCCAGACGGAAAAGAGAAGTGAGAGGATGCCAGGGGGATGTGACAACAAATGCAGACATAGAGCCACGTAAGATGCTGGCATGTTCCAACACCAGCAGACAGCTTCAGTTTCGTGTGGCTGAAACCTACAGAAAATGAAGGAACCTTGACAGGACATGAGGCAGAAAGGGCAGGCTGGAAACAGGTTGTGAAGGGTGCTGAAGGCCTGGTGTGGGACTTGGGACTCTGAGCAGTGGGAGCCAATGAAGGGGGTGGGCCAGGGCAGCACCATCGGATAATAAACAAGCCTTGCTGGACACAAGGTGGCCAGTTAGGACATTACGACATTGGTCCAAGCAAGAGATGAAGTAGAGCCCTGACCAGTATGACTAAGTTGGTTGGAGCATCATCCCTATTCCCAAAGGTTGTGGGTTCAATCCCCACTCAAAGCACATATGGAAGACAACCAATCAATGTTCTCTCTCACATTGATTTTCCTCTCTCTCTCTCTCTCTCTCTCTCTCTCTCTCTCTCTCTCTCTCTCTCTCTCCCCCTCCTCCTCCTCTCTCTAAAAATCAATGAGCATATCCTTAGGTGAGGATTTAAAAAGAGAGAGAGAGAGAGATGAGGTAGAGATTTGGTGACAAGAAGAAGAGACAGATTTGAGATAGGTTTCAGAAGGAAGTAAAAAAGTGATGATTTTAAAAGAAATTAAGAGCCAGATCCCATAATGGGATGGGGGCACAGTGACTTGTACACAGGGGTCAGGAGTCAGAGGGCAGAGAATGGAGAAATATGGGCTCTTTGGAAAAGACATTGTTAAACTCCTATGCTGAAGGACTAAGCCAGAACCAAAATGACAAATATGCACAATTCCATTCACATGAAACACCCAGAGTTAGGCAAATTTAGAGAAAGGAAGCAGAATGGGTGTTTCCAGGAGCTGGGGGTGGGGGAATGGGAGTTAGTGTTTAATGGGTCCAGGTTTCCTGTTTGGGAAATGGAGAAAGTCCTGAAAATGAATGGTAGTGGTGGCTGCACACATTGTGAATGGAATTAATGTCTCTGAATTGTACATTTAAAAGTGGTTAAAATGATAAGTTTTATGTTACATACATATTACCAAAACTATTAGAAAAAACTTTCTTTGGAAAAGACGACAGGGAGCCATGGGAAGTAATGGCACAATTGAGCATGGTCCAGACACGGATGCCCTGGCCTGCCACTCCAACAGAAACCATGTTTGCAGGAAGAAACCCCCAGAGCCAGCCCTCAGAAAGCACCATTTATCAGAAGTGACAGTCTAATGATGTCCCTGCTCATCAGTCCCTACCCACTCTCTTTGAACTTGATCAAAATCAAAATCCAGATGTATTTGCTTAATGAGTTAAGGGGCAGGAATAAAAGCATCGAACAGACTGTCAAACTACAGCAGAAGGTAGGGAGGGTTGTGGGGTAAGAGATCAACTGAAGGACTTGTATGCATGCATATAAGCACAACCAATAGACGCAAGACACTGGCGGGAGGGGGGCGGTGAGGGCAAGTGCCGGAGGGTAGGGGAGGCCGGGGGGAGGTCAGTGGAGGGAAAAAGGGGGGAGAGAGACGTATGTACTACTATTTGTAATATCTTAAACAATAAAATAAAATTTATATAGATGATAGATAGATAGATAGATAGATAGATATAGATAGATAGATAGAAGCAAGGAATGGGGAGGCTTAGCTCCTCACAGACTGTTCTGGCAGGGCTGCCTGGACTCCATCAGATGCAGCCAGGGGGCCAATTTACAGGCCCACTCTTTGAGGGAGCCAGGCCTGACCCCTCAGTATTCATCTCATTCATTCATTCATTCATTCAGTGAATCACTATGGGGCTTCCAGATTGTAGCTGTATCCAATGTTTGGGGCCAGTGACTCAGAACAGCCACAGGCCAGGGGGTGGGGAGACAGAGCAGAGCCAGAGGCCATGTCCACCCCTCTGGGAGCCATCTCCATGCTGACACCAGATCCAGGCACCCACCATGACCACTCTCCTGGATCCTGGGCTCACACTCCAAGTTGACTTTTTGCCATCTCTCCTTGAAGGTCTAACCCCTAACCTCAGGGTTACGGCATCCCACTCAGCACTGAGTGTGTGACAAGTGGCCACTTGATCAAGAAATCAGTACAGAGCAGCCAGCGCAATAGAAACCAGGAGCCATTTTCAAGACGATAGAAGGATGACCCCAAAGGCAATTAAAATATCATCAGAGCTGCCCTCCCCATCACAAGCCCAGAGTGCAAGGGTGGTGGGAGGGGCCAAGGGGGGAGGTGTTTCAAAGGGTAGGGCCTCCGATCTGGTTTGTGTGGGCCAGGAAGCCCCTGCCCAGCAGAGCCACAGGCCTGTGGAAAGCAATTAGGTCATGAGAGTGGGCCCTCATGAATGGGGTTAGAGAGCTCCTTCATCCCTTCCCCCTGTGAGGGCACAGTGAGAATCTGACATCTATGAACCAAGAGGCCTGTCCTCACCAGCACTGAAGCAGCCTCCAGAACTGTGAGGAGTAAATTCCAATTGTTTATAAGCCACCTGGATAGAGTGACACTCCCCTAAAGCCTCCAGAAAGAAACAGCCCTGCCAATGCCTTGATTTTAGTCTCCATAACACCCATTATGGGCACATTATCTCCAGAACTATAAGAGATTTATGTTTTTTAAGCCACTACATTTGTGGCAATTTGTTACAGCAGCAATAAGAGACTAATGCACCAAGTTGCTTTAAACTTCATACGAAACAGTGTGTGTGTTTGGTTGTGTTTCTAGGAAATGTTCCTGCAGTCTGATTGGGATGGCATGAGGTATAAAAGGATGAGAAATAAAAAGACATTGCACCTGTTGGCTGAACTTCTCACCAGCCAGTATGCTGGACTGACCACCGCAGGGCAAGTCTAGCTTCAGGTATGGCTTACTCAGGCCTCACAAGATGCCACCAAGATCCAGTCCTCTCTCTCCATGTCTAGCTTCTGCTTTTTCCATGAAGGCCCTAGTGTACCCTTATAGCAGGGGTGGGGAACCTTTTTTCCGCCAAGGGCCATTTGGATATTTATAACATCATTCGAGGGCCATACAAAATTACCATCTTAAAAATTAGCCTGCTATATTTGCTCAAACATTAATTAACTCATCCCTAATGCCTTGGCAGGGCCAGGCCGAATGATTCTGCGCGCCTTACATGGCCCGCAGGCTGGATGTTCGCCTCCCCTGCCTTATAGGGACAAGTTCGCTGCCTAAGCTCCAGCAGCACATCCACTCTCCTTTAAGTCCAGTGAGGAAGAGCAAGTATCTCTTTCCTGACTCCCTGGCTTTGTCTGAGAGATGTGCCTATTCTGGATCAAGTTATTTGGTCTGAGGAACGCAGTGTGGTGATTGGCTTAGGTTCAGGTCATCCCTAGGAAAGTACAGATGGGGCCCCATTCCAGCCATCTTGAAGCAAAGATGAGGAAGATTTACATGTGGTGATAGAGAAAGGCATCCACCATATATATTGTTACATTTTATAGAGAAATAATACATAAAATACATATTTTTGTATATTTATAAATCATATTTTATAAACATCTTTATTTTATTAAATATCATATGAATGATACATAACTCATAAAATCTATTGCTAAATAAAAAGTTGATGAGGGCCAACTTTTAAAAATCTGAGTGCTAGTTCATAGGTGCAATTAGTTTGTTAAGTTTCATAACCCACACACACCTTTTTTATTTGTGCACTTTTATGTATGTATGTCAACCTTCAAAAAAGGGTGTGTTTTTTTAACTAAGTTGCAGAATAAAACTGTATAGTATGATGCTATTTTTGAAAAGAAGGGGAAGGAGAAGAAGGAGAAAAGGGATGTGGGAAGGAGGAAACAAGGTAGGAACTGTAAATAAACACAGAGAGAAATGCCCAAAAGCCCCTCTTCCCCCCCTCCCCCCACCACCCCCCCCCCCCCCCCCCCCCCCCCCCCCGCCAACCCCTGCTATTGAGCAGCTCCCTGTGCAGAAGCAAGGCAGTTCCCCACAAGGTGCTACTGTCTCCCAGGAGACAGGTTGGGTCATCACACCTGAGGGGGCCATGGGGAATGCTACTGACATCAAGTGGGTGGAGCCCAAGGGTGCCGCTAAATACCCGAGAGTGCACAAGACAGCCCCACAGCAAGGGCTGATGCAGCGCCAGATGTCAACAGTGCCGAGGCTGAGAAGCCCTGGTATGCAGGTAAAATTTGAGGAAGGGGAGCTGTGAACAAGGTTTTCCCCTTTTTTTTCCTCTTTTATATTTCACTAGAGGGCCAATGCACGAAATTCATGCAAGAGTAGGCCTTCCTTCCCCCTGCTGCCAGCACCAGCTTTCCTCTGGCACCCCGGGACCCGGGCTTCCCTCACAGCCCCGGCTTTGTCAGGAAGGTCTCCGGGAAGGATGTCTGGTCTAATTAGCATATTGTGCTTTTATTATTATAGATTCTCTGAAAGCATCTTATCTTTAGTATTAAAAAACAAATAAAAAGAAACACTCCTCATGGGGATGACATAGATCACGGGTCAGAAAACTACATTAACGAGCCAAACCCAGTCCACCACCGACCTGTGTGCAGCCCATCAGCTGAAAGGGCTTTTACATGTCCAAACGCTTGCATTGTAACTGGTTCTGTAAGTACCTGCATCACAGCCTTGGTTTTCCTATTGGCCCACAAAGCCTAAAATGTTTACTCCCTGGTCTGTGACAGGAAGAGCTTGCTGACCTCTGACACAGGCCAACTTTTTTTTTTTTAAGTTTCCCACTAAAAAGCTCCTGCTCACCCCACCCCTGTCCCAACTAAGCAACGTGTCACATCTTCTGAGATGCAGTCTGGAGAGATGAGTGCAGCAGAAACCACCAGCTGCCTATGCTCATGTATTAGTGTTTTTACTGCTGCTACTGTGCCTGAGAACGAATTTATTATCTTACAGTTCGGCAGTCTGAACTGGTTCTCACTGGGCTAAGGTGTTGGCAGGGCCTGTTCCTTTCTGGAAGTTCTGATCAGAATCCATTTTCTGATCTTTTCCGTCTTCTACAAGCGACCAGAATTCTTTGGCTCATGGCCCCTTCCTCCATCTTCAAAGCCAGAGATGGCTGGTAGAGTCCTTCTCATGTTACATCACTCTGACTCTGACCCTCCTGCCTCTCTCTCCCACATTTAAGGGGCCTTGTGATTACACTGAGCCCACCTGGATAAGTAAGGATGCTCTCATTTCAAGGCCAGACAATTAATCTTAATTCCTTCCACAGCCTTAATGCCCCTTTGCTGTGGAGCATAGCATATTCACAGGTTGCAGAGATTAGGATATAGACATCTAGAGCATGGCATTATTCTGTCTCCCACAACAGACATCCACTCCCTGATTCCTCTAAGAAAACCCCAGCTTCCCTTGCAGATAGATGTGGCCAGGATATTATGTTTCTGCCAGTCATATATAAACTTAAGTGCTTGTGCAATTCCCAGAAAGTCTAAAAGGAGGGGAGCACTTCCTTCATAACACCTCCTCAGTTCTGTCTAAAATCAGATGTGATGGCTGGAGCTGCAGCAGCCCCACTGGGCCACGACAATACTACCTTGTAGGCATGAGAGAATGGGTAGCTGAGAGGAGCCTAGGTCTGTGATAACTTTATTGAGTCACCATACAACATAGAGGGCCTGCCTTGGACCTATTTATGTGGGAGGAAAAAACACTCACATGTTTAAATATCCAGGGGGGGGTGGGAGTGGGTTCTGTTACAGCAAAATGAACTTCCTAACAGTTTCTGAGGATGAAAGCATTCATGTATTCATTTATCCCTCAGCAAGCATGTATGAGCACCTGCTGAGTGCAAGGGGAGTGCTAGATGGTGGATATGCAAACAGAAACCTGCTACAGTCCTTGGGCCCCAAGAGTTCATGGCTACATGGGGAGACAGTTCAAGCATAAGGTGCAATACAATGTGGTGACTGCTTTCTAGAAGTGTGACAGTGGGGCTGGAGAGGTGTCGGCTCAGCCTGGGAGAGAAGGGAAAACGTGCAGAGCCTGCAGCTGGGAGAGGAGAGGGAGCATTCAGGCAGAGGGGACACCATGGACGAAGACAAAAATCACACAAGGCTCCAGCAGAGGAAGTGAAGAGACAGTCAGCAGGTCAGCAGCCAAATGGACAGAGTGCTGAGAGCAGGAGAGGTCCTTTGGGGTGGGGGTGGGGAGGAATAGAAAAGGTAAGGTGTGTGAAGCTGAAGAGTTGGCTTGTATATTGGAGCCACTAGGAGGAACCATCTGGATGGTTGAGCAGTGACAGGAATAGGTGTGAAGTTTTCCTGTTCCCATGAGCCCTTGTGATGCAAATGCTCTCAATACCCTTGTCCATGCTTCACTCCTACCACAGGTCGTTCAGTGAAGGAGGAAGACACGCCTACCCTCGGGCTTCCAGAATCTAATTCTGTCTACACCTTCCATGTCACAGCTGCTGCTTTTAGTTCCTATTTAATTTTCCCATTGTTAGCTTTGACCTCTCAATTGGTGACTATTAATAAACCTGGATAAAGAAAACTTCCTTCATTCCGCCCCCAAAAATGTTGCAGATTTTCAAATTCAAAATGGGATCTATATGTTATCCCATCTTGGCCAACACAGTCCCTCCCCTAGGCAATGTGAACTTGAAAGAGGCATTTATTTCCTCCTCTCTTTACTTCTGGGGTTTAGATGTGCAAAAATATGGTTCAGCATTTTTGCTCCACCGTGGATCTATGCACACTCCAGCTTGTCTCCCCAGAAGAGGACGAGCCCCATCAGGCATGTATCAGTCAGGCTCGCCTCTTGACAATGTCAACAGTGGCACTGATTGAAGGACTCACAGAAAACAGTCAAAGTCACTGCTAAAGCAGAGGGTCAAGGGTGGCCCTAACAAATAGCTCATTAAATCGGACAGTGCTCACCTCTCTTCCCTGAGCAGAGGACTCAACCACACAGATAATGGGGTGAAGTGGAGAAAAACCTCCAGCAAATTCTGTCAAGTCTTGTCACTTTGCTTATACAGGGCACCGGCCGCCCATTAGGCAGCTGAGCCAGGTAATTTAAAGGGGAAAAGCAGTGAGCCATTTGAGGGGAATGTTCTCTGGGTTAACCTTTCTTCATGCCACTTTATCAATGAAGACCTTCTCATTACTAATTGTCGTTGTTATGATTGTTTAAGCATCCTCTGTTCAGAGGCTGCTTTCCTATCTCATAATATGCACTGTGTTTGGGGAAGGTTTTATTCAATATCTTTGGGAAACGTTGTATATCCTCTTCAACTGGAAACTGGAAATTTTCAACACACATGTAGATAGAAAGACTCTGAGAAATCCTGCAGAAAAGCAATCAGCGTAGCATCAGCAGTAACAGCTCAGTATCTAGAGTGAGACATTTAATTCTGACCTTACTATTTCCTACCCTGTAACCTAGCAGGGGGGTTGTGAGAATTAAATTAGAGAGAAAAATAAACATGTAAAACATAGTGCCTGTCACCTGGTAAGCACTTAATACTTATTTGCCAAAATAACAATTATTAATGTTGAGCCCAGCTTTTATTAAAACCCATTTGACTGTCCTAGCCTTTTTTCATAGTAACACCTGTTACATCCTATGAAACTGATTTTCCTCAAAACACTGCAAAAGATTTCAGTAAATGGTTGACAGGTAGTTAGGCCATGCTATGAGCCAAGGACTGTTCTAAGTGCTTTACATATATTAATCCATTTAATCCTCACAACCACCCCATACAGTGGGAGTAGGTATAATAAATATGCACATGTATAGATGAGGCACAGAGAGATTAAGTATCGTGCCCAAGGTCACACAGCTAGTGAGTGGCTGGCCTCAAAATTTCTAATCCATGCCTTTTATTTTGGGGGCCAAACTCTCCAACCCCTAGGAACCTCCTGAAGCTTTTTTCCTGTACCCATCTTGTCTTTTCCCACAACTATCATCAAACCTCATTTATATCAAACCTCATTTATATCTGCTCAGAAGCCTAGTTCAGCTCTTGATCACTTCCAGGGCCAATTTAAAGCCATTCTGATTCTAGGCTCTGTCTGCCCTTTCTTGATTGTCCCTCTGTGAGGCCTACCTTTTCTCTTCCTGGAAAATTCACATTCTTCCTTCAAAAACCAGCTGAAAAGTCGCTGCTTCTAGAAGAATTCTCTGGCACCTCCACCCAGGCTGCAGTTACTGCCTCAACCTGTATACCCCCTTTCAGCTTTGGGAGACTCTCCACTGGTTGGCATTTGCCAGATTTTACTGCCTATTGCACCCACTGTAGTGGACAGAAACCCCCTCCTTCTTCTGACACAAGCCCTGACTTTCCCTCCCAACTCTAGTCCTTGCAGGGGGTGAACTGACTCTTCCCCTGCCCCTGAAATGAGCCTGTGATCCATGTGTAGCCTATCAGAGCAATGCACCATCCCTGGCTGTAGGGGTCCTTGGGGGTGATAGCATGACACAGTCAAAGCCAAGGAGACTGAACCCTAAGACTCCTGGTGGAGTAGCCTGGACACATGCACTTGCTTAACTCAGAGCAGAACTTAGAGCTGGGAAACTAAAGCCTGATGCCACCAGACGACCTGGGGGAGAGATACTTCTTGAGCATGAAGCCAGAATGGAGGAGAATGGAAAACAGGAAAGGAAGGGAAAAGAGAACAAACCTGAGTCCCAATGACAGTGGTCAAGCTTCTGGATCCAGCCTTACCTAAAGTAGTTCTATTCTTTGACTTATCAGTTATGTGAACCAATAAATTTCCTTTTCAACTAAAGAGAGAGTTGAGGTTCTATCACTTGCAACCCAAGGAGCCCTGACTAGAACAATCTCTAGACCTTGATTGAGGTCCTCTAAGACCAATCTTATCTAAATCATCCTCCCAGGGTCTGACTTGTGGTCTGAAACATCCTTTAAACATACATTGCAATAAAATCCAATTGGAAGCTTCAAATGGTTTCCGGAGCACCAGCTCAGTTGATCCTGGAGACTTAATATGTAGTCTTATCCCCATTTCACAGATGGGGAAAGTGAGGCTCAGAAAGTTTAAGAAACTTGCTCCAAATAATCATAGTGCCCATCTGTTCTATGTCTTCGCTAATTCTAATGTTTTTCACAGTGTACACACAGTTGGTGCTTAATCAGTGCCAGTTGATCCGGCCTAACTGGCCTGGAGCTTCCATGCTGGCATTCTGTGGCCCTGGGTTAGAGGGTACTGAGTTCTGACGAGGAGGAAGGTGTGGCTCAGGTTTGAATGGCCGTCATCTTTCAGCCTGAGCACCTTTTCCTTCCACCTCACCTTCCTGGCAGGCCTATACCCTGAATGACTGAACACAGTTCACTTTTACCCCCAAGATACTGCCATCACCCCCAGCTTCTGAACCCACTTGAGAAAGAGTCACATCCATGCAGACGGGTGCCACTTACACATTCATGGATTTCGGATTCCGCCAGGCCCTCGAGGGTGCCTTGCAACCCTTCTGTTTCCCTATAGATGAATGAAGACTCATTGGCTGTGTCTCTGTGGCTTTGGAAACCTAGCTATTTCTCAGCAGTTGGAGTGTGAAATTAGGCAGATGGAACATCCAGATAACGGACTAGGCTGCATCTGGCACCAAACAGACAGACAGAGCTGTTGCTTTACAGCGTGTGGGCCAAGACGGCATTAATTCCAGTCTATTCTTGATCGCTAAATACATCTCAGCAAAGCAGGAAAAGGCATGAACCCTGCGGTCCCTGGGTTCAAATCCCGCCCCTACCACTTACTCTCTGTGTGCTCTTAAATAGAGATTTAAGATTTGGGTTCTCCAACCCATAAAGTGGACATAAAATACCTCCAAGAAATGTTTGGGGGATTCAGAGAAATAAACCACAGTAGCACGTCGTAAGCACTCAATAAATTATCTAATGTTTGTTCTTTAATTTCCTTAAACATAAAAAAGACATCCAAAACCTTGCCAACTGAATTGGAACATGGGTTTTACAAATAATTAAATGAGGTCAGCGCAATCTCATTGAGGCTGCTCAGGCAGCTTCGGTGATAAATATGGCAACTTTTTACAAGCGTGTCTATTAGAACCTTAAATTAGTCAAACATAAGGAAGCTTGCAAGAAAAATACAGACTAGGAGGTGAATCCTGTTTGCAAATCAGATGCTACAGAAATGGCCAGATTGCAAATCATAAATTCCACTTTCCAGACGCTCTGTTACATGTAGATACCAGAAGGCAAATAAAAGTTTAGTTAAAGATGGAGTCTATTAAAATAGAGAGAGAGATGAAAATGGCATGACTGCACAGCACCATATTCAAACAAGCGGTAATATATAATAACAGACCCAAAATTTTTCAAAGAGCTGAATAATGATTGAATAACAGCTGAATTGGAACTATTTGAGCATTAAAAAAAAAAAAAAAAAAGGTGTGACTCCTTCCATCACTACATTAGAGATAATTCTCTCAAATAGTTAAGTCTCGGTTTCCTCTTAGATGGGACTACCCTGAACCTTTGCAGGGGCACCATCTCAGGGACACTTTGCAGTGTCTGGAAACATTTTTGATTGTCACTACTGTGGGAGATGAGAATGCTACTAGCATCTATTGATTAGAGACCAGGGATGCTGCTAAACCTCCTATGGGCACAGGACAGGTCCACAACCAAAAATGATCAGCCCCAAATGTTAATCGTGCCAAGGTTGAGAAGTCCTGCTCAGGAGTTAGCCAGGCTGCTGTTCGTTGCTTGAACCTGAGGTGTCAGTTACCCTTCCTGAGCCTCAATTCCCTCATTTGTCAAGTAAGGTGCATCATAAAACCTGCTTCCAGGGTTGTTGAAGGTTTTTTATTTTGTTTTATTGACCTTCAGAGAGAGAGGAAGGGAGAGGGAGAGAGGAAGAGAGAGAAACATTGATGTGAGAGAGAAACACTTAATCGGCTACCCCCTACACCGCCCCTACTGGGGATCAAGCCCAAAACCCGGGCATGTGCCCTGACTGGAAATCAAACCAGCAACCTTTCGGTACATGGAACAACACCCAACCAACTGAGCTACATGGGCCATGGCAAGGTTTGTTGAAGGTTTTTGGTGAGATATTCGTAATAATAATGGCTACTATTCAGCAAGCTCTCACTCTGCACCAGGCACTGTGCCAAGAACCTGTGTGTACATTATTTGATTCTGTATTTATAACAACCCCAGGAAAAAAGTAACATAGCTAATATTTCACTGCTGGAGGGGGAGTGGGGTTCAAATCACAGCAGCCTACGTCTTGACCTCTTCATTCTTCATACTCACAGGTGGTCCAAGCATCTCAGGTCCCACCTCATCTGCACTTTAGCCATCTCTCCAAGTGATTCACGTGCACATCAAAGTTTGAGAAGAAATAGGCTAAGGACAGTGCTTGGCCCCTAGGTAAACACTAATAAATATTAATTACTAGAGGCCCAATGCACGAAATTCGTGCAAGAGTAGGCCTTCGCAGCTCCGGCTGCCTTGGCCGGCCCTCACAGCCCAGCTTTATCCAAAGGTCTACCAGACAGTGGGCCCGCTGTTCGCCGTCCAGTCTATTTGCATATTATGATTTTATTATTATAGATTGGCTTTGTCATCACTGTTTATAGCCTACAGAGAGATTCAGTAGAGTAAAATTCAGACTCTGAGTCATAACACCCATGGATGTGGCAAAGATCTCATGAAGGAACTTAATCAATAACGAATACCCCCCAAGGGCATCAGGTCTGCCCTGCCTTTTAGGAAGTCTCAATGTGGATAACGACCAGCTGTCAAAAGAGGAAGAGCTGCCAGCACAATCCAGCTCTTCTGATTCCTCAGCCACCATTCCACCTTCAGCAGCCTGTGCCTCTCTCCATGGCTTAGCCATTTCACACTATGGTGTGAGTGACTTAGGGCACATGCCGCCTCTCCCAGAGATATTTGCAAAGCTGGTTGATAGAAGAACCCAGACCTCTGCTACCAAACCTCAAGTCCTGGGCAGTGTCCTCTTCACATTAGTCACTCTGGGGACACACAATGGTGACATCACAAAGCACACTCTGTCTCTCTAGTATTTCCTACTTTTTCAACTATGTAAATAATGCATGAGTGCATCCTCGGTTTAAACTATTCAAATTCTGCACAAGTGTACAGAGTACAAAGCGAAAGTCCCTTTCATCAGAGAAACCATGGAGGGTTCAAAACAAACTCTGGACCCTCACTGCCCAGTTTTGAATCCCAGCTCCACTCCTTACTAGCTGTGTGTCCTTGGACAACTTGCTTAACTTCTCTGTGACTGTTTCCTTGTCTGTCCTCTGTCCTCAAAGATCTGTTCAAGAAGTAAATGTGACAATGCCTGAGAAATGCTTAGTTCAGGGCCTGGCACACATTAGGTGTTACTGTTTCCTGTCACCCCCACTTCTCAAAGGCAAGCAATTCAGACTTCTAACCTCTACCCTACGCGTTTCCCTACATATGCTCCCTACAAATACAAGTGTACTTTCAGTATAAAGATGACCACACTGGACCTGGGTTCTGCAACCCGCTTCACAGCTGAACCAAGCCATGGAGGATATTTTAATACTAGTCGCACACACATATCCTCAATTTTTTTAACAACTCTGAACATCCACCCTTTGGATGAGTGCGCCAGGGTGTGGGAACGAGTCCCTCACAGGTGGGCATTTAGATTTCTCCCATTTCTTCCCCCAGGAAGTGAATTGGATGTGCAGAGGCAGCCAAGCTCTGAGCTTGTCAGACTTGGGAAGCGGAGCAGCCAGGAAGCGGAGCCAGGCAGAAGACGGTCTCGCCAGACTCTCTGCCAAGGACGAGAAGGATGACGACAATCTGGGGCACACTCATAATAAACAATCGTCCTTAACCCTCTCAGAACTGGGCAGCACATCGTTAGTCACTGCTTCCTGTCACGGGTGGTAGTTGTGCCCTTCCACGCTCAATGCCCTCAAACCGCCCCTTGTGAGGCCAGGCCCATGCTCCCAGGTTCACAATAAACAGGGGCACCTGCTCCATGGGAATTTCTCCCTCCTACAGCGCCCCAAGTGCTCATCCTCCAGGGACCAGGCAAAGCAAAAGGAGCTTCCTCTGGCCATCAGAGACACAAAAGATGACCAGTACAGCGATTTTATGACTTAGCAGCCAAGCCCTAGAATCCTAATTTATAAAGCAGTTAAAAGGTTGAAGGGGACAATGTAGAGTGTCATCTTGTCTCCTGAGACCACTGTCCTCTAGAACACAGTTTATAAACCACTCATCTGGTCCAATTTGCTTTTCAGACTTGGTGGCTAGAGCCCATGAAAGGAAGTTATTCCCTAAGGCCATACAAAAGTAAGTAGCAGATTCCAGGCCTTGGTCTCCTGACTCCTGACTCCCAGACCACTGTGCTTTCTGCCAACTTCTGCAGTGCCTATACTTGTTTAGACTTAGGTGTGAATGGTTGGCTATTTCAGAGATTATTCTCTTTCCAGGGACATTTTCCATTAGAGCCAGATTTCTCAACCCCATAGCCCAACTGTAACCCACAGAATATAAAAGCAGATCTCCTGCATCAGGGGTTTCACTAAGAGGTCTGAGCCTTAAAAAGTTAAACAACAACTAGAAAAAATATTATAAACACTGCTTTTATATCTAAACATTGGGTAGAAATCAGAACCAAATGTGACATTCACCTGAACCTTTATAATTAAACTGGAGACTTCAAATAAATTTTGCCCCTGTAGTCAGTGCCTTCAGATCAATCCCCATATCATCCTCCAGCTCTGGCTCCTAACAACATGAACTCACTCACCCCTGCACTAAGGTACTTAGTGAGAAAATCTGAGAAGTCCTGAGCTAAAGGAATAACTCTCTAATGGCAAAATTATAGGCAACAGAGTAAGGAAGAGATTTTCAATGGAGAAAGTTCACCCAAAGCTCCTGAAATCTCTCCTATGTATAAAGTCTGTTCTGCCTAATCCACAGTTATCATAGTAGCAAATGTTTATTGAACACGTACTGCTTGTCCAGCACTATGCTAAACACTTTATGAGGATGAGATGGGCACTAGAATCATCTTCCATTTTACAGAAGACAAAACAGAGGTTCTAGAAGCATAAACCACCCAAATCTCACAGTTCACTCGTGGTCAGAACAGGACCCAGAACCTCTTCCTTCCCAACAGGGTGACCAACTGCCCCAATTTACCCAGGACTGCCCAGGTTTTAGTACTGAAAGTACCACGTCCCAGAAACCTGCATTCCTGGGCATAAATGGGACAACTGGGTACTCTAATGGAGGGTCGGAGGATGCTACTCAGAGAACAGAAATATTTCATATGAATGTTTAAGTTCTTGCCTGTGGGGGTGCCTTTAGCAGAGTCCTATGGATAACTAGGCTTTTCCCGGGGAGACAGAAGAGGTGCTGACTCCCGCTTCGGGGTGGGTGGGAAAACAAAGACTGCAAATGCCGGTGCAGGTGCTGGAGAACGAGCACCCAGCACAGAGGGCGCGTTTTGATGCATCCCTCTCTGCTGTTTTACTTGTATGGCCAACAGGTCTGTTCTGCCAGGGCTGTCGGGTTAAGCTCTGAAAGTCCCAGGGACTCCCTCAGTCCCTAACCAGGACATCTTACTTCCCTATTAGAAGCTGTTGCTGAATATTCCAGAAAACACACACCTTAGCACCAGCATTCTCCATGTCTCTGTCTACTCTCTCTCTTTTTTTTTTTTTTTAGTTTTTTAGTTTTTTTCCACTCAAACTGGCAGGCAACGTGACACTGTGTGCTGTTGTCTTGCTCTCACCAGGAAGGACTATAGAAAGAAAAAAACATAAAGGTCATTGCGCTTTACAATGAGTCTTTACAAAAAAATAAAAGACAGAAAAGAAAATTGCCTGGATGGGTTCCTATTAGTGGGGAGTAAGAAAAGGTTCCAAGTGGAAAACGGCTCTCAAGAGAAAGCATGTTGACCCTGTCATTTGTGTTGTCAATTTGCGTTTAAAATGTTCCCTGACTGTTTCAAACATCTTTCTGCATATTTACTTTCCTTCCCCTGCTAAGAGTCAGAGTTGGGAGCACTTGTTGACAAGTAGGGAAACAGCAGGCCTGAGTGCGGAGTCCTCCCCACTCAAGGACTGGAGAGGCCTCACCATTTACAGCCCCCTCTCTGTTTGCATCCAACCCAGGCATCTCCCTCCCTCAGCACTCTGCAGCTTTCTTTTCGCACTTTACTCCTTGTAGCTAAATCATGGATATGCTGTGTACGTCTCCATCACAACCACTGGTCTGTGGTTCCCAGGAGAATGTTCGCTCAGCGAAGGCAGGCGCCCTGTTGTTTGTTCTTGCTCATATCCCCAGGGCCTCTTCCCATGCCTGGCAGGGGCAGTAGGTGCTCAATTAATATTTGTAACTGCATAATGGAGTGGTTGACTCCTGGCCTCTTTACTGACCTGCTCCCTGGATGATTAGGGGTTCCTTAGGTTGGGCTCCCCCAGCAGCAGACCTCAAGACAAAGACCCAAGTGCAGGCAGTTTATTTCGGAGGTGATCCTGGCATGGAAAAGGGAGTCGGGGAAAGGAAGGGAGCCAATATAGGGTGAGCCATCAAGCAGGCTACCAATGTGGGCAACTAGGGCTCAACCAGGGGGAATGCAAGGAGAGAATGTAGAACATGCTTCCGAGTTACATGTCCCCCCTCCAAGGCACTCGTCACCGTCTGAGGGCTGCTGCAGGCACATTACCCCGGACACCTCTGTCTGCCTGGGCTTGCAATGAAAGAAGCCCCCCTGGCCGAGTCCTGGGTGCTGCCAAAGGACCGCATTAGAACGGGCAACAGTGGTGAGTACCAAGGGGATAACAATGGGGCGCCTGCAGCATCAGCCCCAACCGGAGACCCCAACCAGCAAATCCCTGCAGTCTTAGAGATCCTAGTCCTGCTGGCAATGCAATTCTGCAGCATTTGCTCTGTGGGGCATCCTTTCCTTCTCCCTTTGCCTTCCCAATTCTCCTAGCCCTGCCCTGCCTGCATTTCCTGGGTCTCCATCCCTAACTCCTCTCCAACCATTCTCATTAAGGTAGATGGCCCGCCCACTGGCCCATCCTCTACATGCCCTTTCCTGAGAAAGGCAGCAAACTGGACAGCCAGGCAGGTCATGTGCCCTCACCTGAGCTCCTGCCAGAAATAACGGCAGCAACAGTGGGTAAGATTTTGAGCAGCATAGCAAGCGCATGAGTTAAGAGCATGCTCTGAGGATCAACTTGCCTGGGCTCCAATGCTGCATCCACCCCTCACCAGCTCTGAACTTGGACAAGTTACCAACTATCTCAAAAAAGGCAGACAAAGAAAGGTCTACCCCAAGGGCAGTTGAGAGCACTGAATAAGTTCAACACCAGCACACTAAAGCGCTCAGCATAGTGCAGGGTGGGCGAACTCTGGCTGCCGACCCATCCAGCCACTGCCTGCTTCTGTAAATAAGGTTTTCTAGGAATAGCCATGCCGCTGGGTTCAGACCTTCTGCGGTTGCCTCCGAGTTACAATGTCAGACTTGAGTAGCTACAACTGAGACCCTTTGGCACTCAAAGCCAAAAATATTTACTATCTGGGCCTTTAGAGGAAAACTTTGCCACCATGTGGCAGAGTGCCTGGCACGTGGCTGGTGCTTAATAAATATTGGATGTTATAGTGTCAGTATTTGCCAGGCTGTGTTAAACACTTCGCATGTGCTATCTTATTTTTAGTCCTCACTGAATGTTGGTAAATCTTGTCACCCCATTTACAGATGAGGACAGAGGCCAGGAGACCCTGCAGACATGCCTCGCTCAGTCCTCTCCTCCTCCCCCTCTCCCCGGCCCTCTCCTTCAAGAGCACCCCACCCCATCACTGTTACTGTCAGCAGCCCCAGAATCTCAGGATGGAGCCTTGGGGTCCTTCTTGACTTCTTTCTACCCCACAGATCCTGGAGATCTATCCTCCACACTCCTCAGCTATATCCACACCTTTCTTTTCACTCTTATTTCCTCTTCACTCCCCCTCCCTAGACCAACATTTCTCAAAGTGGGTTCCCAAGAACATTGGTCCCCAGAAAGGGAGGGGGGTTCCACAGTCAATTAACTTTGGGAAATACTGCATGCCATATGCCCTTCTCAAAGAGTCACAATGAACATTAACATGGTAAAGGCTCTGAGAAGTCCTGCAATGAGATCTATTTAATTCCATGTAACCCAGCAGTTAGCAAACACACATGACTGCAAAATCCTTTTTTCCCCCTTAATGTTTCCACACGGGACTCAGATTGGGAACCACTGCCCGGGTGTCTCAACACAGCCACCCTTCTGAAAGTCCTAACCCACTAGCTCTCTTCCCTATCACCTATCCTGGGAATTCACAAACTTCTAGAAAGGCCAGGTAGTAAATATTTTAGGTTTTGTGGGTATTACGTAGGTGCTTATGTAACAAGAGAGAAAACACATTTTTATAAACTTTTATTGGCAGAATTCAAAACTTCATTTATGGGCACCAAATTTTGAATTTGTATAATTTTCACATGTCATGAAGTATTAATCTCCTTTTGTTTTTTTTATTCAACTTTTTAAAAATGTAAGAGTTCTTTGCTCTCACACCAAGCATAGATAAACAGGCAGTGGGTGGGATCTGAAGAGCAGACTGTAGATGCCAAGCCCTAGTCTCCCACACAGTACTGATAAATCACACCTTCTAAAATCCAGTTCTTACCACCCTGGTGTTAAAACGTGTTCAGAAACTCCCCTTTCCCTTCTAAAGTAAATTCCAGCTTATTCCTCCAGCATTCAAAACCCCTTAGCCTGAACCCCACTCATCTGTTCAATTTGGCTTCCCACCACCCGCTTCACACGCCCTTTTGTCTTATGCAGTTAAATGTTCCCACTATTCCTCATTCATACCCTAACCTTCCCTGTCCTTGTGCCTTTGCTCACATGGCTTCCTCCTCCTGGAATTCCTCCTCATAGTCTCTGTACATCCAAACACTGTCTGTCCTTCAAGGACAAACTCAAAGGCCACCTCCTCCAAGAAGCCTTCCCTGCTCTCCCCAAGGGGAGCTGATAGCTCCTCCCTCTCAATCTCCAGGCCTCTTTATCTCCATATCATATACTAGTGGCCCGGTGAACCAATTTGTGCACATTGAAAGGAAATTAATTAGAAGAAATATTTTAATATCACTATTTGCCCTTTCTCTGTATAATAGAATTGTCAACCAAATTCATGATCGACAATGACAGATCAAAACACATGCATGCAATTGGCGCCAGCGAGAGCTTTATATGTATCATGCATGCGCAAGTCAACTTCACCTTTTATAGATTTGGAGTAAACTTGCTTAATTAGATTTGCTTTCTGATTTAGCTAAACTTTTTCCAGCCCAGTGAGGCACCCCAACTTCTCTTTCAGGCAATTGTCAGCAACACAGTAGTAAATATCAACATGAAACAGATTATTATTATAGATCACACAGGGAGAACAAAGGGTAAAATATTTAACTGCAGCAGTGTTTGACTATATTCTACGCAGTGAGAAAACCTGAAATCATTTTCAGGTCCACCATTTCTTACTTCTTTTAAGTCAGGTCAAGTTTCTAAGCTCTCTAAATCTCCGTTTTCTGGCTAATGAAGAGAAAATAGGATTCCACTGTGTCTCCTATCTACCTACTCCAGGACTTCTGTGAGGATCAAACGAGATGAGGCATGGGAAAAGGCTTCACAGACATTTGGTTAAAGTGTAAAATGTTTGCACCTGGCAATAAAGCAAGTCGTGTTCCTGGGCTGAAGAAACTCCAAGGAGGCTAGTCGCTAGGGAGAGGAGGCTGGGCGTTGCTACATGATGTCATTACCTGGACAGACACTTAGCATATTAGCCTTTTATATATAGAGATGGCATTGGGCACTATACATCTAAAGTTGTGTGTATATGTCTCTGAACTAGTAAACTGCACATAACATCATTCCTTGAAGCTACAAAAATGGACTCCCACGAGTTATACCAAAGCTGGGAGTCTCACAGAGTGGTGGTTTTGCTAAGAAAAACTCTTCCTCAGCCTCCTCCCCATTCCATCCAATCCCCCAACTGCCCCATAGAGGCCCCCACACATTTCAGAAGTGGGGAGGGCTGGTATTAAGACATGGAAGATATTTCTTTAAACTCCAAAAAAAAAAAATTTGAAGGTTGAAGTGGAAAAGATAAGGCAGGGGTAGATCTGTGCCTGGAAATGTCCTCTACTGGCGGTTCTTCTCCCCACCTTTGGAAACATAATAGAAGCCAAAATCATACTAATACACAGGGTTTAAATAGTGAGTGTGTCTGGATTCAAAAGTACACTGTCTTGAAAAGGTATCCTGCAGGTCAACAGGACCCAGCCAAGAAATGCTCTTATTTACTATCTTGCCTCTCTGTGAGGTAAAGTGGTTTAGCTAATGAGAGTTGACCTAGATCTTAAAGGAAACCTATCAAATGGATACACAACAGCCTTGAGAGACACGACTCCATGAGAAGCCCATTCTGTTCTGAGTGACAGGAGAGGAGGAAGGTGGCCCCATAGCTGAAAGATCTGAGCCCTACTCCCGTCTCCTGCCCAGAATGGGAGAGTGGAGGCACAGAGTGGTGCAGGCGTTACCTCCACTGTTACATCACCTCCATCGCACACAGAAATGTGGGCCACAGGTGGAGCCATCAGAGTCTTGGAGACTGGGCCATGTTGATCTTCTCTCTTTTATGTACACACCTAATAAACAGATCTCACTCCCCACTACCACCACCATCTTTTCGGGGAGAGATGGTGGCTGGTATTAAAGATGGCTTCACCTGGTTGATGCATGTGGATAGGCTCAGGAAAATTTGAGATAAGACTCTTCAGTTTATTACAGTTAGCCCCTCAGAACCCATGACCCAGAGTATCATTCCAGCTGGCCCTAGCTGCTACCAATGAGCCCTCAAATCGAATATTGGACGAACCCACTCCAAAGTCCATTTAACATGTCTTCAAAAGTGTTTCATCTCAGGACATGTTAGACCCCACTATCCTAAAAGGAAACGCCTCAAGTCAGCACCCATGTCCCACCCCCTTTGCTTTCATTAAGCCTTATCTTGACAGAAGTATTCCCTTCTGCAACAGGTGCACTTGCTGTTGATTCCATTAAAAATATGCTGGGAGAAATGCCACCCACCATGTTCCAGGTAGGAATAAAGCTTTCCTGGAGAGAAACCTCCCATCTCACCAACCTGCAGTGAACTCCCATTTACAATGAAGGGGATAGAAGAAGGTGGATTAAACAGCATAGAAGTTTCTTTCTCTTTCACATAAGAGCCTCGGCATACAGCCTGGTGGAAGGGATGTGGCACAAGAGCCCAGCTCCTCCCCCCAGATCCTGACCACCCCCTTGACACATGGCCAAAATGGCTCAGTACTAAGTCTCCCTTTTATCAGAGGATAGGACAAATGGAGAAGGGCCTGGCCCACTCTCCCCATGGAAACCATCCAAAACCTGCACATGTTTCCCTGCTCACATCCCTTCCACCAGAACTTAGTGCATGACCATACCTAGCTGCAACAGAGGCAGATATTCATTCTCTAGGGCTGCCACAACAAAATACCACAGTCTGGAAGCTTAAACAACAGAAATTTACTTCCTCACAGTACTGGAGGCTGGAAATCCTAGATCAAGGTGTCGGCAGGCATGGTTTCTTTTTGAGTCCTCTCTCCTAAGCTTGCAGGCAGCCACCTTCTCCTCTGTCCTCATGTGACCTTTCCGCTGCGTGTGCATCCCTTGTGTCTCTCCTTGTCCAAGTTTTCTCTTTTATGAGGATACCATCCCAGCAGCCTCAGTTTATCTTAATCATCTCTTTAAAGGTCCTATCTCCAAATCCAGTCACATTCTGAGGTAGGGCTTTCATGTGTGGATTGAGGGGGAGAGGGGACACAATTCAGCATATAACAGCAGGTAATATAGTCTTGATCATGGGGAGCCATGTGCCCATAAAATTGGATGGGAGGGCTGTTGATAAGAAGCGGGGGATTGATTAGGGGGTCAATTAGCCCTCTCTGCCCCAGGCAGTATCCTCCCACAGTTCATGGCATCCACAGATATTCAAATATTTGGATAACCAAAGAGCGGAAAAGGAAACAGAAACCTTCGAAAGGAAAGTGTCTTGACCTCATGCTCAGGGTCTCAGTCTGTTGCAGGTGTGGTTCTCCATTGCTGGGCTGTGCTAACTGGAGACAATGCAGGTGGCCCGTCACTCAGTTCCACAGAAGTGACGGCAGAGTGTGACCCACGGGACCCAGGGAGGCCAGATCCCAGAGTGGGCAGGAGTGTGCCCAGGAGCTCCAAGAACAGGCTGAAAGCCCACAAAAGCAGGCATTTCTGCCCGTTGTGCTCCCTGCTATCTCTCTATCACATAGAACAGTGCCCAGCACATAGCAGGTACTCAGAAACTGAATGAATGCATGAAAAGAAGCCCTGAGGAGGAAACCACATCCAAGTCCAGGCCCACGCAGATAGGAAGCCATTCCAAGCTGCTCCCCTGTGATCCCATCTGGGTGCTTTTCCCACATTCTCAGTCATCCATATTTTGTTATTTAAAATGAGCTACTGTGAGCAGGACCAACTTTCCTAATTAGAAGAGCAAATAAGATATAAGCAAAGGAAAAGGATGACTTCAACCAGATGCAGTGTTCTGACTAAGACCCACCTTTTAAAGTAGGTGGGCTCTGAAAATACCTGTAGCTCTTTTAAAAGATCCAGAAAGTTCACCCAGCTTACTGGGGAAGACAGCTTGCCTGGTGGTTAGGAGCATGGATTCTCAGCATCAGTACTTTCTAAATGTATGACGAGCCCTGGCCGGTGCTCAGTGGTTAGAGCATTAGCACACAAAACAAAGGGTCATGGATTCGATTCCTGATCAAGGGCATGTACCTCGATTGCAGGTTCGATCACCGGCTCCAGTTGGGGTGCCTGTAGGAGGCAACCAGTCAATGTGTCTCTCTCACATCAATGTTTCTCAGTTTCCTTTCTTGTAGAATGGGAGGATCAGAGCACACACTACAGAGAGTACTCATGGCTTTAAGAGGCCACACATGCCTGACTTCTGGTCAGAAAGGCGAGTAAGTGAAGGCTGTGCTCGCCTCCTCCCATGACCACTGTAAAATTACAATTAAACTGCAGAATACTCCCCTTGAAACCCCTGAGGACTAGCTGAACAGAAGTCCTGTAACTGAGGATATACAGAAGAAGCCACATTGAGGCTGGCAGAAGGGCAGAAATGTAAAATGGGCAGGCCCCTCACCCACAGTGTGGTAGTTAAGAAACGGGAGGGATATCTCAGCTGCAGTGGTGTGAAGGGTCCCAGGCCCACACCAGGCTCCCTGGCTCAGGGTTCCAGTGCCAGGAAGAGAAGTCCCCCTAACCGTGGCTGTGAAAACCAGTAGGGATTGTGGCTGAAGGAGACAGAGGGCTGCTGGAGTCCCAGGTGTTCCTCTTAAAGGGCCCACACAAGGACTTAGACTCACTCACTCTGAGCTCCAGCACTGGGGCAGCAGCTCGAAAGCACCAGGGTCATAGAGGGAGAAACTGAATTGTCCAATATCAGGGCACCATTGTCCTTCATTGAGCCCTCCCCTGAGCCAGTTGGCTGGCAGGTGCAGGAAGGCACCACATCTGACTCTCCATTAACCTGGCTAATACCATTCCCCCACCATGGCAATTCTCTGAGACCCCACCCACCCAACTTTCAGCCCACCCAAGCTGCTTCCAGCAGCTTTTCAATAGGAATTGCCTGTCTTGATTCATGCTGTGGACTTCCCTAAAATATCTAAAAAGTTCACAAACCCCAAACACGCAGTATCTAGACTCTTTGTGGCCCATACTTCTTGCTAAGCATCCCCAAGCCCACTACTGGTGGCAACCAGCCCCAGTTCGAAGCATAGCCTCTCCCAGGTACCTCCAAGCCCAGCATAAGTGGAAACCATCTGCAGATCACTTTGTAGCTCACATCAGGTGGCCCTGGGCCAGGCACAGAGAGTACTGACCATGGCCTGCATCAGAGTCCCTCTCAAGAGGCCCCAGAACCAACACACCCAGTGGCCAACTTCAGACCTACCCAATCATTTGCAGAAATGACACACCCAAAGAGAAGACTCAGCATGCACCAGGACTCCACTAAAATAAATCCTGATCGCCCTGGCCCATTTGGCTCAGTGGGTAGAGCGCAGGCCTGCGGACCGAAGGGTCCCGGGTTCGATTCTGGTCAAGGGCACATGCCTCGGTTTCAGGCTCCTCCCCTGGCTGGGGCTCGTGCAGGAGGCAACCAGTTGATGTATCTCTCTCACGTCAATGTTTCTCTCTGTCTTTCCCTTTTTCCTCCACTCTCTCTAAAAATCAATGGAAAAATATCCTCGGGTGAGGATTAAAAAAAAATCCTCATCTGAGAATATATTTTTTTTAAAATAAAACCTGATCAATGGGGTCAGCCCCTGCACAAAAGCTCCTCACAGTCAGTCAGCCTGAGGCTCAATCCCTCCCACTGAGGCACCAACAACAATCAAGGCTCAACTACAGCAGGAAGGCGCACACACCCCACACAAAGGACATACCTGGAGCACACAGCTCAGATGATCAGGAAGACTGTGCCACTGTGTAGTATTCCACCTACTACATAAGGCCACTCTACCAAGACCAGGAGACATAGCTCATTCTAATACATAGAAACAAACACGAGGGGGGCAGGGGGCAGGCAACTAAAATGAGGAGACAAAGAAACATGTCTCAAATGAAAGAGCAGAACAAAACTCCAAAAAAAAAGGACTAAGCAAAATGGAGACAAGAAATCTACCAGAGGCAGAGTTCAAAACACTGGCTGTAAGGATGCTCAGTGAACTTAGGGGAAGAGTAAACAAACTCAGTAAGAATTTTAACAAATATATTAAAAAAAAACATTAAAAAATGGAGATAGAAAACATAAAAAAGACCCAGTCAGAAATGAAGAATACAATAACTGAAATGAAGAATGCATTAGAGGGAATCAACATTAGATTGGATGAAACAGAGAATCAAGTTAGTGATTTGGAAGATAAGGTAGTGAAAAACAACCAATCAGAACAGCAAAAAGAAAAAATAATCCAAAAAGTGAGGATAGTTTAAGGGGCCTCAGGAAAACTTCAAGAGTACAAACATTCACCTCATTAGGGGTACCAGAAGGAGAAGAGAGAGAGCAAGAAATTGAAAACTATCCTGGCCAGGTGGCTCAGTTGGTTGGAACATCATCCCATACACCAAAAGGTTGCAAGTTACATTCCTGGTTGCCGGGGCTGACCAGCAGACCCTGAGTGATGGATGAACAGATTACTCTGACACATGTTTCTGTGAAAGAGAAGGCTAAGGGGCTGTTTAGCTTTACCAACTAAAACAGCTCTGATTGCCTGCCTCATTTGCTTTTTATTGTAACAGCAGTTTGAACTAAAATTAACCTCTAGATACAATCAGCAGGGTAAGTATCCTTCAGAAAGCACATGCTTCTACAAGGTCAGGTCTTTAAAGACTAAACATGGAGATTCCAGTAAAACACCCAGAGGCTCAGACTTGTTTGGAAAAGTCAAGGTAGGAACTGCTGCCTTCGGCAAGTTCCCCTCAGAAGCCCCTGACGTTTCAGAGGATCCTCCTTACAGACATTCCAACCAAGTCCCGTGCTTCCCTACACCTGGTCAGGGCACATACCGAGGTTGCAGGTTTGAATCTCGGTTGGGGCACATATGGGAAGCAAACAATTAATATTTCTCTCTCACATCAATGTTCTCTCTCTCTCTCTCTCTCTCTCTCTCTATCTCTCTCTCTCTCTCACTCACTCGCTCTCTCGCATCTCTCTCTAAAAAAAATCAATTAAAAAACATATCCTCAGGTGAGAATTAAAAAAAAAATTTTTCAGAAATCTTGCCATTTATGACAACATGGATGGACATAGAAGGTAGTACACTAAGTGAAATAAGTCAGGCAGAGAAAGGCAAATGCCATATGATTTCACTTATGTGAAATCTAAAATACAAAATAAATGAACAAACAAAACAGAAACAAACTCTTAGATACAGATAATATTTTGATGGTTGCCAGATGAGAGGGGGTGGTTAGGGAGATGGGTGAAAATGGTGAAGGGATTCAGAAGTACAAATTGCCAGTTATAAAATTAGTCACAGGGATATAAAGTACAGCATAGGAAATATAGTCAATAATATAATAACTCTGTATGGTGTCAGGTGGGTACTAGACGTATTAGGGCAATTACTTTGTGAGTGTCTATAAATGTCTAATCACTATGTTAGACACCTGAACCTAATATAATATCATACTTCAACTACAATCGAAAAATAAAAAAATTTTTTTTAAAAAAAGAGGCCTTGCATGAAGGCACTTCCATGCAGTGCCTGGCACAAAGTCGGTCCTCTGTAAATGCTAATGATCAGGGAGGCACATTTATCTGTCAGCTGCCTGTCCCTGGTTATTCCAAGGGTCCTAACCTCCTGAGAATAAAGGCTGGAATATCAATGGAAATGTTTTAAAAAATGTAAAGAAAGCCCTGTGTTCTTCTCTTCTTCGGTGCTCTTGAGAATGATGCAAGAAAAAAAGGGCTGAAGTTACAGCAGTAAGAACTGAGGGAAGAAGCCAAGGACACCCTCCTTGCCCATATTATGTAAAAACTGAGGTGCACTGGCAAGAGATGGCCTTACTTGACCAGAGAGTGTGTGCTTGGAGGTCTAGGGATGGACAAGGAGATCCCAGGAGGCCCTGGGTTAGATTTAAAGGAAAGGAATCAAAGCTAAGAGGTCCTGCTTATAGAGGTCACCGTGGAACCATGGCACCAAGGGTCCATCTCTTCCTGCCCTTTGTGAGAGCCTGTTATTCAAAGGATGCATTTGGGGAGGTTTGTTTCTTTTTTTTTTTTCTTTTTGCGCCCCGCCTCCTCCCCCCTTCCCCAACCCAGGGTTTTGTTTCTTAAACAGAGTTCAGAAAATGTGCACAACTGATGGTGAAATTTTTTAAAAGCCATGTACCGCGGCTTATTAAATCATTGGAAATAAAAGCTAAGCGAGAGTTACTAAATTAGATTACCCAATATGAAACAAGCATACTTTCATCTAAAGTTCCTCTAAACAGATGTTATTTCCCCTTGCTGAAAAGGTAGGCTATTTTCTTTATTGCTCTTTACTCAAGAAAAACAAACAAGGGAAGAGGGGGAGGCAAACCCACATCGCTCAGATGCCTCGGCATTGCAAAGCTATTCTTATCAGCATTAATACTGCAAACCCAAGGAGAAGAAATTGGGAGGTTTTCCTTGTACAAGAACAGAACTGAGGGATAAAAATGCAGTCACAGGGCAAAGAAAGTTATTGTGAAATCTTCTCAAGCCTCGTGTTTCTCTGATGATTCAAGATAATCACATTAGCAGTTTGAAACATTATATGGTGACATCATTCAAACAGATAGCTCCCAGAGGTTGGATATGAGACCAGAGAATTAGCATTTATCACATGTTTATGACCAATTTAATGGTCTGACCTGATTTGTTACTAGTTGGAGCTCATGTGGGTCTCTCTGACTCTGGCCACCTTTGTCACATAAAAGTGGGACCTGCTTGCTTAGAGGGATCCCTGTTGGAATCCATAACATCTCATTAGAATAAAAAATGGGAAACTCCTGATAATTCAAGGTCAAATGGGTGAAGTGTGGGTCTTCCATTGTCCAGTGTTCCATCAAAGAGCAAGTGGAAAAACCTCTCCTGTTTCAAAGATTGGTCTAAACCTCACCAGCCTGGAGGTTAAGTATTGCAACTGTGGAAACAAACAGATCCAGGTCTGAGAACACTATTCTGCCGCTTTCCGGATGTGAGACCCTGCTCACCTGCAACATCAAGATAATAATGGTCTCTAGCTCTTGGGGTGGTTGTGAGAATTACATTTTATATATATAAAATTTGTGCTGGTTTGAGACGTGTCCCCCAGCAGGATGGAACACTGGTTGCCCACCACAGTAAGCTGTGCACTGACCCACCCTTCACTGGCTTCCTTCCTTCTGTCTCTCTCCCCCAGCCCCTCATCATGGGATCACCCCAAATAAACCCTTCTATTCAAATCCTCATCTCAAAGTCTACTTTGGGAGGAACTCAAATTAAGACAATCCAAAGGAGGCTTCTTCCTCCTTGTCCTCTCCCCAGCTTCTTGTGCAACCCCATCGGTCACTGTGGATAATGGAGGGAGCTCAGGCAGGGGCACTGGACAGACCAGGTTCAAATCCCAAGTCTGCCACTGACTAGTTGTGTGAACAAGTTAATTCCCATCTCTAGACCTCCACTCCAAATCTGAAAAGCAATACCTATCTCATAGGGTTTTTGGTGAGGATTCTGGCACAGAGTGGGCTCAAACTTCGTAGCTCTTTATTAGCTAGTTGGGGCTTCCTAAAGAGAGGTGGGGACCCAAGGTTTCCAGTGATGCCTGGAGAACCTGAATGCTTGGCACAAAGGAATGAGCTCAAAAGAGCAGAATTTCAAGCATTTGTTGGGGAGATATTTTTACACAGAGCAATTACCATCACGTGGAGCAAAACCTTTCGAGGAACATAAAAGGCTGGTTCTATTGGCAGACCATTGGCACTAGCAGCCAAAGGAGCTGGTTCCTTGGCCCAGGCCATACTTGCCATTGGCAACCTCTAATTGAAGTTGGAATATTTCTTAAGTGTTGCCAAGCGATCGGTGGCTGGTTTATTTTTCTAGAAAATGAGTGACAGTTGCACAACTTCTAAGTTGTCAAGAGAGGGGAGGAAACAGCTGGACCAGGGTTCTGTGCGCTCCTGTTCCCTCAAGAGGCACGTCTCAAACCAGCACAAACCCAAGTTAAAACTTAGCACTTGGCTGGAACTGCTAGAGTGAGCTGTCCCAAATAAATGTGAAGGAAACTTAAAAATTAATGAAGTTCTGGGCACCCTGAGCAGTGACATTTTCCACAACATCCTCCAACGCTTTCCTAATTAAAGGGATCTGGCTGCTGGTTTCTGGTTCTGCTGCCCCGAGTGGGGAATTCCTGAGGGAGGGAGGAACAACTACCTGCTGGGGGTTGCTTTTCCCTTCTCTTGGAAAAACTGACAATTCAATTGTAATTCAGTTGTGGACTCTCTAGATGAAGCTCTGGCCAGGATGACAAGGGGCCGTCTGGGAGCTGTGATTCAGGAGAGAGCTCTGTCGGCATGGACAGTTCACCTGGGCAAACATATCAGCAGAAACATGAGTGGATGGAGTCATCCAAGCAACCCAGAAATGAAGTAGCCGGGAGCCCCTGGCAGTCCAGGGCAGACACGCCTGCCTCTTCTGGTCCTGATGAAGTAGCCATTACACAGGCAGGGTCCCTGCCCCAAGGACACAGATCTGGGAGGGAGATAGATGAGCAAATAATTGCACAAGTAACTTCCTATTTTGTACAAGAACAACAGTTCTGAAATACAAGGTGCTGCCCAGTCTTGAGGGTTAGGAAGGCTCAGATTAGCTGAGACCTGAGGGTGAGATCAGCTGAGCCCTGAGGGTGAGGAGTTCTCCAGATGGCAGAGGAGAGAGCCTAAGTAGGAGCCCTGAGTTCCATGGCATTTTTGTTGTTGTTAATCCTCACCGGAGGATACTTTTCCATTGATTTTTGAAGAGAGTGGAAGGGAGAGGGAGAGACGGAGAGAGAGAAACATTGATGTGAGAAAGATGCATCGATTGGTTGCCTCCCACACGCACCCCAACCAGGGCTGGGGATGGAGCCTGCAAACTAGGTATGTGCCCTTGACTGGAATCAAACCTTAGACCCTTCAGTCTGTGGGCCAACGTTCCATTCACTGATGGCTAGTGCCATGGCACTTTTGAGGGACTGAAAGAAGGCTCTTGTGACTGAAGCCAGAGAGGAGAGGGCAAAATTAACACAGTAACTTATGCAATGCTCCTGGCACATAGTAGGTTTTCATTAAATGAGATATTAATCATGGTTAAGTCTTTTTTTTTTAAATATATTTTATTGATTTTTTTTTTTTTTTTTTTTTTTTTTTTTTTTTTTTTTACAGAGAGGAAGGGAGAGGGATAGAGAGTTAGAAACATCGATGAGAGAGAAACATTGATCAGCTGCCTCCTGCACACTCCACACTGGGTATGTGCCCGCAACCAAGGTACATGCCCTTGACCGGAATTGAACCTGGGACCCTTGAGTCTGCAGGCCAACGCTCTATCCACTGAGCCAAACCGGTTAGGGCATGGTTAAGTCTTTACTAGCTCTGTAGATGAAGTGCTACTTTGGCATTATCCCCCTGCTGTTGAAACTGTTCTCAGAATGTACTGCTGATTTCTGTGATCGCCTGTGAACTGTGTGTTGTAGAGGCCTCCCTCTGCAGCCCCAGAAGTGCCTTCTCTGTGCCTCGGTGGCCTCCCAGGTTCCATGTAGGACATGCAGGCTCACCTGAGTGTGGCTCACCTGTGGTGGACCGAGCAAGAAAACAACCTGGCACAGCACAGAGAAGCCCTGGAGGTAACTAGGACAAGATTGCTCAATGGAGAGTTCAGCAACCATTTACCTTCACTCCAAGCCCAGGATGATGGTCAAAAGAACAAAGCTGTTTCCTTCTAATAAATCCCCCCGCGGCTCCTTCATAACCTGGTCCTCTGGGCAGCTACCCAGTTGGCCCACTCCTTCACCTATTTCTGGGGCCAAAAGCTGCTTGGATCCCTGGACAGCAACTGCACTCGAGTTTACAGCTTTTCCTCTCACCATACAGAGCACACTGGCCACATCAGAAGACAGGAGCACATCACCAGTAAAAGCAATAATGCTGGACCCAAACAGACTTGGATTCAAATCCCAACTCTGCCTTTGCCCCATGGGATGGTCTTGGGTAAGACACTTAACCTCTCCCGAGCCTCCATTTCCTCTAAATCTCTAAACCTGAAGATAACAGAACAGCAGCATTGGTGTGGAGGTTAAATGAGTCCATGGATATAGAGTGTCCCGCAGGCAGTAAGTGCTCTGTGTTAGCGTCCAGCCTTTCTAGGGTTGCCATCGTCCCCCCGGCCCCCACTTCACTGTGCGCATTCCTGGTGTAGACACCAGTCAGGGTACCTGCCTCCTCACCATAGAAGCCAAAGGCGGCTCTGATGCTTTTCCCACTAGACCTTCCTCCTGAGGTGCTTGAACTGCTCAGGGAATAGGCTCATGATACAAACTTCGTCATCACACTCTTCCCTGCACTGAGCTGGAACAGCAGAGCTGCGAGACACTGTGGCTTGTTTTCAGTGATTCCATCAATGGTCCAGACAACACTGGAGGGCAATGCCAGCTGTTGAGACCCCCTGGAACTGTCTAGTTGTCCAGCCTTCATCGAACCCTGTGAGTTTATCCATGTCCTTCTAACAAGCCCCCTTCTTATTGACAGTAGTCACAGGAGTTTCTGTTGTTGCAACCAAAAATTCTAACTTAGACACCATTCTGGAGGGAGTGTGGGCACACACCCAGATTTTTTAACTAACTCAACCCGTAGTAGCACAAAGCTGATCACTGCAAGAAAGTGGGGTGCAGTCTCTCCCAGTACCTGTGCAGGTAGGAGACTTGTGTATGCCCCCGAGGAAGCCTCCTGGCAAGCAGCCAGCCCAGCGCCTGTGCTCCCACAGGAAAACGCTTGCACATTCAGTCTCGAGCTACAGAACATAGAAAACATAGAGTTCCCTGGTGCTGACATGCTCCTGAGCTGAGAGGCCCCAGCACTGATCTCAGAAGGAGCCGTCCACTAATTATCCTTCACCCTCTGGCCTTCACACAGCAGGTCAGCAGTGCACGGAGCTGGCCAGGCGAGCCCTCCCCATCCAGTGCTTCTACAGAGGGAGAAGGTGCTGCAGGTGGAGGATGATTAGGAGGCAATGGAGCAACGTCCACAATTGCCTCTGCCCCCAAAGCAGCGATCTGATCTGCAGGCCAATGATTACTCCATCCTTATAGTCTTTGAACAACCAGGTGCCCATGAGAGACCATCTCACTAAACCTTAATGTAAATTTATTTTTAGGTTGCTTTCCCACTGGAACAAAGACTCTGGAGTGGGAACAGAGAAAAAGAATCAGCAACTAACATCAAGTGGGAGCATTGGAAAGTCCCTTAGAATTCATTCATTCCAGCATCCCCACTTTATAAGTGAGGAAACAGAGGGCCATAGAGGAAACTATTTACTTAAGATCTGTTATGGGTTGAATTGCATTCCCACCAAAAAATAAAAAATAAAAATCCATGTGTTGAAGTCCTAACCTCCTTCCCTTTGCTCCTTTCCTATCTATCTATCTATCTATCTATCTATCTATCTATCTATCTATCTATCTATCTATCTATACATCTATCTATCTATCTATCTATCTATCTATCTATCTATCTATCTATATGTGTGTGTGTGTGTGTGTGTATATATATATATATATATATATACTAGTAGCCCGTTTGCACGAAGATTCGTGCAATAGACCTTCATTCACCTGGCTGCCTGCACCAGTTTTCTGCCGGCACCGGGGACCCAGGCCTTGGCTGTGGCCACCGCCTTCTGCCTTCTTTCAGGGTCCGGGCTTGGCCCTGGGCGGTGGCCTTGGGCTCGGCTGCACCCAGCATCCCTGCGACCCGATCGCAGGAGCCGACCCCCAGTGGTCTCCTGCGATCGGCGCTGGCGCCCAAGGCCGACCCCCAGTGGTCTCCTGCGATTGGCGCAGGCGCCCAAGGCCGACCCCCAGTGGTCTCCTGCGATCGGCGCTGGCGCCCAAGGCTGGGAAAGCCTCGGGCGGCTTTCCCGGCCTTGGGCTCGGCCGCACCCAGCGTCCCTGCCACCCGATCTCAGGATCCGACCCCCAGGTCGGCTCCTGCGATCGGCGCCGGCACCCCGCTGGCGCCCAAGGCCGGGAAAGCCTCAGGCGGCTTTCCCGGCCTTGGGCTCCGCCGCACCCCAGCGTCCCTGCGATCGGCGCAGGCTCCCCGCTGGCGCCCAAGGCCGGGAAAGCCTCAGGCGGCTTTCCCGGCCTTGGGCTCCGCCACACCCCAACGTCCCTGCAAGGGTTTCCTGGTGGGCATGGTTGATGGGCGTGGCTTGGTGGGCGTGGCTTGGGCGTAGCGAAGGTGCGGTCAATTTGCATATTTGTCTATTATAAGGTACGATAGAGAAATATGCTAATTAATCAGGACGCAGTAACGGGTTGACCAGACAGGAGGAGGTTGCACGTGCAGCGTTGGGGCCTCCTCACACCTGTGTTGGGGAAGGGCCTGAGCAGCAGCAGCCGCGGCGGCTTCAAGGGCCAGAGAGGGAGGCTGTGCCAGACCAGCAGTGGCCATGGCTGCTTCGGGGCCCTGGGAGCAAGGCAGGGCCGGACTGGCGACTCGAGGGTGGGTGGTGCCGCGCGATTTCAAATCACGTGCTGGACTCCTAGTTATTAATAACTAGCTAACTACAACAGTATCAATCCCCAGTTTGCCAGGGGCAGGACCCTGGCAGCAGTTTTCCTTGGTGGCTTTTCTCTGCCTCCAATCTTCACATGGCCTTTCTCTCTGTGTGTCTCTGGTCTCAAATCTCCCTCTCCTTTCTGAGGACACCAATCATTGGATTCAAGGCCCACCCTAAATCCAAGATGATCTCATTACATCTACAAAGACCTTATTTCTAAATAAAGTCACATTCCCAGGTACTGGGGTTTGTGACTTGAACATATCATTTGGGTGACACTATTCAATCTAGTATGGTCCCCTTCCAACTCTCCTTCCATTTTCCCAATTACATCAAGGAGAAAGTCTGTCTGTGAATGCAATGTCCTTATCTCTTCAAAGCTAGCCAGTCCCCATGGGTAAGCCCAGCTTCAGCTGACCTCAGGCTTGGAGCCTTGGGATGGCAAAGGCAGCCAGTTAGCTCTATAGTCCTAACTGGGTATCTTTGCCAGCTCACATGCACAGCAGCCCTATTGAGAGAGGTACTACTGTAACTCTACTGCACACGATAAAACTGGGGCCTAGCAAGGTGAAACACCCAGCCCGAGGTCACACAGCCCCCAAGTGTGCAGGCAGGGTTACCCTGAACACACCCTCCACTTCAGCACTTATCTCTACATTCCAGGACTACCTCTCCGGCAGTTTCTCCCTCCAGATGCCAGCCCTGGTAGAGCAAAGACTGTATTTTTGCCTTAGTACTCTGGCACGTCATGTAACCAGGCAGGAGGGGACAGGAGTGAGTGCACAGAATCCCTGGACGTCCCAAGGGGGTGCTCAGCAGTCCACAGGATGTAGCACAGCATTTTGTTCCTCACTCAATGGGAAGTTGGCTTCCAGCCTGGGTTTTAAGCAGAAAGAGACTCTTCTCATCAAAGTGACTTTAAAAAGCGTCTCCTAAACATCACTGATGATGGCATATGCTGACATCATGTGCCTCTTGACATGATGCATTGAGAAGGGCACAGCTTCACTTATGCAGTAATCCTGCCAAAAATGGCTCACCTCAACCTAATGAGGGGGCAGTGATAAGGAAATCCATCCTGTACTTCCAAAGGATGTCCTGCCAACATTTGACCTGGACTGTTTAAAAATATGGATAGCGGAAGTGGGGGGGAAGAGGGTCCTAATATATGGTGACAGGGGAAGATTTGACTTTGGGTGGTGGGCACACGATGTAATATACAGATCTTATAACCTGAATCCTATATGTTCATATTGACCAATGTCACCCCAATAAATTTAATTTTAAAAATAAAATAAAAAATATATATTTGGATAGCATAACATGCACACAGATACACACGCATACACATATGTACAAACACATGCACACATATACATACATGTGAACTCATGCATATACACCTTCACATTCAAACACCTACTATACACATAAACACTCACACATACACATACACACATACACATGCATACATATACACACTCACACAAATACACAAACATATATCCACCCACTCAGACACACACTCACACATACATACATGCATACACACACTCACACACAAAGACTGGGGAATTTCTCCAAAATAAAGAATCTTTAAAATGTGAAAACTAAATGCAATGTATTGTCTTTGGTTGGATACTAGACTGTTTTAAAAGCAGCCATAAAGAATATTATTAGTACTTGACAATGGAATGTATATTAAGTAAAGGTATTACATCATCAGTAAATTTCTTGAGTGTGATCATTGCATTGAAGTCATATAGAAGAACGCCCTTGATCTTAGGTGATATGTGATCAAGTGTTCAAGATGAAGTGTCATCATATCTACTTACTCTTGATTTAGTGTAGTGAAAAGCATATATGTGTGTGTATGGAGAGGGGGTGGAGAGAGAGAGAGAGAGAGAGAGAGAGAGAGATCCAATGAGGGGAAATATTTAATAACCAGTGAAAGGTATATAGATATTCATTGTACTGTGTTTGTTTCTTTTCTCTAGAGTTGATATTTTTTTAGATAAAAAGTTAGGAGAAAGATATCTAAGAATGGAATTGCTGAGTTCTATGATAAATGCATGCTAAACTTTTTTTCAAAACACCCAACTGTTTTCCACAGAAACTGTACTGTTTTACATTCCCACCAGCAATGTATGAGGGTTTCAATTTCTCCAAATCCTGACCAGCACTTGTTACTGTCCGTCTTCTTCTTATAGCATCCTAGCGGTACCTCAGTGTGCTTCTGACTTGCATTTGTCTAATAGAGTAATGATGTTGAGCATCTTTTCATGTGCTATTGGTCATCTTCATGGAAATGTTCCAAAATAAGATCATGGTAATGCCCACACAATTCTGTAAATTCACTAACAATCATTGAATTGTGCGCTTTCAGTAAGTGGATTTTATGGTATCCTACCTAATAAAAGAGTCATATGCAAATTAACCATCACTCCACTACACCCACAAACCACGCCCACCAGCCAATCAAGAGTGAGTATGCAAATTAACCCCAACCAAGATGGCTATGGCCACAGAGCGAGCAGGAGGGAGGCTTGGGTTTCCCTGGCGATAGAGGAAGCCAAGCTTTCCACACACCCTGGAGGGCCCAGGCCTCCACTCAAGGGTACAAAGTTTCAATTATAGAAGATAAATAAATTCCAACAGAAATGGCGGCAGCCACGGAGCTGCAGAGAGCAGGAGGCTAGGGTTGCCCCCGGCGATGGAGGAAGCCAAGTTTCTGCAGCCCTGGCCTGCCTTGGTCTCCACTCAGGGCTACAAAGTTTCAATTATAGAAGATAAATAAATTCCAACAGAAATGGCTTCAGCCACGGAGCGAGCAGGAGGCTTGGCTCCACTCCAGGCTACAAAGTTTTAATTATAGAAGATAAATAAATCCCAGATACCAGGGTCTCCACTTGGGTCGCCCGGGTGCATGGGCAGCCTGAAAACCACCACAGGCCCCTCGCCCAGGCCG
Source organism: Eptesicus fuscus (assembly GCF_027574615.1). NCBI lineage: Eukaryota > Metazoa > Chordata > Mammalia > Chiroptera > Vespertilionidae > Eptesicus > Eptesicus fuscus. The sequence goes on along the minus strand of NC_072476.1, from coordinate 14,706,578 downwards.
CCCCATGCCCCAAGGGAACCCCCACCCTGATCCAGGACACCCTTCAGGGAAAACCAGGTGGCCCCCACCCATGCACCAGGCCTCTATCCTATCTAATAAAAGAGTAATATGCAGACTGACCATCACTCCAACACACAAGATGGCTGCCCCCATGTGGTCAAAGATCCTGTCCCCATGTAGACACAAGATGGCCACCACAAGATGGACAGCAGGGGAGGGAAGTTGAGAGGGACCAGGCCTGCAAGGGAGGGCAGTTGGGGGCGATCAAGCCTGCAGGGGAGGGCAGTTAGGAGTGACCAGGCCAGCAGAGGAGGAAAGTTGGGGGTACCAGGCCTGCAGGGAAGGGCAGTTGGGGGGGACCCAGGCCTGCAGGGGAGAGCAGTTGGGGGGGACCTGGCCTGCAGAAGAGGGCAGTTAGGGGAGACCAGGCCTGCAGGGAAGGGCAGTTAGGGGCAAACAGGCTGGCAGGGGAGCAGTTAGGCATCAATCAGGCTGGCAGGGGAGTGGTTAAGGGATGATCAGGCTGGCAGGCAGAAGCAGTTAGGGGCAATCAGGAAGGCAGGCAGGTGAGCAGTTTGGAGCCAGCAGTCCTGGATTGTGAGAGGGATGTCCGACTGCCGGTTTAGGCCCGATCCTACTGGGATCGGGCCTAAACGGGCAGTCGGACATCCCCTGAGGGGTCCCAGATTGGAGAGGGTGCAGGCTGGGCTAAGGGACACCCTCCCCCCGCCCGTGCACGAATTTCATGCACCAGGCCTCTAGTATAAAGTATAATTCAGTAAACCTGTGTTTTTTTTAAGAAGGGGGAAATAAATCAGTCAATACCATTCCTATCTTGGGAGAAGACAGAACACTAATAATGGCAACATGATCCTGGCTGAGTTCTCAAAGATGCCAACGATGCCACCAAGAGAAGTAATGAGTCACATAGCCGTGTCCCAGGGCCTGGGAGATAAAGGCGTCCCAGCTGACTTCCTCCCCTGCCATATTAGTTAAAAGTTCTTGCCAGTTCCTAAGTTCATGGGAGTAAGGTAAATTGCACTCAAGTCTCCATGGAAGGGAAAGGCTCAACCATTTTCAACAAAATCTTTCACCATCATCCTAACACCTGAATCTAGCTATTACACCTAAGTCCAGGGACTCTAAGACCTGCCCTGAACTTCATCACTGACAGCAGTTGGACAAGATGGTTCAAACCCTGGTATTGGATATCCCCAATTTCTCCCTCCCCCAGCCATGTGGCCCTAACCACCTAACTTCTCTGAGCCTCACTCTCCTTATCTCTAAAGGGGGTGTAAAAATTTGTCTACACTATGGGATGGTTGGAAGATGTATTGACATCATGCATGCTAAAGCTCTGGCATGGGGCTCCAGATAACAAGCATTATCATTTATTTAACTGGTACCCACAGAGTGCTTGGAGCAGTGCCTGGACACGGTAAGGTGAACTCAATCAATAAAATGTTACTGATGCAGTCAGGGTCCTGACTCCAATTGTGGGCAGACACAGGGCAGCAGGGTCCCCTTAGAGACTCATCCTAACAAGACTTAGATCTCCCTGGGGGTGTCCTGTCCATTGGTGGTTGCTTAATAAATGCTGGGTATGTGAGGAATGGCTTTGGGTACACACATGAACAGCAGCTAATGTTTCTATAACATGTGCCATGTTCCATCTACTGAGCTCATTTATTGCACAACCACAATCTAGCAAGGTGGTATATTGTCCAGAAGTGGGGCTGAAGTTCCAGTGGACGGAGTAACTTGCAGGAAGACACACACATCTAGCAAATGGCAAAGGTAGCATAAGAACCAGATGGTAGTGGACCCAAACCACACCCAGGACCATCACATGGTCCTGGAACCCCTCATCTTCTATCCCTGGAGTAGGTCAGCCTGAAGTTACCCATATATCCCCCAGAGCTCACAGCCATGTACCAGGACATTCTCACGAAGGAAAGAACCCACATTCTGGCCACCAGACAGCCAACAACACGCTTCATGCCCCATTTGCCTCTAAAGTTATGAGCTTCCTGTCAACACTCAGAGTTGGTCCGAGTTCTTCATGACCAAAGGGCTCCTAAATTATTCTCCTTCCCAGACAGCTGCTGCTTCCCAGGTCATTCCGACAGCAATACATACATTATGCACATGCAGGGAACCAAAACCCCCTGAAAAATAATTTTCCTTGAAAGTTAAAAGATCCACTTCTACCCAGGGCTTTCATTTCCTCTCGCTCAAGCAGCGGTTCTATTAAAGCTAAATTACGCCACAGAAATGACTGTGGAGTGTACATCAGCAGATCAATTTATTTAATTAGTCTGGGTAATTATAGAGGAGTGAAAAATGCCTTGTGGTGGGAAGGAACACAGGTGAGTGGCGACTAGAGGAGGGGGCAGTGTGCTCCTGGCCAGGGAGAGGCCCCTGTGGGGCAGGGCTGTTTCCCCAGCAGCCTCTGCACAGCGCTGCAGGGCATGGGCCATGGTAGCTCCGGCCCAGCTCAGCTCCCAGGGCCCTGCCAGACCCAGAGAGCCACAACAGTGGTTTCCAAGCCATTCATAGGCAGGGAGGTTTTCTTTTTGTATGTGTGTGGTAAGAATACTACATAACATGAGCTCTATCCTCTTAAATGTTTAAGTGTACTCTGTAGTATTGTTAACTGTAGGCACAATGGTGTATCTCTCTAGAACTTATTCATCTTGCATAACTGAAACTTTATGCCCACTGAACAGCAACTCCCCACTGCCTCCTTCCCTCACCCCCTGGCAAACACCCCACCACTCTCCGCTTCCATGAGCTCATTGGTCCTTCTGTGACTGGCTTACTTCATTTAGCATAATGTCTCCCAGGTTCACCCATGTTGTTGCAGATGGCAGGAATCCATTCTTTTTTAGGGCTCAAGAATATTCCATTGTAGACATCAAGTTGGAGAGGATGTGGAGAAACTGGAACCCTTTACACTATTAGTGGGAGTGTAAAATGGTGCAGCCACTTGGAAAACAGTATGGAGGTTCCTCAAAAATTTAAAAATAAAACTATTTATGATCCAACAATCCTACTTCTGGGTAAATATCCAAAAGATTGAAATGGGGATCTCAAAGAGATATCTGCACTCCACGTTCATTGCAGATTATTCACAACAGCCACGACATGGAATCCACCTAAGTGTCCATTGACAGCTGACTGGATAAAGAACAGGCCCAGAGATTTTTAAAAGACACCGAGTGTAGGAATTTTCACAAACTGCCCCTCTCCCCATAAAAGTAGTCCTCATTCTTAACTAACACTCAAAGAGCACACATCCATTAACTACATTCATTGAGTGCCTACTATTTGTATAATTACTTGATCCATGCCTGTCTTTACTGTCAGGCTATAAACTCCGTGAGGGGACTAAAGGCAAGTGCGGTGGAGCCAGCCAACCTGAATTTAAAACCAAGCTCTACCACTTCCTAGATGTGTAATCTAGGAAGTGGTAGAGATTAACCTCTCCGGTGCCTTAGTTTCTTCACCTATACATGGAGATATGATAATAGTGCTTACTTCATATGACTATTGAAATAAAATATGCTTTGAAAAATGCTTAACACAGGGTGTGGCATGTAGTAAGTTCTCAGCAAATTTTACCTATTAATAGTAATCATTAATGTTATTCCAATGCCAAGTAATCAACATACTTCCAATGAATATTTGTTGGATGTATAGATGGATGGATGGGGGATGGGATGCGAGGGAATGAAATAGATGGGTGAGTAAATGGATGGGTGAATGGGTGGACGAGTGGGTGGGTGGATGGATGGATGGATGGATGGATGGATGGATGGATGGAAGGATGACAGGGAGGGTGTGTGGATGAGTACCTAAATAGTTTTCTATGTGTGTGGTATCAATGGAAGACATATGACATAATCCTTGCCTTAAATGATAATTATTACCTCTTCTATGTATCTAGTGCTTTGTCATTTATAGAGAGGCATCTTGTACTAACTAACATAGGCAGATAGTTCCATTTTACAGAAGATGAAAGTATGGCTGGAGGAGGCTGAGTTCCATCATTCATTCAAAAGGACCTACTATGTATCAGATATGGCACCAAACAAAACAAACAAAAATCCCTGCCTCCATGAAGCTTATACTGTAGTTTGGAAAGACATACAATAACAGACAAATAAGGAAAATATATATGAAGAAACATAAAGCAGGAAGAGGGGATACAGGTGCCAGGAGGTGAATAGAATTGCAATTTTTAATTGGGTAGCCGGGTAAGGTATCACGGAAAATGTGTCACTGCTGCAAAGGCCCGAAGGAGGTGAGAGAGTAAGCCAAATGGGTGTCTTGGGAAAGAGCTTTGCGGGGAGAGGGAACAGCCAGTGCAAAAACCAGATATCCACTAAAAGTGGCAGGGCACTTCACGGGCCAGGTCCTGTTGTGAGCACTGAATAGATGATCACCTATTAAATCCTCAGATCAGCTTCCAAGGGCGGTGTTATCATCCTCACTGTGCAGATGGGAAAACTGAGGAGCAGAGAGACAAAGTCACTTGAGGAAGGAGCTGAGACTGAAAGAGTTGAGGCAGCTCAACTCCAAAGACCATGCTCTTAACTGATAGACATCCTTCAACAAGCCAGGGTCATGCCTTAGAGAACAGCAAAGCCAGGACCTGATCTAACTCCCCTCCCAGGTTGCAGTCTGCTCTACTGTGCTGCATTTAAAACCCAGAGAAGGCAAGACATGCACACAGGAAAAAGCAAATGACTCAATGCAAGGGCCCAGCCGGAGCTCTGAACGAAATATGACAGATGCACTTTATTATAGAAATGAAAGGCACTTGCTCTTGCTATCACCTCGCTCTGCATGGCACCCTCTTCTCACCATCATGTGAAATCCTGTGCATCCTTTGACACGTGGTTAAAATGTCATCACTTTTCCCTAGTTCTCTAAAAAGTAATTCCTCCCTCATTTTTACTACCATGACAATTTATATAACAACTAGAGGCCCAGCGCACAAAATTTGTGCACGGGGTGGGGGGAGGAGGGGGAGTTCCCCTCAGCCTGGCCTGCACCCTCTCCCCGGGACCTGGGCCAGCTTCACCTGGGCTGGCCACAGCCACAGGGGACCGTGGATGGGTGGCTTCACCCGGGCCGCAGCCGCAAGCACTGGTAATTATTACCTCTTCTATGTATCTAGTGCTTTGTCATTTATAGAGAGGCATCTTGTACTAACTAACATAGGCAGATAGTTCCATTTTACAGAAGATGAAAGTATGGCTGGAGGAGGCTGAGTTGACAAGCCCAGGACCACGGGGTGGGCGGCTTGTCCCTCTCCCAGGCCACAGCCTGGCTGGTCCCCATTCCTCTCTCGCGAGCTCATTTGTGCCTTGTTGGTCCCCATTCCTCTCTCCCCAGTGTTGAGTGTCTAAGCCATTATGGCTTGACAGCATGAGGGCATGATGACCATTTGCTTATTAGCTCTTTATTATATAGGACAATGATTTAAATCAAACAACTGAGTGCCAAAGATGCGCCAGACATGTGCCTACTAATTCTCATCACAGCCCTATAAGACAGGTACTGTTTTCGTTCCCCATCTATGGCTGGTTATACTGAGAGCAGAGACAGGGACTTGCACAAGCCCACAGAGATAGCAAGGACCCAGTGAGGACTGGAACCCCATCTGCCTCCAGAGCCCGGGACTCTACGGGGTAATGCAGCTTGTCAGAGTGGTCTGTATGCCTGTCTGTCTCCTTCTCTGCACTGCAGGCTACTGGAAGGCAAAGAGCCTTTGAGATTCCAAGTCCCAGCACATATCTTGAAAGGCACTAAGCAAGCATTTGGGGGCTGTCCTCTATACCATGCTGTCCCACATGTCTCTGGGGAAGCAAGTTCCCTGGGAGATTCACACAGGCATAATTAGCAGATTTCTTCCACACAGTATGGCTGGGGAGGTCCTAGAAGGTCCACCTATCCTAAATTATCGCCCCTGCTAGCCCCCCAAAGTGCCATTAGCATCATTTCTTTAAGTCTAGGCATCATGTCAGAGAGTCCCTTGTTAAAATGTGATATATTAACCCATTGGCTCCCATCACACTCTCCACTAATTGGAAGGAAACTCCTAGGCTGAGTGAGTGGCTCCTGGGTGCACAGGAAGCCACACGGACAGGGCCAAACATAGACTCAGTAATTAAATCTTCTTAATGCTGCTGTTTCACATGAACAGAAATCCTCTATGAGAGACAAAGAGATATACAGAGCTGTGCCCAGTGGTTTGAGAGCTGCTAAGTCTGAGCTGAAGCTCGTAGTTGGCTATTGGTGGAACTGGAGGGCGGAGGATCTCCTTGAGCCGTGTCTGCACACAGGGATATGCACCAAGGCTGCGTTCTAGGTCTAGATGGGGTGTTCTGTGCTATCTTGTTTTGAGGGGCACTTTGGGGAGGAAGGAAATGAGGAGAATAGAGAGGAGGGCATGGCACCCGTTTCTCATGGGGCTCCTTGGCCCAACTTGGTCTTGGGGAGACTCTGGGCCCAATGGAGCTGCTGCAGGGCCTGGGTGACAAAGTGCAATGAGAACTGGGGATGAACTGGCCCCCTTCAGTACAGAACACAGGCCTGTCTCCCATTTCAAGGAGGGTCAAGAAGCAGCCCCTTTGGGCATGGACAGGAATGTCTTCATGATGGTGACTACAATGGGCATGAAGAAGAATAGGCATTTGTAAAGCTCAAATACTGAAACAAAGAGGAACTGTACAAAGTTGGACCTGGATGTCCTGTGCACATAGATTGAGGTAAAACCATGAACTTGAGTTACTAATATTAATGTGAGAATCAGCAGTGACAAGAGCTAGAGATATTGTGATGACACCCTTCTCTCCTTAAAGCATGAACTGTGCATATGTTTTTTAAATGAAGTTGGGTAATTTTATTTTCTTTTTTCAGTAAAGTTGTATTCCACCAACAAACAAACAAAAAACTGTGACATTTTAATGGATATAATCTGGAATGCAGATAAAACCCATGTTGAAGTTGAGAATTCCAACTGGGTTTCCCCAGCATGGCCTGCTGTCAGGTGTCCTCATGGCTGAGAAAAAGTCCCTACCAGGGAATAGAGCCTTTTGAGTATGAAATCTGCAAATCTAAATGAATAAAAAAGTATCACATGATGCTGAACTGGTAAGTTTTGAATTAGAAAAAGGGTGGAGGTATTTCAAGAGGAATAAGATCTGCAACAGCCAGGGAGTGGATTCAGATGGGCATGCATGTCTTCACTGTATGGGAAGATTTTTTTCTTTAGCCTGCTCTCCAAGCAGGTCACTCTTGCAGCCAAAAGGAACCAGCCTTGCAGCTCCTACCAATGACACAGATGACAGAGAGCACAGAACCGACCAAAGGACAGAGCACTTGGACAGCGAGGTGGAGCTGCGGCATGGACACAAAGAACCCAAACTATGGAACTAGCTGAACAGCGAGTTTGCAGAGGATGTTGGAGGGGAAATACCCACAGAAATACTGAGGATAAAAGCTCAGTTCTTAACATGAATGCTTGAACAAATGAAAACAGTGATGGGGACATGATATAACATTTGCAGTCCGCCCCAGCATAGACCAGCAAGGAAAAGGGGAAGGTTACTGTAAAAAGCCTCAGCAGAGCCCGCCAGCCCAGACCCAAAGAAAGACTAGCCTCTCAGGTACACGTGCCCAAGGGTTTCTGCCATTTCTGTAAAGAGAAACAAGCACACATCTATACCAGAAATCCACTACACAGAATACACACTACAAAAATAAGTACCTCTGAAATGTTCAGTAAAATATATAGGTCATCACTCCACAATGTGAGTGTCATTGTTATCAAATAACCTTTTGCCATATTAGAAAGACCTGAGTTGAATAATTCTGCAAATATTGTTAGAGACAAATATAGGAACCATGTAAACCTTGCTTCACTGTTTAATTGAGGAATTGGCACCCAGAGTGCATTTGTATCATGGGATGCTTCTGGATGAAAGCAATTTTAAAACCTCAGAGAAATGAAAGTGTTAAGGGGAATTTAATGACTCTTTAACTGAGAAGTACAGTGGCAGGCCTTCAGGTATGTCACCAAACACCGTCTCTTTCCCTCTCTCTACCCCTCTTCTTCAGGACCAGATAGATATCAAAAGCAACTAGGGCCACATGTTTACTCATGTTCAGTAGGGGAGGAACAAAAGTCCTGAGCCTCCCTCTGATTGGACCATTCTAGGTTGTGTAACCACTCATCAATCAATGTGGTCATGGAATACCTCACCCTGAGCTAATCACTGGGGTAAAGGAGGAGCTGTGCCCAAATTTCTTTGGTCTAACCAGGACTCTTCACTGGATATGGAGCTGAAGTCACTCCCTACCCCACCCTCCCCCACACACACACACACAAACTGCATGGCTCTGCCACATGATAGGGGAGTTGTAGGTGTTGGAAAAACAGCCACATGTTCACAATAAGGAAAACCAGATAAGCAGCTTGCCATGCTGGAAGTTGCTTTACCAATCCTAATTAGGGCCTGGATATGCATCAAGGAGGCTAAATGAGATGAAAGAAGCTTTGAGGTACAGGTAAGGGACTGTCCAAGTCTTCCTTATGACTTAGTCTAGGGCCAGCTCTGCTTCCAGAGCAGAAGGGAGACTGCTTCCAAGGGGAGTAGGAGCATTTAGCATTGTCTAGTCATTGTCCTGTTCCAAGGCCTGAGCTAAGGGGTCTACATGTACTGCCTCATTTACACTTTGCAAGAACATAGTAAGTAGGAAATGTTATCTCTTTTTTACAAATAGAAAGACCAAGGTCTGTGGAGGTTAGATGACGTTCCCAAGGTCTGGGAACAGGAAGGGATAGGGTCCGAGCCCTCTGTATGTAGAAGCTGAGGTATAAACCACAAACCCCACAGGGACCCTCCTCTGCAGCCCCCAAGGCAATCTCAGTCCCGTGACTTTGACAGTCACTAAAAGCTAGACTTGTCACCTTGATGGATCCAAGTTTCTAAAGCCAAGGTTGCTGAGTCTCCTCAAGACTCAACAGATGGCTGCAAGGTTCACCTTTGGAGCTGGCGGTCACCCCAGAACTCAGCAAAATAATTGTGTGAGGGGAAAGGGCAAATATTAACACAGCAATCAGAAGGTGAAAAATTATGCCTGTCCAATAAGCCAACGTGTACCATCTGCCCAAGCTCTGGAATAAAAATTAAGACAAAGGCTGCACTGAAGGACATAACCAGCACTGCACCCACCACTGAACCCCTTTCCATGCCAGTGAGAGGCAGAGATAGGACTTGGTGTGATCTCTTCCCCAAAGGCCAGTTCAAACCCACCTCCTTCAGAATGTTCTCCATGACTCCAATCCTGACAGGGATCCTTCTCCTTTTGAAAACTCTATTAGACAACTTATCCAGCAGCTCCCCCAGGGTGTCTAACTGCCCCCTTAAATTGAACATGGTCCAAAGAGAACTCCATGACCTTCCCCCCCAAAATTGGAGCTCTTCCAGTCTTTTCCATATCCACAAATGGAGCCACAGCTTGTCCAAGGATCTAGCAAGGCCAGCGGCATAATGTGAGGGACCCAGTGAAAAATGAAGGCCAGGAGACCCTGTTCAAAAGTTATTATTAATTTCAAGATGGTAACAACAGAGCATCACACCAAGCACTGGCCATCCGGAGTGCTGGGCCCTGTGCCACTGCACAGGCTGCATGTCCCTGGGGCTGGCCCTGGGCTCAAGTCAAAACCTGAGATATCCCCAAAACCTATATCTCCACATCCAATCTATCAGTAAGTCCTATCAGCTCCAACTCTAAATACATCCTGCATCCAATCACTTTTCACTGGTTCCATCCTGACCTCCTCATTCTAGCCACCAAGATCTCTCTCCTGGACTGTGTTGGGACAGCCTCCTGAATGAGCTTCCTGCCTCTCTCTTGCCTCCTGACAGCTGTTCTTCAAAGAGCAGCCAGTATAATTGTTCAACATAAATCAGACCAGGTCCTTACCTACGCAAAACTCTACTGTGGCTTTCCATCAGGCTTAAAGCAAAATCGGAACTCCTTACCATGATATAAAAGGCCCTGCATGATCTGGCCCTTGCCACCCTGTCCAACCTCATCCCCTCCTACTGCAGCTACACTGGCCTCTGTGTTGGACCTCAAACACGCCAAGCTTATTCCTGTCTCAGGGCCTTTGCACTTGCTATTCGCTCTGCCTGGAACACTCTTTCCCCAGATATCCACATTTATTTTAATTATCTGGCTCCCTCGTATCATATAGGTCTCTGCTCAAATGTCCTCTCATCAGAGAAGACTTCCCGAAACTTTTTCTAAAGTAGCCATATACCTCCCTCACTTCCTTCCCACCTACCCAGGTTTATTTATTTTCTGAGTACTTATCACTACCCAGAACTGTATGATTGCTTGTTTGCTATTTTGTCTCCTATGCTAGAGTAGGTATTTGATCAGTATTGTGTATTCATCACTTGTCCATAACCTTGGACAGTGCTTGGTATATGGTGAATATTCTACAAATGAAGTAATTTAATTAATTATGTGCTACTGCAAATTATCAGTTGTTGTTCCATGTTTTGGTTTATATCAAATTTCATGGAACTTTCCTAGGGGCAAGAGCAGTTCATATTTCTAAAACCTTCAAAATGCTAAACTCAATTCCCATAAACAACACGCTTCATGAATGTGTTCATTAACTATTACCAAAAACTCCTGTTCTCCTAGTTCTGGAATGACAGATGTCATCAATCCCCATTATGTGCCTGAGGCAGGCATCACTAATAGATCATAGAATTCTTCCCCACTAAGACAAGACATAGTCTCAGAATTGTTCTAAAAATAGCCGTCCAAGCCCTGGCTAGTGTTGCTCAGTAGTTAGAGTGTCAACCCGCATACCCACTGAAGGGTCACAGGTTCTATTCTGGTCAAGGGCACGTACTTGGGTTATAGCTTCAATTCCCCACCCCATTCAGGGCTTGTGCGGGAGGCAACCAATGGCTGTGTCCCTCTCACACTGATGTTTCTCTCTCTCTCTTTCTCTCTCTCTCTCTCTCTCTCTCTCTCTCTCTCTCTTACTCTCTCTCTCTCTCTCTTCCCTCCTCCTCCTCCTCCTTCTCCTCCTCCCTCCCTCCCTCCTTCCCTTCCATTCTCTCTAAAAAGCAATGGAAAAAAATACTATTGGGTTAAAAAAAAATAGCCTTCTAAGAATTCTTAGCTAATGATAAAAGTTTATGCTTTAAAGCAATATCATTTTGACATCTCTATACTAACTTAACAATATGAGGAAACATCTGAAAATCATTAATATGGTCCAACTGCTTCTACTACCCATTTTTAATAAATGGTCTTCTTAATAGGCAGAGAACATTATATTAATATATCCATCAATATACTCTGAACAGCAGCTCAGATCTGGAAAATTGCCTTCTATCATAATTCAACCTAGAGTAAGTTATACTTTTATGAAGAACTTCACTTAAAACAAAATATCATAAAAACAATGAATGGATGGATGACAAAGCTGATTTCTTATCCTAAGGTAATTCAAATCTAGTTTCATATTGATTTTATTTTTTTTTAAGGTTTTAGAAATATGAACTGGCCCTTGTCCCTAGGAAAGTTCCACTAAATTTGATACAAATCAAGACATGGAACAACAACTGAAAGTTTAAAGTAGTACATAATTATTTAAATGTCTTCATTTATAGAATGTTCACCATATACCAAGCATTGTCCAAGGTTATGGAAAAGTGATTTTATGTGCCCATCTCTGGACCAATCATCTATGGCCATGGAATAAAAAAACGGCTACCCCGACATATCATGGGAGGTTCTGTTCTCATAGGAAAGGAGCTGTGGCCTGAGAAGACCTTTCAAAAAGGATTAGTAACAACCAGTGGCCAGCACCATCTTTCCAGAACCCTCTCTGCCTTGTGTCACCCTCTATCCTTAGAAGAAGGCTATAAATTATTTATGTTCCAAAAATCCAGTCCCCTTCTTGCCTTCTTAGAGTTCCTATATTAAGTCAGCAGGCCATTTCTAGTTCTCAACTATTTGGTCAGCCACAGAGTTCATGAGCCTGGAGACTTCACCTCTTCCATGTAATATTGTAAATTCATTCCATAGACTTACATAGCCCAGAGGTAAGATGATCATGGTTTCCAAACTAGACATTCGCCAATATTTATTAAGCAGGTGTTTATTGAGTGCCTACTCTATGCCAGATATTGTTCTAGGAACTAGGATACAACAAAACTGACAGAAATATTAGGGCATATAGTCTGATGAGGGGCTATTTTTAATTTCTGCATTTGCTTATTCAAAAAAAAAAGCCTTTAAAGGATCTAGAAATTAATTCATACAATTAGCAAATCACCTTGTCTGAATATTCATTATGAAATCAGAATGAACTGGTTAAATTTGACACATATGTTCACCAATACCCAGGTGATGCCCCCAAGAAAACAGAAGTGGTCTTTGGAAAAATTGACCTTTAAACTTTTACAAAAATACCTTAAATGCATTCAAACAGACCACCATCCCTGCATGGTAAAAGGAGTTTCTCACAGACCCAGTAGACAGCCTCACAGGCCAAAGCCCCAACTAAAGGAAGTCCTTTCATCAACTGACCCATATGCACTGTCTACACCCCAGTTGTCAAGGTCGCTCTTCCTGGGTCAGCCATCTCCTCAGCTCCACAAAGTCCTCCTCTGCTCCCACCTGCTTGGAGAGCAGACACCAAGAGTATGGGTTCCTTCTCCAGCTAGGCTTGGAGAGCAGTTAATTTGGTACCTCTTATATTTCCCTGAGCTCCAGCAAGGGAGGTACTTATGGCTGTAGGATGCAGCCAGTGAGAGAAGAGAAGGCATCTCTATGTCCCCAATGGCAGCAGGAAGCTATAAATCCATTAGCTCTGGCATTTGAGAAGATAAAGGAGTCTTTTAAAAAGCTATGAGCACCATTTAAAATCCATCTAAGAGTCTGGGCCAAGGCAGAAGAAGAAGGGGCCAACTTTCCCAAGCCCCATCAACTTCTGGAGGCAACTATGCTCTATAGGAAGGTTATGTTCCTCTTTCAGGTTCATGAATGAGCCATCCCTACCCATCTCCCAGGGCAGCCAACCAAACATACTTCACAGAGGAAGGTAAAGAGAGAGGTTGCCTGGCACAGGCCAGGAGGGAAGTTCAAGGGTACAAAGAGGCAGTAAGGCAAACTACCTCCTGCCCCTACCTGAGAGGGTGCACAACTGGGGTCAAGCTGTCCACAGTCTTGACCACTAACAATCCATACATGCGAAGACCAACTCTGAGCCTGGAGAAGGGATGGCACCCCATGCATGCTCTCATCCAGTCCCCAGAACAAGCACATAAGGCAAGGCCTGTATCATCCCTGGTACAGATGAGAAGACTGGGAGCTCAGAGAGGACACTAGCTTGCCCAAAGTCATATGGATCATAAGGAATAGACTCCAGGACTTGTGTGGATTGAGAATCTGTGCCAAGTCACTGTCGCAAAAGTGAGGGAAATGCCCAGGAAAAGACACAGCCTCCCCAGGCCTTGCCATTCCTAGGGTCTCAGTGCTGCCCCCCTCTGTTAGAGAGCAGCAGGACAAGCATTCTGTTGGTCCTTCCAGGTTCCAAGATGGGAAAAAGAAGTGCATCTTAAAGGACAGATGAGTCGCAACCCACGAGAATGCAGCAATAAAGATTTCAGAATCTGGGACCACACCTCCTGGGGTTAAAACCTCACCATGGTACTTGAGAAAGTCACTTAACCTCACTGAACATCACTCAGTCTTCTCACCTGGCTGGGAGGATTAAATGAAACAAGGAATGCCAAGGTCTTGGCAGAGTGCTTGGCTCAAAGAAAGAGTCCAGAGGTGGCAGATAATACTCTCACCATGATCAACACCCAAGGTTTCAGCAGTCTGAGAGCACCCTGTGATGGGCTCCACTCATTCATGCATGCAGCAAGTACTTGCTAAATGCCAGGCTGTACTGTTGGTCCTCTTGACATGGCACTGAGTAAAGACAGATGCAATCCCTGCCCCCTCACCAAGCTCACCATCTACTCAGAGAGACAAAAAAAAAAAAAGCTAATAAGCTAATATTTTCCATTTTGTCTCCTAATCTAGTCGTTCATGTGTACTGGAGAAAATGGAGTAGATGACAAAGCCACTGGCCCCCAAGGCCCAACATGACAGGAAAACACCAGCCCCCACCTTTCTCTCTCCCAATGTGAACCCCTAAAAAACCCAGAAGCCCCCATATCTTCACCTCTGTCCCACATCAGCAAGCCTCAATCAATTCAATAAACAATTTACCCAACAAATAAATCAAAAGGTTAATATCTGTGATATATTGTGAATTCTTTGAACCTGTAAGAAAAAGGAAAAGAACCAAAGTGGATTTTTTTAATTGCAAAAGAGGTGAATTGGCAATCCAGGGGGAGAAACATGACCAAAGCGGTAAAAAATCTTCTATTACCCAGTCTTGGCAAGGATGTGAGGGAAGAGACATCCCAAACACTGGCAGTGAGAACAGAAACTGAAACAATTCTTTTTGGAGGGCACTTTGGCAAGTTTTGTCAAAACTGAAATTGTTCATACCCTTTGAACTAGCAAAGTAAGTCCACTTGGCATCTGCCCTATAGGAACATACAAACAAGTGAACAAAACTAAACTGTCAGTGCTACTCATTAGACCCTTGTTTATAATAGCAACAAGAAACTAGGAAAGGGTCTAAGTACCCACCAACAGGCAACCAGGAAAATAAACTCTAATACGTTCATTCATACGATGCAATGCTATGCAGCTGTTTTTACAAAGGAGTTAACTGTAGAGAAGGAAGTCCACAATGTATTGTGAAGGGGAAAAGCAAATGGCAAAAAAATATGGATATTATTAGCCTTCATTGTAATTGTGTGTATGTGCATTATGTTGGCAAAGAAAAATATCTAGAAGTTCCACACTGAATTGTTAGAAATGGTTACCCTTGGGAAGTGGAATTTGGTGAGTAACGGGGAAAGCTTCCAGTTTTTACCTTCTATATTGTTGAATTTTTCTTCAAGTTTAAAATTTTGCAGTACTCTTATAATTTGAAAAAAAATATGAGTTGGTAAATTTACTAAAAGAACATCTATAATAATAAAAGCATAATATGCTAATTAGACCTGATGAAGCCAGGGCTGTGAGGGAAGCCCAGGTCCTGGGTGCTGGAGGGAAGTCGGTGCTGGCAGCTGGAGGAAGGAAGGCCTACTCTTGCACAAATTTTATGCATCGGGCCTCTAGTAAGATATTTAATAGAAAATAAAAACATATTTTTAAGCATATGACCATGCTTGGCATACTAGAACATAAGAAGACATAAAGAATAAAAATAATAATTTTTACTCCTGAAAAGCACATCTGTTCCCCAGCGTTCCCCTATCCATCCCCTGACCAACTCAGCGAGAATCCAATAAGACATCACCCTGCTCCCAAGCTGAGGAGACAAATGCATCGAAGGTCATGCAGCCAAGACGAGAATAAAACCATGTTCCAATCAGATGTCACCGGGCACCGAATGGTGAAGTACCAAGTGCATGACCCAGAAAGTATGCCTCAGAAAGGTCATTATAGAAGAGGAGGGCCCCAGGAAGCTGCAGGGGAGGTGGTCAGGGGCTGAGAGGGGTCTGTTCCAGTGGGAGCAAACAGGGACATCTGTCCTGGACCAAAACACAAAGGCCTCACATTTGGATTTTCAATATTATCTCCAACTTATAGTATATGAAAGCACCAAGATGCATGGACAGTATTGAGCAACAAAATGTCTTCATTGTCCAACTTGAAGCTTGTTTCCAATCACCAGACCACATTGCTCATGGTATACTATGAATTGATCTATTCTTATAAAGCCTATGTGATAAAGAGAGACAGCTGGATTACATTTATTGGGTGTATGAGTGTGACAAAAGTTTAAATTGTCAAGCATACACTTTTAAAATATAACACAGCTTTTCAAATCCTATTTTGAAATTATTTCTTCTCCTCTCCCTCTTCCCTCTTTCCTTCTTCCTTCTTCTGCTCCTTCTTCATCTCTAATTTGCTAGAATCCTCCAAAATTGGACATGGCCCAGACATCTCTTAACTCCTGTAAGAAGCTCTGGACCTGAGTTGGTTCCTGAAGAGGACTTGCCTCTGTGAGAGAATCTAGGGCCCCTGGAGGCACTTTTTTTAATCTTTTTTTTTTTAATGCTCACCTGAGGACATGACCAGAGAGAGAAAGGGGGGCGGGGGAGAGAAACATCAATTCGAGAGAGAAACATTGATTGGTTGCCTTCCATATGCTCCCTGACTGACACAAATTTAGTGACCTAGGATTATATCTCCTTTTTAAAACAGCTTTACTTAAATACAATTCACACACCATACAACTCACCTATTCATAGCATACAATTCAATGACTTTCAGCATAGTCACAGATTTATACAAACTTTACCACAATTAATTTTAGGATATTTTCATTACCCCAAAAAGAAACCCCATACACCTTAGCCCTCATCCTCCAAACCCCCAGACCCCCAGCCCTAAGCAACCACTAATATCCTCTCTATCTACCAACTGATGGATGAGTAAATAAATGTGGTATATCAAGATGATGGAATATTATTCAGGAGTGAAAAGAAATAAAATATTGATACATGCTACAACATAGATGAACCTTGAAAACTTAATGCCAAATGAAAGAAGCCAGACACAAAAGGCCACATAATGTATTATTTCATTTTCATAAAATATCCAGAATGCATCTCCTTTTTATGAACCCGATCCCAACTGAATTCTTCAGTGAATAATAATAGTTGTAGAGTCATAACAGCAAAAACGCCAGTTACTGCCCTGGCCAGTGTGGCTCAAGTGGTAGGAGTATCATCCCGTACACCGAAAGATCATGGATTGGATTCCCCCTAAATTGTGGGTTCGATCCCCAGCCCCAGTAGGAGCGTTTGAAGGAGACAACTGATTGATGTTTCTCTCACATTTCTCTCTCTCTCTCTCTCTCTCTATCTCTCTCTCTCTCTCTCTCTCTCTCTCTCTCTCTAAAAAAATAAATAAATAAATGAAAATGTCCTTGGGTGAGGATTTTTTTTAAATGCCAGTTACTAATGTTTAATGTTCAGAATCAATCTATAGACAGAGAAGAGTAGATAAATGCTACAATAAACCTTGACAACGTGAAAGTAATAGTAAGCAGGCTGGGGAAGTACAGGAGGAATAGAAGGAAATACAGAGATACTAATTTCCTTGTCTTGTCTATTAGAGTCAAGAAATACCACCTCACATTGATTAATATAACATGCATTATCTCAAGCTAAAAAAAATTAATCATTAGAAGAGAGAGAGATGAAAATGGGGATGGGAGGGAAGGTATAGGAAGACAGAATGAGCTGAAGTCTACACCTTTCATTCATTATTTTCTTTTCATTTCATTCATTCCACAAATATTTCTCCTGAGCTGGAGGCACAAGGCCAGGAGGGCCCATAGCTCATCCCTGCCAGGTGCATGTCTCTTTAGCGGCTCCATAAAGGCTGAGCTGCTGCCAGCCTGTGGTGGATTGCAGCAATAGCCCCACCTCTTCACCCCTCCTGCAGCCACACCCTTTGGCCATAGGACTTTGCAGTTTCACTAAGGAGGTGAAGCCTATTTTCCTACCCCTTGACTTGTGTTTGGCCACGTGACTAACTTTGCCGAAGGAATGTCAACAAATTTGCTGTTACCAAAGGTTTAAAAAGAGTTTATGGGATGGGACTCCGCCATTACCTTAAGAACATGCCCAGGCTATCCCACTGGTCCCAAAATAGATGGGGAGACAGACAAAAGATGTGAAACAAAACCAACCACCCAGCCAAGACACATCTGAATTATCCCACCCCTACTGGACCCGTGGACACATGAATGAGGAATTGGATGGGACCTGGAATCAAGACAAGGTCTTGCTCTTTCTCTTTCTGAAGTCACATGGTCTCATCTCTATGTGGGTTGCCCATCTCCCCTCTGATCCCTGGATGTGAAAATCTGATTGGCCCACCTTGAATTCAGTGGCCACTCTTGACCCAATCATGTGTGCCCATGGATTGGATTTAAGTGACTGGTTGACAGCTCAGCATGACTGGCCGGGACTGGGCAGAGCTGGACATTTCCATAGTACTGTATGTCTATCATGTGCAGACCTGAGGCTTGGTGGACCTCAAAGACTGTGTGTTTAACTGAATAAAATAGCCTAGAAAGAGCACTGTGGTCTGTGTTTGTGGGCATCAGCAATTCTTTGTTGACAAGATCGAATTTTCCTTGAAGGCTGGATGGCTTAAACAACAGAAATTTTTCCCCTCACAGTTCTGGAGGCTGGAAGTCCAGGATCAGGGTGCCAGCAAAGTTGATTTCTGGTGAGGCCTCTGTGGCCTGCAGATGGCTGTCTTCTTGCTGTGTCCTCACCTGTTCTTCCCTCTGTGTGTGCATTCCTGAAATTCCCTATGTCCAAATGCCCTCTTCTTTTTTTTTTTTTTTTTTTTTTATTTCAGAGAGGAAGGGAGAGGGAGAGAGAAATAGAAGCATCAATGATGAGAGAGAATCACTGAACGGCTGCCTCCTGCACGCCCCCCACTGAGGATCGAGCCTGAAACATGGGCATGTGCCCTGACCAGAATTGAACCCGAGACCCCTCAGTCCACAGGCTGACGCTCTATCCACTGACCCAAACCGGCTAGGGTGAAATGCCCTCTTCTTACAAGGACACCAATCAGATTGGATTAGGACCCACCCTAACGGCCTTATTTTAAATTAACCTCTTTGAAGGCCCTATCTCCAAATACAGACACATTCGTACTCTGGCTTAGGGGATAGAGCTTAAACATATAAATTGGGGGGAAGGGCACAATTCAGCCAATAAGTTGGGGGGCTTGGAGTTAGCCTAAGTACCTGACTGCTAAGCAACATGGGGCCCTGTTCGAGTTAGATTTTTCTGGTCCCCATCTAGGGCCTTCAATTCATCAGCAGTCTCACTTCCTCTTCCTGAGGATTCTCCTCATTCTTAGAAACAACCACAATCAGAAAGATGTAAAATCGGGGAAGGATGAAACCATTTCTAAGCTTTACCTCTGAGCATTCCCATACCACAGACCCCAGCAGCTTGATGATACGAAATGTTTTAACTGCGGATTAGGCTGCCAGTGGCTTTATGAGGGGTGCTAAGAAGAAAATTATCTTCTTGGATTTCATTTTCATTTTGGTTTAATGAGGTAAGAGACTCTCGTTTTGCAAAGTAGGGCAGCTGGCTGCTGAGACCAGGGATTTGGGAAGGGGATGCTGCTCTGCTATTTCCAAAGTTAGGAAGTGGCGACATGGGGAGAGGCTGTTTGCAAATCAAGGTCCCAGGAACTGATTTGGAAGGCTGGGGCATTTCTCTCTGAGGACTAAAATTAAGCGGTGGCAGCTGCAAGGTTAACATGTGCGGATTTCAAAGCCAGGCAGTGTCAAGATTTGAATTAATCCAGTGAATGCTCTTTTAATTGGACCCAGCTTGAGATGATTCTATTTCATTTCCTTGGACTAAAGGACTACTCCTGTTTTAAACTTGAATTCTTAAGAGAGTGGACCTCAAACTTTAGGGTGCTTGAAAACCACCTGTGGAGCTGTGGGACACGCAGATTTGGTATGTAGATTCTGCAGCCTGAGGCAGGGTCTTGGGCAGGATCCAATTAACAGATGGGTGTAGGGTCTTGTTTATTGCACAAGCCCCAGAGAAAGCATCTTGATACAGGGTGTCTATAACCCAGACTTTGGAATCTGTGGATGGAAATTTTCTCCAGGATCATTCAGAAACTGCTGTTCCCAGCTCTTTCATAAGTAACAGTACTTGCCCCAATCTCTTTGTCCCATAGCACTTCATCACTTTAACACACTCCAACAACCAATATCTCCCTGAACCCGAACAGCAGCCCTACAAGGCAGGGGTTTTCATGTTAGTCCACGCTGTATCCCCAGTTCCTGGCACAGGGCCTGGTACGCAGTACTTACTCAATACAGGGTGGGGCAAAAGTAGGCTTACAGTTGTTTGTATGGAAAACAATACAGTAATTAATAAATAATAACACAAGAATAAACTGTGTTTTGCTTACAACTGTAAACCTACTTCTTCCCCACCCTGTGTTACTGAATTAATTATCTAATTAGTATCTTGAGTTGGTGCTGTGCTTTCTGTTAGATGTTATATTAATCATTTGGATGCCTGATATTAAAGTGAAATTAGCAGATAGTGCCTAATGGACAGAAAACTTTCTTATATTTTCCCTCCCCCCACTCACTGCCAGACATCATCATCCAGGCTGCTCGGCATCAAATTAACAGACTCTGCTTCAAAATGTTTCCTTTTTAACAGAGACCCATTACCTCTGCTAAACAAAGATGCCACAGACCTTAGAGGAGTCGCAGCCTCTAAAATCCAGCTAGGGAAAAGGTAAAGACTGTCTGCTTTCCACAGTCTGTGTCAGAAAGTCTAGAATGAGATGCAGAACAGGGTCATTGGATCGGGGGTCTGTCTGGTCACAGCCCACTTGGAATGTCAGAGGATGGGGTAGTCCTTGTTGGACAGATAAAAGCAACAGAAAATCTGGTCTCCTAAGTAGTTTCTTCTTGTAACTTCCTGTGTCCTTCCTGTAACTCCTTCATATTCTCAAGTATGTGGGTTGGGGCCAAGGTGGTGGGGAAGGGACTTGGAAAGTGAGTTATTTTTGGTGCTAAATTGTGGCAGCCTCCTCTCTCTGAGTCTCTTCAGTGGGAGAACCACTTGACCTATGTGTATGTGCCAGGGCTGATAAAGTTTGAGACTCTGCTTATCACATTCTCTCTCTGAATTTTCTTTACCCCAGGACTGTAGGGGCACAGCCACAAGATCAGGGTGAGTCTTGGAAACAGAAGGTGTTAAAGGGGTTCACAGATGCTATTATGCCCCTATTATAATGGATAAATTTTAAAAATGCTGACAATACCAAGTGCTGACAAGGATGTAGAGCAACTGGAATTCTCATACATTGCTAATGGGAATGTAAAATGATACAACCACTCTGGAAAACAGTTTGGCATTTCTTATACAGTTAAATAGACACAATATGATGTAGCAATTCCACTCATAGGTCTTTATCCTAGAGCAATAAAAATGTATGTTTATATAGAAACATAAACATGAATGTTTAAAGCAGCTCTCTGCATAATTGCCAAAAACTGGAAACAAACCCAATGATCTTCAGTGGGTGAATGGATAAACAAACTGTGGTACGTCCATACAATAGAACACGACTTAGCAATAAAAAGGAGCTACTGATACATAACTACTTGTATGATTCTCAAAGGCTTTAGTCTATAGGAAAGAAGCTATTCTGAAAGGTTTACATATTGCATATTTTCATTTATAGGGTATTCTTGAAAAGACAAAACTACAGGGACAAAAAACAGGTCCGTGGTTGCCAGAGGTTGGGTTGGGAAGGAAGGTGTGACTACAAGGGGTGGGTGATAGAGCTGCTCTGTATCCTGATTGTGGTGGTGGATACATGGTTCTATACACAGAACTGTACACCTCCCAGACTGTGTATTAATTTAAAAATTAAATAAAAAATGAACGTGGCAGAAAATCTGCTGGATTGGGCTAAATTTAGTTTTCACACTACTGTGCAGGAACAGGAGCTTGTCAAATAAAAGTAAGTGCAGATACAAAGAATCAAGTGAGCCTCCTGTTCCCACATGTCAGAACCATGACCGTAACTTGTACCTTTTACAAGTAATTGGGGAAAGGCGACAGAGGGGAAAAGGAGGGGAGGGGCGGTGAGAGAAGAGGCGGAGGGCATGGAGGAGGAAGAAAAAGAGACAATGTACTAGTATAGGAAATCAATGCTTTGCAAACTCCAGTGGCATGGATGCCACCTGAAGGTGCTGTTAAGGCTCAGGTTCTGATAAGGAGGTCTGGGGAGGTGCCGAGAGCCTGACTTCCTAAGGCCCTCCCATATGATGCTGCTGCCACTGGGCCAAGACCCCAGGGTGAGGAGCCAGGCACTGGGCAGAAGGACTTTGCACTTAGCAAAGAGGCTCAACCATAAAAGAGGCATGTGTGTGCAGATCTGCCTGGGCTCGTCTCGCCTGAGACAGTGTATGTGAAGGCACTTTGAAAACTGTTGAGTGCCGTACAATATAGTTAAGATACATAAAAATAATACAGTGTCTATCAGCATCACAAAACTCAGTGCCAACTAAACCCAGCCTGAGTTCAGATCCCATCGTGCCTGGCGCCCCCACCTGCTTATCCCCAGTCTATGTCACAGAGACCCCAGTGATGGGCAGACTTCCACAGATCCATCGGCAAGGCTGAGTGTGAGTAGCTGTGGCAGAGCAGGCTCCTGGCAGCATGCCGGAGCTCATCAGCTGGCTTCTGAAGCCCGGTTGGCTTATTAACATACAAATAACCAATTCTTACTTTTCAGAGCTTCCAGCACAGCAATGCTAATGAAGCTATTGCTTTAAAAGTCCATCGCTTCTAAAATGTCTAATTAATCTGATGCTTGCGAAGGTGCACAGAACAAAGCGTCTGCTGGGCCATGGGGCATAGAGAATGAGGCGAGGCTGCTGATGTGGGGCCAGATGTTTAGGATGCCAGGGGACCCAGACAATTAAGGTGAGCAAGGTGGGAGGGAAAAGCCCGTCCTATAATGTTTTCCAAATGGCAGGCCATGACCCATTTGTGGGTCATAAAATCAATTCAATGGAAACATTTTTAATCAAATGGAAAAATAAGAAGGGGGGGGGGAGGAAGAATGTGCATTGCAGATAATAAAGGTATTATGTGAAGTCATATACATATATATTTCACACATGTGTATAGACTGAGTCACGAAGAAAATGCAATCTTTAATATGCATACATATATTGCATTTTGCCATATGCCAAGATTGCTCTAAGTGTTTTGAGATCATTAAATCATTTAATCCTTATAAGGTACATATTCCTATTACATTTTATAGTGGAGGAAACTGAGGCACAGAGTAGAAAATCTTGCCCAAGGATACATAGCTAGCAAATGGCGACTTAAGTCTGTCTGTTCAGAGCCCACAATTTCAACAAAACTCTAGGTCCCAAGGACTTCAGACTCCAAGGACAAAAGTTCAGGAGAGAATCCTGTCTAGTTGCTCAGTGGTTAGAGCATCGGCCCACAGACCAAAGTATCAAGGATTCAATTCCCAGTCAAGGGCACATACCTCTGTTGTAGGCTCTATCCCCAGCCCCAGTCAAGGTGTGTGCGGGAGGCAACCAATGGATGTGCCTCTCTTACATCCATGTTTCTCTCTCTCTCCCCCTACTTCCTCCCTCCCCTCATTCCCTCTAAAAAGAAAAAAAAAATCAATGGGAAAAATATCCTCGGGTGAGGCTTTTTTTTAAAGTTCAGGAGAGAGAGGCGACCATGAGTGCTAGAATGATAACAGCAATTGCTACCAACAAATGCGATCCCTACTCTGCTAAGTGTTCCACGGGCATTATCACATCTAACCCTCAAAATAAATAAAACGAGGCGGGCACTATGATCATCCTCGTGTTTCAGATCATAAATCGAGGGTCAGAGAAAGAAAATGACTCGCCCAAGGTCACAGAGCTAGTAAGTGAAGCAGTCCAGGGGGGGTCAGGGCCCGCATGATCTGAGCCAGTCCCTGAAGGACAGAGAAGACATGGAGGCTCCAGTGTCCCATTGCATGTAAACTCCGAAAGGACAAAAGACCGGAGCAAGGGTGTTCCCGACCACTGAGAGCCTCTTTGCCTAAGAGGGAGGGATCAGTTCAAGCTGCCTTCCAGACTAACCTTGCTGGGGAGTAAAGGGTGCCTCCTAGGACAGGAGTGATGCCCTGGTGAGAAACACTCGTGTAGATGCTGAAAGTGAGCCTCTTCCTGCTCCCGGGGAGCCCAGCCCAGCCCAGCACCCAGATGTGCACTCGGTGAATTATATTTGTATCTGCTGGGCAACCTGGGAGACCCTCCAACCATTTACCCTCCTAGGACTTTTTCTACTGCTCTGGTTTTGTTTTGATCATTTCTTTCTTGAAAGCTCCCAGAGCTGGAAAGAACCCAAAATGCACTTTGTCAAAAGCAAAACCAGACCTGGAAATACAGGTAAGAGCTTGAGCTTTGCAATCAGACATGCTGGTCCTCAGGTCCCCTTTATCCTCTGAGGCAACATGCTTCACCTCTCTGAGTCTCAGAGTCATCTATACCATGGGATAGCCCAGGACCTGCAGCTGACAGTAGATGTGGAAGGTGAGACAGGGAAAGCTTCTAAAGGGCTCAGCAGGATGGCTGAACATGGGTGCTCAGTGGGCAATTAGTGATTGGAGCCAGTGTCAGGAAGGGTAACAGGTGTGAGGTCCCTGCTCCTTTCTGCAGTGGCAGAA
The DNA here is from genome assembly GCF_027574615.1 of Eptesicus fuscus. NCBI lineage: Eukaryota > Metazoa > Chordata > Mammalia > Chiroptera > Vespertilionidae > Eptesicus > Eptesicus fuscus. Next base: position 14,682,113 of record NC_072476.1, on the reverse strand, counting down.
GCAGCACGCCACGCACATTCTCTCCTGTGTTGCCAGTGATCCACATTTTAAGCAGTGGCCATTTTGCCTCCACCCCACTCCACCCGGGGGACACCTGGCAATGTCTGGAGACATTTGTGGTTGAAGGTGTTAGTGGCATTTAGTGGGTAGAAGCCAGGGATGCTGCTCACCATCCTACAATGCACAGGACGCCCCACAACAAAGATAATTGGACCCCAACAGTGTCAAAGTTAAAAAACTATGTCTAGTCAAAATGCATCCAGTCCCCAGTGCTTGATGCAAACAAGTACAGTTTTTCTGAGAATCAAGAAAGACTCAGGGCCAATAGCAGCAGCAACTCTAAAAATCAAAACTTCTGCCCACAGACGGAAGGCCCCAGGAGCTGTCTGACCCCTGCCAGGTAGAGGGCAGCTTGCAGCGGTGCTAAGCCAGAGGCAGGGCGGCCACTGGGGCAGCACCAAGGAGAAGCATGTAACAGTGGGCTCAGCTGCACGCACAAATCCCGGAGCCACATCATTCCTGGGGCTTCCTGGTGAACCCCTGGAGCCTCCAGCCCCCTCTATCCAAAGCTCAGGGCATGAGGCTGTGATTCTAACATGGAGAGAGGCTAGCACACCCCCAGCAGACTCCAGGCCACTTCCTGCGAATCACTCTAGGAGAGCCCACAACTATATCTGCCTGGGAACATCATTCTATGTCCTCTCTAGTCAGATTCTGAACTAAGGAGAGTTAGGGGCACCCCACCGCCTCTCAAGACACATTTTACAGACTCTGCAGGGAAAAGGACAGCAGGTCTGATATCTGAGATGTGATGAGTTTTATGGGACCCGTGAGCCCTCTAAAAGAGGATAAAAAAAGCCTTAGCATGGCTGCAGAGTCTTTGGAGGGTCTTGTTCTGGACCTATTGTTTTCTATTCTGGGCTTTCTGTAAACTCTAGCAAAGCACTAAACTTGCTCAACACAATTGTTCCAGCTCTCTGCCTAAATACTGAAAGTTCCCATCTATACCAATACACTTCCCAACTCTGTCTTTGCCTAGAATAACATTCTCACCCAAGTTTTTAGCTCATTGAAGCTTACTTATCCTTCAAGACACAATTCAGGCACAGAACCCCCAGAATGGGCACACCTGCGGCAGAGAAAGAACACAGCCATATATTCACCAAGCCCCGTTTCCTTTTCCTCCTGGGCACAGAGCTAAATTACATATCCCAGCCTCCCTTGCAGTAAAGCCATGTGACTACATTCTGGTGGATGGAGGGTGGAAAGAAGTGATGTTAGCCCTTGCAGAGATGCCCCATGAAAACCTCCCTTGATATGTCTCCAGGCTCACTCTTCCCCTGTCTGCTGGGTGGATACAGAGAATAAAGCAGAGATCAGCAAAGCCCAGAGGATGATTTAGGCACAGAATGGAAGGAATCTGGATCCCTACAGCAGTTGCCAACCGGTGGTCCGTGAGGTCCAAAAGGTTGGCGACCGCTGTATAGAAAGTCGTCCAACCAATACCACCATGAACTGTCATGTGGACAACAAACTTCTATTGTGTAAGTTACCAAGATTTCAGAGTTGTTACAGCAGCTCTTGTGACTTTCCCTAGCTAATACAATACCTGTCTTTGAACATAACATATGACACTGAAATGGCCCATCACCCCCACCAGAGTGGGAACTCATCAAGGACAAGGTCCATGTGGCCTTGGTTATCCCTCTGACCCCAGCACCCAGCAACGAGCCTGACCCAGAACTGGTGCCCAATAAGCATGTCTCTAGGAGGGTTCCTAGGACTCCCAGATGGAAAATCATAGTTTAGGAATTTAAAAAAAAAAAACCCTAGCTGGCTGTGGTTGGAAAAGAAGGAAATGAAAAAGCCAGTGGGGAAGCAAATGCTCAGAGCCTGTTGGGTTAGGGCTGGAAACCAAAGGCAAATCAAGAGCAAACACCAGGGGCTGTGGATAATTTGGGAGTGGCCACCTGGCTCACAATGACCCCCTTTCTCTGGAAACAATACCCCCATTCTACAGAGGTGGGCTCCTCTGTATAAGTCCTATTTTTACATCAAGTCCACACACACACACACACACACACACACACACACTTTCCACAGCTAACTGAACCTGAAGTCCGTATTTAACCTGAGCTGTACCAATCAGTCTCTCTCCTTGTGTATCCAGAATTGGAATAGACAGACAGCCCAAATATCTGCGAGGGCAGCGTAGACTGTACCCTACACACTTGGGGACTGTGGACACCACATTCCTTCATGTGGGCAGGAAACAGAACAGCCAGTCTGCAGAGAAGGAAGATAAAGCAGATATCTAGAGGCAGAGATGAGAGACGAGGGGGAAGATGCCAGAACCCTGAGCATTTTCTAACCCCCAGTTCTAATCTCTTCCAGAGGCCCAGCTGCGTTCTTGCCCTGAAATCCAGGAGTGTATATTTTTATTGCCACATAACACATTACCACAAATGCAGTGGCTCAAACAACACCCATTTATTCGCTCTCAGTCGTGTAGGTCCGAAGGCTGGCATAGCATGATGGGGCTCCGTGCTCAAGGCTGAAATCAAGATGCCAACCAGACTGAGTGCCGAGCCCATTCTCATTGTTGGCAAAATGCAGTTTCTTGTTCACTGTCATCCAGGGGCCACGCTCAGTTCCCTTAGGTCACTTGCATTCCTTGCCATGTGGCCATCTCTACCTCAAGCCAGCAACAGTGGGCCAAGTCTTTCACGTGCTTCGAATCTTGACTACCCTTCCACAACCAGAGAAGGCTCTCTGCTTCAGAGGGTTCGTGTGGGTCGAGCCCACCTGATAATCTCCCTATCTCAAGGTCAACTGATTTGGAACTTTAGTTACATCTGCAAAATCCCTTTACTGCAGTGGCTAGATTCATGTTTGAATAACTGGGAGATGGTGTATGTACAGCAGGGGCAGGAACCTTGAAGGAACATCTTGGAATTCTACCACATTGAGAAACTTCAGTCTCTAGAAAATAAAGTTTCCTTTTTGGCTTAAGTTAACACAAAGTGGTTTCTATTATTTCCAACTAAATAATTTCAAACACTCCACAAAGGAAAAGGAGGAGGGGCTCAGGGCATGCTTACCCGGTGTGGGAAAATGTGAGAGGCCAAATTTAGGAGTACTGGCCAGGTTTAATATCAGTCAGTGAGAATAACATGGTTAAAGCATCTTAGCTGGAATCCAAACCTACGGGTATCCATGTGAATTTCCCAGAACAAGACTCTTCTCTTTTATATGAGAGGCCCGGGGCTGCCTTCACTGACCAGCCATCTCCTGCCTCTTAAAAAGCAATTTTTAGAGACAGAAAGTAGAGTAGGGTCTACTGAGCCCTGAGGGGAGAGAGGAAAGGGCAGTTATTGCTTAATGGTATGGAGTTTCTATTTGGGGTGATGAAAAAAATTTTGGAAATAAATAGTGGTGATAGTTGCACAACTGTTAATGTACTTAATGTTACTTTACACTTAAAATGGTCCAAATTGCAAAGTTTATGTTATATATTTTTATCACAAATTTTTCAAGTTTTTTTTTTAAGAAAAAAAGCAATATGTTGCCTGAAAAACAGGGGAGAGGGAGAGAAAGTGTCTTTAAGGACACTTGACTTGAGATGTAAAGAATGAATAGGAGTTAACTGGACAGCATTCCTTACAAAGGGTGGCATGTCCAAGAGGGTCGAGGGGGGTCAGTCTAAGAGCAGAAAGGCAGCCAGTGTGGCTGCAGTAGATACAGCAAGGGGAACAGTGGAACATCTCTGGTGACTAGAGAACCTAAAGAGGGTAGGACTTGAGACCACAGGGGCCAGATAGCATCTGTCACTAAATTCTGCTTTGTCCACCCACAGGTGACTCTCCAAATTCAGGTGCATGATGGGCCTTCTCTGTACTCTGTCTTCAGGAGGCTTCTGAAGGTGTGGTGTGAGGACATAGACTGTTGTACATCCCAGCGTGACCACCCTATATGGTCTCAGGGGAAAGGAAGCAGGTCCAAGCCCTCAGCCTGCCTACCAAAAGGAACAACGCAGGACTGAAATCATGGGTGTTCTGGAAGAACAAGCTCCCCGGCAAAGCAACTTTAAAAGGCCTTACATTAACTGCAAAAAGCGCTCACTGCACTTAACAAACGAAGTCCCTGTTAAACAAATGTCAGGTTTCATTGGAACTCTTGTCCCCTGCCACCATCCAGCCCCTGAGGTGAAGGGAAGTCATCGGGCACAAAACACCTGCCAAGACAGCTCGGGCCCAGCTACACAACACCACTCTCCAGGCACTGCTCTAAGAAACCCCAGTCATTTCAACTCATGGGAACTGAGAAAAATCACAGCAGTGCCCTTTACCACTGTTTACGTAGGTCCTGGCAGATAGGAATTCTAAGCACATCCCTCTGCCTTCATTTAATCACCAGTGATTACGCAGCCTATGGGGCAATAATGGTGGAATCAAACATGGAAATGCTAATTCTGACTTAAGACATTTCACCTGGACAGATGGTGGCCTTAGAGAAAACACATCCAGAATGTTCTATACATTTCAGGGGACCTCAGACCATTATCACTTACTCCCAATCTCTAAAACCCACCCAGCCTGGGTCATCTTGGACCCCCATGGGTCTATATTTAGCACCCCTGTTGGTTCTGTAGGAAAGGGCCTGGTGGATAAGGTGAGGACCAGACTAATCTCCCCCAAAACAAGAATCGTACTGAAGCTGAGATTCACAGTGCTATGGGGACAGCCATACCCAGGCATCCTTGTCACCTGGTCCTTGTTCCCCACATCAATTGCCACGATGTGGGGCTACCCCAGAAGACTGCAGAGAGGAGGAGGCAGCCTCATGCATTGCAGTGAATGGAGTAACAGGCCTATGTTCAAATCATGCCAATGGCAGTGCATGATTTTGAGCAATTAGCATCACTGCCCCTGCCTTCATTCCCTCATCTCTGAAGAGGGGACACCTTTCAGAGATGTGCCTTTCAAGGTGGCTATGGAGACTAAATAAAACAGGTCGTGGAAAGCAACCGGCTAAGCACCTGGCATAAAATGGAAGCACATCTCCTCACTGGGCCAGCCATGCTCCCTGACATACTTGGGAAAAAGTCACTAAACATCATTAAACAAATAAATGCCTGCTGCTCCTCCGGCTGGCGCATGCTAAACAGAGTCGCTCATGCGAGAAGTGGCAAGATTGCAAATCCCATCCTGCAACTGGCAGCGTCTACTCTTGGACCTCCCTATTCTGGGCTTGTATCTGAAAACACTCTTTAGTTTTCTGTTTCCCAGAACAGGATCTTATCAAGTTCAAAACATCTCTGCAGGTCCACATGGGTCCCTCCTTGAAGCTCAGTGTCAGCCACCATAAAGGACAGCATGTTTCTCTCTGGAGAGCACCTAGAGCCCTCTATGTCGATCTAGTGTATCCCATATCATTTGTAATTTAAGTCACGTCTTTCCAATTAGGAGAAAATTCACCCTAAGTTTCATTAGCCCTGGAAGAATGCTGACTATATATTCTGAGATGTGCCTCAAAGAACTCCTCCTCCACTCAAAGTAAATTCCACTCCTAACAGATGGCCTGTACCACTGAATAGAATATCCTAAACATGCTTTCCATGTCAGTAAAATCTACCTGGCTATTTTTTATGTAATGAAATAACAAACTGACCCGTTGTATCAATCACATGGGGTTTCATTCATGTAGTTCCTCAACATTTACTGAGTGTCTCCCAGAGGTAACAGGCTATGGTCCCTGCCCATACAGGGCTCATGGTTTATGGGGGAGGACAAATGTGACCACAAGTTATTACAGCACTGTGGTAAGGAGCAGGTACCCATGGGAGTCTAGAGAGGGAGCAGCATCAGAACCACTTCCCGTGAGCAATGGGTTTGCTGAAGCTGGACCGATGACAAGGAGGGGCGAAGTCTCTGTAATTACTCCCTATTATTGGTATAGTGTGTCTGTGTAGATTCCTTCTGAAAAATAATGCAAACCACCAAAGAGTATACAAAAAAATGGTTTTAACAGTACCACAGCCATGAATAAGAGTTCCAGTTGCTCCACATCCTCACCAGCACTTGGTCTTGTCACTGTTTTTTATTTTCACCATGTGGTATATGTATAGTAGTATCTCATGGTGGTTTCATTTGCGTTTTCCTCACAAGCAGCCATGTGGAGTGCCTTTTCAGACATACATACTAGTATCTTGATTTGGTTTTCTGCGAAGTGCCTCCTCAAATCTGCACCATTTTTCCCCCCATGGATTAGCTGTCTCTTTCTAAATGATTTATGGGAATTGGTTACATATCTTAAATGTAAGTCTTCTGTCAGATAATATATATGGCAAATGCTTATCCTCTCTCTGTGCCTGCCTTTTTTCTTCTCTTAAAGGTGTCTTTTGATAAACCGAGGTTCTTAATTTCAAAAAGACCCAATTTATCAATATTTCTTTATGGTTAGTATACTTTGTTCTAAGAAGTCTTTGCTCATCCCAAGGTCATGAACATATTCTATATTATCTATAAGAAATGTTATTATTTTAAACGTTCACATTGAAATCTAAAATCCAGCTGGAATTAATGTAAGGTAAGAGTCAAGATAAATGTTTTTCCAATATTAACTAGTGAACTCCTGGCATATACTGAGAAGTATCCTCTCCCATTGCTCTGTAACATCTCTTTGATATAAATAAAATGTTTGTGTGTGTGTGTAAAAATAGTAATAATGCAAACCCTGGATATTAAAAAAGAAAGAAAAGATAGATGATGGCACAAGAAATTAATTTCTCAGGTCTAGTAAGATTGTACTATTTACAGTGTCATCCAAGCTCAGCACCAACTGCAACCCCGCCCCCCCCTCCCCTCCGAGAATTGACTTTAACCTTATGTGCACTTTGTGAGTGTGTGGTCTCTGCCCACAAATCTCCAGTCCAGCCAAAACCACAGTGACAGGTGCGATTTCCCCCTCATTATACCGGTAAGGAAACAGAAACAAAATATGCTGAATAACGTTCACTGTACCTGGAAAGTGTTGATGCTGGGATTCTAACACAAGTCTGTCTAATCCCACTTTTCACCTCTGCATTCTGCGACCCAGGCCTGGGCAGAGTGGGAAAGATCTATGGAGGAGGTGATATTAGAGCTGAATCTTAAGAGAAAAATAGGAACAGCATATCTATGGTTTTCAGGCTCCCTATCTGCTCAAAGTAAGCAGAGCTCCCTTAAAGTCATAGGACCAGGAGAAGCTCTGGCTCCAGTTTAAATTCAAAAATGGCTCAAAGAAAGATGCCCATAACACATCTAAAACAGTCAATCAAGTAAATACAGTCTTTACACACACACACACACACACACACACACACACACACATATATATATACGTTTTATATATACTGTATATGTTTTATTGATTTCAGAGAGGAAGGGAGAGGGAAAGATAGAAACATCAATGATGAGAGAAGATCACTGATAGGTGGTCTCCTGTACACCCCCTACTGGGGATCGAGCCTGCAACCTGGGCATGTACCCTGACAGGCAATGGAACCATGACCTCTTGGTTCATGAGTCGATGCTCAACCACTGAGCAATACCAGCCATGCTAAACACAGTCTCTAGGAATCAGATGAGCTATGGTTTTATGTCTGTGACTATCTATGCACATATGGTATCATTTAATAACATTGATTTTCCTAAATCAATATTCATCACGTAACAGTTTCACTACCATATATAATCACTAAAAAATACTGAATGATATTACCAAATTTTAGATGGCTCAAATACATGACAAAGCATTATGAACCCCTAGATAACCTTCAGGATGAATTAGAGATGATGTTACTCACTGTGGATTGAAAGCACTCAGTTCTATCTAGTTCTGTCTGAGAGCACTGCCATCAATCATTACATATATCTAAGTGAAAAATAATAACAGAGAGAGAGAGAGAGACAGAGAAATAGAAGTTGAGGGAGATTTTTTGTGAAACCCTAAGTGGGACTTCTGATTCAAATGGAAGACCATGTACATGGATTTATCTTCTCCTAAAAACCCATTATGGTGATATAAAGGGATTTTTAAAACCATGGACAGACATGTAAGATTTAAAAGAAAAAAAGAGGGCATCATCTGTTAAAGACAGATTTTTAATAAATCCCTGGAGTGTAATGGGAATGGGGGGATGAGGACAAATATGTGATACTTTAATCAATAAAGAAATTTTTTAAAAAATCCCTGGAGTGTAGTTGAGGAAGAGGTAACAGGAAGCAGGGTAGGAGAAACTCCAGTGGAGACAACATGAGAAAGGAGAGGCATCGGCCAAGGAAGAAGCCAATTTGCCCTCAAGAAGCTCAGAGAGCCTTAGACCTGAAAACAAAGAGCCAGTGAAACCCCTGCATCCAGCAGGGAAGACCCACAGCTGTGCAGTATAGATCGGACCAGCGAGGAGCTGAGAAGGGTGTCTTCAGAAAAAATAAAAGAGGAAAACTTTAACCATAAACATAATATAAGAAAAATCTTGAAAAAAAAATTAAGACACAACAAAGGCAACTAGTTCAAAGGGAAAGCAACTATAAACTCCAGAATAAAAAAAAAAGAGCTAAAATGTCATCTTAGTACTATTGACTCTGAAAAGCACAATATTTACATAGCCAAAATCATGTAAACTCCACTCATTAATTTTACTAAATATAACAAAAAAATAAATCTGTCAAGGTTGAGGGAAGGAGAGTATGGGATGGAGATAAAGTTAAATCTCATCTATCACAGCCAAAAATCTGAATTAATAATAACTGAAGTTGATTAATCAAGAACCATGATATATACATATTTTTGAACCACCAGGAGACTAAAGCTAAACAATTCAAAGTTATTGACTCTGGGGAGTGAACAACTGTAGAAGGTGATTTTTTTCTATTACATGCTTTTCCATAATGCTTTCTTTTAACCACAAGAATGATCATTTTAAATTAAATGTAGTTTAACCCTTTGCACTCACTTGCTTTTTTCTCGATTCCTTTATTCTACTCAGGATTTAATTTTTTAAATACCCCAGATTTTATAAAGTGCGGCAGTAGAATAAAAAACTGGAGTTTCTTTTCATACAAACGTATTTATTTGTATTTTTTTATATTTCAAATTATTGTTGCTGCTACCGATGCTAACCGTGTCGAGTCACACTCGACATCCGAGTGCAAAAAAGGTTAAGACTCTTAGGCACATGTGTATGTGTACATGCTGCATGACTCTCTGGGTCTGAGATCAGATATGTATTAGTACATGCATCAAAAAGCCTGGAATAAAACACTCCCCATTCCTAAGCGGGTGGGGAAGAAATGCCCTCAGAAAAGGGTGGAGTAATAAGATAAGGGAGTATTCATTTTCTTCTATAAACTTCTCTGCTGTTCTGTTCTACTACAGGCATGTGTTATTTTTGTTACTTTTTTAAGTGAGGGCATGGGAAGGATGGCAGGGAGTTTGGGAGTGTAGAAGATAGTGGGCAGGTGGATGCAAAACAGATAAAAGAGAAAAGGTCTGCACACCTGAGTGCCCAAAAACATATCCTGATCTGAGCGCAGAAAGGGAACTTATCAAATGCTGCCCTCGACCCTGCCAGGCATGAAACGCAAGCGCAGTAATGACAGTGGCTAGCCTGGGGACCCACCGACTGAAATTTAATAAGTGAGTAACCAAGCCCCAGGAATAGCCAATTTTTTTCACTGAGAAGCTTATGTGGAAGTGAAAATACTAATTTCATATTTCTGCTCCAACCAGCCAACCGAAATTGCCCAAGTTTTGCTGAGATGCAGCCATGGGAGAGGCAAAATAAGCTTCACCCCCAGTGGCTGCTGCTTCTAGAAATGATTCTTCTCGCTTTACACCAAATTATTCCTGCACACCCTGATGATAGCAAAGAATACGGAGGAGATTAAATAAAGCTGGTTCCGCCCCAGCGGTGATCTGATACTTTGCCCTGAGGTCTTGCAGAGGGCAGAGCAGACAGATGGGGGCTGCAGCAGAGTATAAAGGATCCGGTGGGAAAAGGCGGGCCAGAAAACGCATGCTCTCCCGGAAGCGACCCGTAACTTCCTCTGCCAAGCATTGCTGTGCATCTAACTTAATCTTTTTTTATAAATCTCTGGTCATCAGAAGTCTACAAGGTCCCTCCCCTTGAAAAGGAGTGTCTGGGAACCGGTAGGAGCTGCTATCTGCATCAGCAAAGGTTCTAAATCTTCTTTACTCATCCTTCTAAAACGTAAGTGTAACTCCCTGGTTAAAACCGGCTGCCCATGCCCAGCTGGTGTGGCTCAGTGGTTGAGCGTCGACCTATGAACCAGGAGGTCATGGTTCAATTCCCGGTCAGGGCACATGCCATGGTTTCAGGCTAGATCCCCAGTAGGGGGTATGCAGGAGGCAGTCAATCAGTGTTTCTCTATCATTGATGTTTCTATCTCTCTCTCCCTCTCCCTTCCTCACTCTCTAAAAAAATCAATTAAAACATATTAATAAAAATGGCTGCCCATCCAGCAGTTGTGGCTCAGGTGGTTGAGCATTGTCCCATGCACAAAGATGTCGCAGTTAGAATTTCTGATCAGGGTACCTTCACCAGGTTGCAAGCTTGATCCCCAGTAGGGGGCATGCAGGAGGCAGCTAATGGATGATTCTCATCCATGTTTCTAACTCTCTCCCTTCCTCTCTCTATAAAATCAATTAATATATATATATTTTTTTAAGTGGCTTCCCATCACCAAGACAGAGCATGAGCCAGATTTGTATATACAGTAACAACAGCAACAGCAAACATTTAGCACTTACTGCATGCAGGGATCATTCTAGGCATTCTACATATATTAACTTAATTATACCTCCGAATAACCCTATGAGGTAGGGACTATCATTATCTCATTTTATAGATGAGAAAATAAGACCCAGAGAGGCTAAGTAATTTGCCCAAAGTCACTCAGTTGAAAAGTGATAGAGCCAGGATTCAAAACCAAACAGTTTGACTCCAGAGTCTGCCTCTCAACACCTCCACTTGCATATTTAATAGGAATCTCAAGCTTAATATGTCATAGATGAACTCCTAATATCCTCCCAATCCGATCCTCTCCCTCACCGCCGCAGAAAAAAACCTTGTTTCTCCCTAATTCTTCCTTATCTCAGGTAATGACTCCATCCTCAATTGTTCAGGCCAAAACCCTGGTGGCACCCTTGACTCCTCCGTTATTAGCACACCATTTCACAACCAATCTGTCCCGAAATCCCACCTCCAAAATCCATTCAGAATTTTACTACTGCTGCTCACCATCTTCACTGGCCTAAGCCACCATCATCCCCCTCCTAGATTATTGCAATAGCCTCCTCATTGAATTCCCTGTCAACCTCAAACTATTCTGAACTCTAAAGTGGAAGTCAAATAATGCCACTTCTATGTTCAAACCCCACCCCCCCACCCCCCGCCAAGCCAAAGTTCGTTCAATGGTTAATAAGTCCCTCAGCAGCCTTCCAACCCTCCTCACCTACTACTCTCCCATATTCTGTCCACCAAAGCCACACTAGCCCCACTGATCTTCTTGAACACAACCAAAGTGCTCTCGTCTCAGGGCGTTTGCACCTGCTACTCTCTCTGTTCAGCACATTTTTCCCTGTTATCAACATGTCTCACTCCCTCATCTGCTCCATGTTCAGACATCATTCTTTCATCCCTGACCAGCTTATCGACATCAAAACCCCTCAACCTTGCAGCCTATTATCCACCTTCTCTGCTTTATTTTTCTCTAGAGAACCTATCACCTAGAATAGTATTTAGCACAGAGTAGGTGCCCAACAAACATCTCTTTTATTGATGAATAAATAGAGCCCCGTTTCTGGCAGCAAACTCCATGTTTCTTAGGATGTCAATAAGTGCTATTTTTTAAAAGTCAACCAAATTCTGCACATTGCTTTACTCCAGTGACACAGAGATCCTTTACTGATGTCAGTGCACAGCATTTCCTAAATTTGTTTGACCCCAAAACACTTTTGTCAGATTAGTGTTTCTTGGAAAATTCTAGGCTAAAAAGATTTGGGGGGACCAGCCAGAGTAAGAAAGAAGGAAAGAATTCTAGAGAGGAAAGGCAAAGATATTTCCATTTACATGCCCACTCCAGCTCTTTGACAATAATTCCTAGAGTGCTGCATGGATCCTGAAGATTTCACCAGAACAGGGGCTAAGTTCGATTAGTGATGTCTGCACAGTGCACAGTGGGAGGGGATGGCATCACAGGTGTTTGCTTTTCCTGCTCAGGGTATTTCTGACAAATTCAGAAGGAACAGTGAAATGGGATTTCCCATTTCTTCTTCTCTGGACTTTATTTTCACAAGAACTTTCCTACAAGGACAAGAAATATGAAGAAGGAAGATTTAATGAAATTTCACAGATTCCCAACACCAGGCTTCTGAAAGCTGCTTTGTCTTGCTAATCATTGGAGTAAACCATGCTCTTTAAAGAAGTCACGGGAAACATGTAGAGATACAGAGTTGAGGAGAAAAACAGCACCCAGTGTTTACTATCAGCCTCCCCATCAGTCACCCTCCATAGAAGAAAGCACCCCCTTTCCCCTCCCCCTGGCCCCCGCCCGTGAAAGACAGAAGCCAGGTGTTTCAGAAACTCCATGGGGAGAATCCCCACTAGGATTTTGCTGATCACAATAGAAGCCCATGCAGTGCACAGTTCAGAATAAGAAAACTTGATTTCTTTTCAATGAACCTCAGCTTCTGTAATTCAGTGTAGCAGGAAAAACAGGCCCCATGCAGACTCAAAAATGCATCACACTCACTTGGTCACAGACTGATCTGACCAAACCATCGTTCTTTTTTTTAATATATTTTATTGATTTTTTACAGAGAGGAAAGGAGAGGGACAGAGAATTAGAAACATCGATGAGAGAGAAACATCGATCAGCTGCCTCCTGCACACCCCCTACAGGGGATGTGCCCGCAACCAAGGTACATGCCCTTGACTGGAATCGAACCTGGGACCCTTCAGTCTGCAGGCCGACGCTCTATCACTGAGCCAAACCGGTTAGGGCCAAACCATCATTCTTTTAGGCCAGCAATTTAGATCTCCCACACAGGGCAATTATCACTCAGTCCAAGCCCCCCTTGCAAGCCTACCTGGAGAATAGCACACAAACTGTATGTAGATTAAAACCTCCCTGGAAAAAGTAAAACTCCTCCAAATCAATAAGCAAGAGACAACTCATTGAAAACAAGGAAAAGGCATGAAGAGGCCAACTTCATGAAATCAGATCCAAGTTTCTAATAACCCCATGAAGAAATTCAAAATCACTGGGAATAAGGCAAATGCAAATCCCTTCTCCAGACGAACCTCCACCCATCCTCCAGGTCTGAGCTGAAATGCGTCTTCCCCTGAGGTGCTATTTTCTTCATAGTTCTCATCACCAGCTATGATGGATTGATGTGCGTTTAATTTCTGTCTTCTCTACTAGCCCGTGTGCTCTATGAGGGAGCAACAATGTCTGATTTATTCACCATTATGTCTCCAAGACTTAGAAGAATGTCTGGCAATAGTAGATGCTTAACAAATATTTGTTTGATGAATAAGTGAATGAATGAATGAATGAATGAATGAATGAACAAAGCACAATTAGGTCTTTGCAGCAGCCCTGGAATGGGATTTCACATTCATGTTTACCTCACTGGGACAAATTGATCTTCCCTTGGAAAGTACACTGGACAGAAGGGCACAGGGGCTGCCTTCCACTCACCCAATCAGATTAAAAGAGTGAGAGGAACAAGGGCTGTTCCAAGCCCCACACACCAACCTAGAGATAAATGTAAGGGGATTGTCTAACACCTTTCCACAGGAGCATCACCGGGGAGCCTGCTGATTTAATGTTCCTAAAAGATGTTGTGGAGGATGCTACCAATGTGTAAATTCTCCCAAAACTTAAGCTTTTAAATTCTACTGTGCAGGGACTGTCAGAAAGCAATATTTTGTGAGCTACGGATTCCAATAAAATTCACTGTGAGATGATGAAGCCTTCCTCAGTAGCCTAAGGGCTGATATATGAATAATCTGCCAGCATTATGCCGTGTCACTTAAATATCCCTTTGGAGATTTGTCAGAAGAAATTTTAAGTAAAATTAAAGTTCACATGGAAATGAAAAATTAGGTTATGATCAAATCTATAACCTCATATTGGATTTTTTTAAACTGTAGAGAAAAATCCCTTTTAAGTTTTCCTGTTTTGTATTTATGGATCCAAACTGAGGTATCCCCACTGTGCTTTATTTAAAAGGCTTATATACAGGGTTTGGGCCTCCTGCCCCCACCCTTATTTAGATGCTGAACTTAGCTCAAGGGAAAAAACAGCATCTCAGTTTCTATGAGCAATCCAATTTTAATCATTTTTGCTTTATTGGAATTTTCATAGGACTCCAGGTACTCCTATGAAATTCAGAATTAATTTAAGTCATAAACAAAATAAAAATGGAAAGAAATGGAGTGAAAGATAATTCAGTACCTATAAGGCATGGCTCCTTTTTCCTAAAATATGTACCATAGTGTGGGGTAAGGGATGGGACTAAGGCATTGTTTGGAACCAAATCCATCAAAGTCAGAAGCATGTCTAAAGTTTATCTAAAACACTGGTGTCACATGCATATAAGCACAACAAATGGACACAAGACACTGGTGGTGGGGGATGAGGGCATGCGACAGGGAGTAGAGGAGGCTGGGGAAGGTCAATGGGGGAACAAAAGGAGATATATGTACTACTACATGTGATACTTTAAACAATAAAGAAAATTTAAAAAATAATAAAACACTGGTGTCTGTGACTCCCACAAACAGCTTTACTCCAGGTTTCAGAATGTTCCCTATCACTTATCAAACCGAGAGAAACAGCTGTGATGAAGAGAGAGGTGACAGCAAGCTGAAGTCTAGAAGCCCCGGGAGAGAGACATAGCTTGACCATGGAAATGAAATGCACACTCCAAAAGACTAGCATTCACCACAGACTGATCTCTGTCTACATATAATCCCCTGCCAATGTGGCTCACATTCTATAGCCTGAAAGCAAACCCCAGGGAGAGCAAGAATGACATCCAATGTGCCCTGTGCTGTGGGGATATATCAACACCATGATGCTTGTATTAATGAAGCATTCTCTCTAGTCTAGACCAGCAGTGTCTCTGAGTCTAAGCTTAGGACAATTTTTTTTCCTGAATCAAAAATAATAAAGATTATTTTCTGACTTGATATTTCTACATCGGCCAAAAGGACACTTCAAAAAGCACACATGGAGAATAATAAAAAATACTTATTTTATTAAGCCAAAAGAAGGTGGGAAAGAAGAAATGGAACAAAGGACAGAGGCTACAAAAAGAAAATAAAATCCAAGATAGCAGACTTAAACCCAACCATATCAGTAATTACATTAAATGTAAATGGCCTAAACACTCCATGTAAAAGGCACAGATTGATAGTTTGAACTAAAAAGCAAGATTAAACCATATGCTATTTATAAGAAACATAAGCAAGAGAGAAAAAAATGATGTGCAAGGTGGAAGCCAGAGTTATTTTGTAACATCCCATCACTTTTTCCATATTCTATTCATTAAAAGTGATGTACCCAAGTGGAGGGTGTTACACAAGGGTACGAACATCAAGAAGCAGAGACATCCCTGGCTGGATACTCAGATGGTTGGAGCATTGTCTCATACACCAAAAAGGTTGTGGGTTCAATTCCCAGTCAGGGCACATAATGAGAGGCAGCCGATCGATGCTTCTCTCTCACGTGGATATCTCTCTCTCCCATCCCCTCTCTTTCTCTCCCTTCCTCCCTCTCTCCTCTCTCCCTCCCTCTTTCTCTCCTTCTCTCTTCCTCTCTCTCTCTAAAGTCAATAAAAACATATTTTACAAAAAGAAGCAGAGATGATTGGAAGCCACTTTAGAGGTTATCTACCATAGACAAATCTAAGAAGAGTAATCAAGGAAAAGAGAGAGGAAAAAAAAACACAAATTACCAATATCAAAAATTAAGGAGGTAATATCAGTACAGATCATATAGATACTAAAAAATATAATGAGATAAAATGAACAACATTGTGTCAATAAATTCAACAACCTAGATGGAATGAATAAATTCCTTGAAATACACAAATACCAAAACTGAAAAAGAGAAGAATTAGAAAATATGAATAACCCTATAGCTATTAAACAAATTGAATTTATAATTTAATATTTTCCACGAAGAAAAGCCCAGTCCCTGATGTCTTCACTGATAAATTCTATCAAACATTCAAGAAAGCAAGTTTGAGGTATCTTTGAGGGACTATGTCCCTGGTGGCCTCTGTAATATTGGTCTCTTTGTTCTTCACAAGAAGAGCAAGGGACAGCTTCCCTTCCTGTTGAACAAGTCTGCATCTATTTTAGAACAAGTCCGCATCTATTATTTCAGAAAATAATAGAGAGAAACTTTTCCAACTCATTTTATGAGGCCGGGTACACACAAGCAAAAAAAAATCACATACCAATATTCTTCATGAATATTGATGCAAAAGTTCCAAATAAAATATTTGCAAATTAAATCCAGTATTGTATATAAAGGATAATACAACAAGACTAAAAGAGGTTTATCTCAGTAATGCAAAATTGGTTCAACATTCAAAAAGCAATTAGTGTAACTCAACACATTAAAAAAAAACTAAGAAAAAGCATATAATTGCTTTCAATGGACACAGAAAAAACATTTGACAAAATTTAACACCCATTCATGATTATTTTTTAAAAAAACCTCATCTAACTAGAAATGGAAGGAAACTTCTTCAATCTAATAAAAAGCACCTATTTGAAAACCTCTAGCTAACATCATTTAATGGTAAAAACAATAAATGATTTCCCTTATGATCAGGAATAAGGCAAAAATGTCCACTATCACGGTTTCTATTCAACATTTTACTAGAAGTCCTAGTTAGTTCTATAAGGTCAGAAAAACAAATGACATCAAAAATATCACTGGAAAAGAAGTAAAACTGTCATTATTTGCAAATTACATGATTGTGTACACAGAAAAACCTATGAAAGCTACAGAAAGCTAACCAGAATTAATGAGTTTAGCAATATTTCTAGATACAAGGTTAATATACAGAAGTCAAATTTTTATATACTAGCAATAAACAATTGGAAAATAAAATTTTTAAATATATTTTTAAATTGTATCAAAAGACATCAAATCACTAGGAATAAATCTGAAAGATTTACAAGACCTCTATACTGAAAATTACTTAACCCAAATAACTGGGTTTAGGAGGGAGAATACAAAGTCTTTACGATATAGTAGCACCTGATAGAGTTTATTCTTAACATAGTCATAAAGATGACAGAGAATCAAGAGAGGATAACTTTATCACATTGTAACTGAACTATTATTTAATGCTAAGTCTGTGTATCAGCTATAATCAGCATCCGGTCCACCTAAAAGCTCCTTGCTTGCAACCAGCAATATTCTGTCCCAAAGTGAGAAACAATGGCCACGAGTCTAAATTCCTCCCTTGAATTCTGAGCTCCCTGAAGACCAGGGGATGTGTGTTATTGATTTCACATCAGCCCTGAAACCAAGCATAATATCTGGCTGAAAGCATTAACATATTTTCTCATTAAATAGACTAACTGAGTACTAGATATAAAAACGTCTCTCAAGTAGAAACTGGGATGCAGCAAAGATGTAGACTTGTAAAACAGGAAGGGAAGCTGTCTCTTGCTTGTCTCTCGAAGAACTAAGAGACCAATGTTACAGAGGCCACCAGGGACATAGTCCCTCAAAGGTATATCAAACTTGGGTAAAGATGTTGTGTGTTGTTTATTGTTTTTTGTTTTTGGGGGGGGTTTTGTTTGTTTGTTTTTTTACTGATTAAAATGAAATCTTTATTATATACCAAATTTCCACATACATTTGGGTTTATGAAGTTTCTTTCCCTTTTTTATGTGTCACTGCTACACTTTTAATTAGGCATCATTAATATGTATTAGTACACTAGAGGCCCAATGCACAAAATTCGTGCAAGGGGCTTGGCCCTGGCAGCCCCGGACGGCCCTGGTAGCCTCAGCTTCGTCCAGAAGGTCATCTGAAAGGTCGTTCAGCTGTTCAGTCTAATTAACATATTAGCTCTTTATTATATAGGATGGTAGAGGTAGGTTCTCCCTCATTTTTTTTTCTTTTTTTCTTTTTTTCTTTTTTATTGATTAAGGTATTACATATGTGTCCTTATCCCCCCAGTGCTCTCCCCCCATCTCCACCGCTCATACCCTCACCCCCCTGGTATCTGTGTTCATTGGTTATGCTTACATGCATGCATACAAGTCCTTTGGTTGATCTCTTCCCCTTACCCCACCCTTTCCCACCTTCCCTCTGAGGTTTGACAGTCTGACCGATGCTTCTCTGTCTCTGGATCTGTTTTTGTTCATCAGTTTATGTTGTTCATTATATTCCACAAATGAGTGAGATCATGTGATATTTATCTTTCTCTGACTGACTTATTTCGCTTAGCATAATGCTCTCCAGGTCCATCCATGCTGTTACAAATAGTAGGAGTTCCTTCCTTTATATAGCAGCATAGTATTCCATTGTGTAGATGTACCACAGTTTTTTAATCCACTCACCTGCTGATGGGCACTTAAGGCTGTTTCCAAATCTTAGCTATTGTAAATTGTGCTGCTATGAACATAGGGGTGCATATATTAGGAATGGTAACAGTGATAATAACAAATAACAATGAAGTTAATGTTTATTAAGCCTTTACTGTACCAAGTGCTTTTCATGCATCATCTTATTTAATCTTCACTATAATCCCATGAGATAGGAAGCATAGTTATCTCCATTTTATAGATAAAAAATGATGGCAGACTCCCATCTGCTGGTATTCATACATTTTGTGTTATCCCTCCCCACGAGTGTAAATGAAACCGGTGACTCTCTTCTGTCCAATAGAATACGGCAAAGAGGATGGGATGTTTGTGATTGTTAGATAAGACTGTAAACCTGTCTTTGTAAGAGACTCATTTTCTGGCTGCTTTGGAGGAGCCAGCTGCCATGTTGTGAGCTACCACAATGGAGAGGCCCACGTGACAAGGAGCTGAGAAAAGTTTGCAGCCAACAACCAGCAAGAAACCAAGGCCCTGAGTCTGGCGGCAAGCCAGGAACCAAATGCTGCCAACAACCACTGAGCTCAGAAACAGACCCATCACCACTTGAGCCTCAGAATGAGAACGCAGCCCAGCCAACACCTTGAACTGCAGCCTCATGAGACCGTGAGCAGAGGACCCAGCTGAGCTGGGCCTAGACTCCTGACCCACAGAAACTGTGCCCTCACAGAGGTGTGTCTTTCTGAGCCACTAAGTTTATAATAATATTGTTACAAAACAATGGACAACTAGTATAAAAATTGAGACTTGCATAACTAACATAACAAGGAAGATATAGAACTTGAATTTCAACCTGATTTCAGGAAACCTGTCCAGGGAGAACGTTTTGCAGGGCTATGGTGACTCTCTTCTTATTGCCAGAGAGTTTCCTAAACCTATGTCAAACACGTGACCCCCGCTACCTGTGCCAAAAGAACATGGTTCAGGCTGAACTACAGAAGGCAGTCGGGGGAGGGAGGGACATTTCATTGAGGATGACCATTTGTGGGTGCCCAGCAGCTGAAGGGAGGGGAGTGAAGTGTGACCACAGCAACCCCAGTCTCAGAGCATGGGGACACATTTTAGCTCCTCTTGACCCTCAGCCAGTTGATATGTTTCATGGGTGCTCCAGGAGGCCAAGGAAGCCAGTGAAAGGTCACTTGGGAAGAAAAATAGTGCTATTTTTCCCTTGAGGTACAAAGAGGTCAGCCTTGATCCCAGCCATGACCCAACCTAACTTTCCAAATTCCTTCTGAAACTTGACTTGCCACTTCTAACAAACCCCAAGTGCTGTCCCAAGGTCAAAGTGGGAAACCTTAGAGTCCATTTAAGAGGAATGAGCTTTCTAAAACAACTCTGGTGTCCGTAGCAAACTAGAATCACGCCGGCTTCCCTTCCCAGCTAGGGGAAGTGACAGTGTCCGCTCCCAGAGTCCACTGCCATCAGGTTTCAATGGAAAATATGGCTGTGTCACCCACAGGAAAAGCAAATCACAGCCCACTCTGGACATGAGGCTCAATAACAGGGATGAGTGTTAGTGCAGACTTTCCACGGTGATACTAAACCAGAGAAAATCAGCAGCGAGGCTCCCAGCAACATTTCTGCCAAATGATTTCAGGGAAAACCAACAGAGACACCCCTTAACATTGCCTTCTCTGCACAAGGGGTTCGGGTGGCAATGCCAAATGTGCTTATTGCTGGGGCCTTGCAAATCAAAGCAAGGTGAGCGCTGACTGTCCTTCCACCGAAGGCCAGAAGTGGATTTAGACAAAAATAATAACATTGGCACAAATCTGAATGGATGTAACGCCCCCACAGCAATCCAGGTGATTTTAATATGCTCTCTCAGTGGCATTCCGTATTTCTCACAAAAGCAAATGAACATCCCTCTGCGATGAATTAAAACAAACAATTAATAAGTTCAGGACATGGGTGGGGGTGGGGGTTGCTGCCTGTGCAAGAACATACTGCAAATGGCATTTCGAAGTCTAGACAGCTTCATCAGAAACGCCAGCAGGCCTGCTCGCAGAGACCTCAAGTAATCTCAGGCTGGAGGATCCACTTGGCAGTTTGATTCAAGCTTTTTGTCCCCACCTTTCCTCTCCAGACCTCCAGCCCACCCAACCCACATTCAGTGGCCAAGTCCTGTTGATTTTACTACCTCCTAAACCTCTCTGGAATCCATTCACTTCTCTGCCACATCTCTGACACCATTGCAAACCGCTTGTTTGACTGCATACATGTTTACTGAGCATGGACTATCTCATTGCATCCTTACGACAGCCCTGTATTTCACTGCTGGGTGGTTAAGTGGGATGCCCTGGTGACACAGCTAATGTGAGGTTCCAACACCTTAACACGAGACTTATGGGGCCCAACACCTCCCTTCTCCAGCCTCCTTCCTGATACTTCCACTTGTCTTCTAGGCTCCAGCCACACCAACCTCTTTGAAGTCTCTCAAATTTACTACATTCCTTTCAACCTCAGGGCCTTCACATGTGCTATTCTTTGCCCCCAAATGCTGTCCCAACACTTCTTCAGTGCCATTTCATCAAGGAAGACTTTATTTTTTATATATGTTGAAATATAATGCACATACCTGACAATTTACCCATTTAAGGTGTACAGTTCAGTGGTTTTCAGTATATGCACAGAGTTGGGTAATCATCACCATAATCAATTTTAGCACATAGTTATAACCCGCGCCCCCCCCCCAAAAAAAAAAAAGAACAACCTATCCACTAGCGGGTACTTCCCATTTCCCTCCACACAGGGCCTGGCAATGACTAATCTTTCTGTCCCTATGGACTTGCCTATTATGGACATTATATATAAACTAGCGTTCCTATTGCAGAAAAAATCCTGCAATAGGATTTCCTGCTGCACTCTACCCCACCTCCGCTCCTCCCTTGTCGCCCGCCCCGCCTTCTCCGCCAGCCCCCCTGCTTTTCTCCCTTCTCCACCAGCCCGCCTGCTTTTCCCTTCTCCCCCGGCCCCACCTCCGCTCCTCCCTTGTCGCCCGCCCCGCCTTCTCCGCCAGCCCGCCTGCTTTTCCCTTTGCCCCCAGCCCTGACTTCGCTCCTCCCTTCTCCTCCCCCCCGGCTTGCTTGCTTCTTCGAAGCTTTACTCCCTTCTGCAGCTCTTGGCTTCTCTGGAAGCTGTCTTGATATGCAAATTAGCTTCCATCTTTGTTGGGGTCATTTGCATACTCGTCCTGATTGGTTGGTGGGCGTGGCTTGGCTGGTGGGCGTGGCTTGGCTGGTGGGCGTGGCTTGGGTGTAGCGAAGGTACGGTCAATTTGCATATTTGTCTATTATTAGATAGGATAGAACCATACATGTAGTCTTTTGTATCTGGCTTCTTTCACTCCACACAATGGTTTTAAGGTTCTTCCATGTTGTAGTATGTATCAATGACTCATTCCTTTTTAAGGAATAAGTAATATTCCATCATATGGACAGACCACATTCTATTTACCCATTCCTCAGTGGTGCACATTTGGATTGTTTGCACTTTTTGACTATTAGGTAGTGTTAATACATGTACATACACATTTTTTGCAGACACATTTTCATTCCTCTTGGGTAGCTACCTAAGAGTGGAATTTCTGGATCATATGATAACTCTATATTTAACCTTTTGAGGAGCTGCCAGACTGTTTAAGGAAGACTTTCCTGGCCCTCTGAGACTGAGGCTCCCTCTCCTCATTTGTGTATTTTCTTCACATCCTATACTCTTCCACCGCAGTTGTGACAAACATATAATGACCTGGATAACTCTCAACTTGATTCCTGTAACCCCCTCTAGACCATCAGTGTTCAATACAAATATGATACACTCATATATTCACTGTTACATTTTGCAGTAGTCACATTTTTAAAAGGCAAAACAAAACAGGGGAAGGTAATTTTAAGAATATCATTTATTTAACCAAATATATCCAAAATAATATTTCAGCATGCATTCTTTTTAAAAATATTAATGAAACACTTTACAAACTTTTTCATTGATTTGAGAGAGAGAGATTGATTTGTTGTTCAACTTATTTATGCTTTCATTGGTTGCTCCTTGTATGTGCTCTTAGCATATTGAGACACTTCAACTGACTGAGCTACCTGGTCAAGGCCCATTCTTTTTTATATTAAGTCTTCAAAATCCAGTGTGTACTATACACTTCCAGCACATCTCAATTTGTACTAACACAGTTCACATACTCAATAACTACCTGTAGCTAGTGGCTATCTTACTGGGAGGTTCAGCTCTAAACTGCTCACTCCCTGAGGACAGGAACCCTGCCTGCTTTTATCCATTGTTGTATTCTCAACCCATGGTGCAGTGCCCAGGACATAACAGGCATCCCATGAATATCTTCTGAAAACAAGCTCCACTCCTCCAAAAATAATTTCAAAAACTGAACTTTCACATACATCCACCTGGTCTTTTCAGCAACTTGAATTTGTTAAGAAAAGGGAACAAAATATGGGACTGCTAGATGCAATACTGTGGGTTACAAGGGCCTTCCACTGTTCAGGCATTCAATGTCTTTGTTGATGACAGAACCAATTTAACAGAAAGAGTCTTTTAAAATGTGACTGTGTTGCCCGGCTAGTGTAGCTCAGTGGTTGAGCATTGACCCATGAACCAGGAGGTCATGTTTCAATTCCCCATCAGGGCACATGCCTGGGTTTCACGCTTGACCCCCAGTAGGGGGCGTGCAGGTGGCAGCCGATCAATGATTCTCTCTCATTATTGATGTTTCTATCTCTTTCTCCCTCTCCCTTCCTCTGTGAACTCAATCAAAAATAATGATAATAAAATAAAATGTGACTGTGTTTTATTTTACAATGTATGATCAACTTTGAATGGGCAGAGTGGCTGTCTGGAGAAGCCTATTTAATTTCCACCCCTTATTTAGAAGGTTGGTTAATGCTATTATAAAGGGAAGTAGCTTCAACAAGTGGGTACACACACACACACACACACACACACACACACACACACACACACCTCATGGGGCAAATAAATCTAACAGCAGCTTCCTAACAACCAGCCTTCTTTGTGGTGAGGAAACAATTACCAGCATGTGAAAGCCCATATAAATTCAACCATTCTCACTCCCTGCAAAATTCAAATGTACAATTGATTTACTTCTTGGGCTCTTGAAACAATCTCTGTCAAAATTACTAAGGAATGAATTGAGGCCAAGCATTATCCCTTGGGGACTCAGGACAAGGCAAATCAGCCATAGTCAGTGCAGAGTTAGCCATACACGATCATACCCAGACCTATGAAATAGGGGTCCCCTGCTATGGTCCCTCCCCAGCCAGGTCCCTGTTGCCTGGGCTACAGCAGGAGTGCTCAGAAACAGGTGCATTAAGCCTATATTTCTTAAAGGTTATTGGTTATATGGACCCAATCCTTCACAATGCCCTATATCCATGCCATTTGCCATAAGACTTTGCCATTCTTCTCACTAAAGAGTCAGAGTATATCTCCCTAGCCCTTGATGATGCATTAAGTCATGTGTCTTGCTTTGCCAATGGAATATTGGTCCATGCTATATGGCCAAAAGCTCGAAGAGTAGATGCTCAATCCTTCCTGGTCCCTTATGCTTTTGCCATCACCACTAGAACATACCCAGGCTAGCTTGCTGGTCCCAGGAGAAGGTAAGAGACACTAGGAGCATAGCAGAGCTTCCCGGATGTGCCGACCCTAGATCAACCAACCATCAGCTGACCTGCAGATCCAAGATGGTGGTTGTATTAAGCCACTGGTTTGGAATGACATGTTACACAGCACTATTGTGACAATAGATAACTGACACAAGGGTCACTGTCCCTTTCTCTGCTGGTTTCAACGAATTCTGAACAAACAGCTAAATGGGGACCCTCCAATTGCCTTTATCTTAACAAAGTGAATCGCAGAGCTAGTTTGGCCCTGACACCACCAGTTACCCACACAGACTGGTTATTTCTTCCTTCCTCCTTGTTAACAACAGAACTCCTATTTTACTCTGGTACTTGGCTGCCTTGTTTCTTAGGAAGTGTTGGCTCAGCCCCAGGGAATACATCATGATTGGTTTCAGCAGGGTTTGGAAAACAACAGCCCAAGGACCAAACCTGGTCCACTGACTGTTTTTGTAAATAAGCTTCTATTGGAGCAAAGTCATGCCCATTCGTTTATGCATTGTCTATGGCTACTTTCACGCCCCAATGGCAGAGTTGAATAGTTGCAACAGAGGTTGTCTGGACCAAAAAGCCTAAAATATTAGCATTTTTTATAGAAAAAGTTTGCTGTTCCCTAACCTAAGGCTTGGATTCTAAACTAACCCTGCTAATCAAACCTCTCTTTGCTTGTAATTCACTTAGGACTGGTCTTAAAATTCCATTCTGACCATTCTATTGAGGGACATCCACTCCCTGTCAGCCCAGGGCTGATGTGGCTGGGGTGTAGGAAGTCTGCTGGGATTTTCTGGGAGAGACTTTAATGTAGAAGAAGACACTGTGCCCCTTCCTTCTTGCCTTTTGGTGTTGCCATGTGAGGACCTCATATTTGGATTGCAGCAGCCTCTGTGACCACAAGGAGAAAGGCAACATCACGGGAAAGTTGAACAAAGAACTCGCTGTCTCAAGCTATTCATTTAGCAAAGCCTGGCATCAGCTATCTCTAGTCTTAATATGTGAGACTATGATAAACCCCCAATGTTCAAAATGAGTGGCCAGTCACTGGCTGGCTGGCTCTGCCAGAGGCAGCTCCCCCATGTCCTACTTGACCCGAAAGCCTGGATCCTGTGCAAGGGAACAAGGCAGTGCGACCCAATGCCACAGTTTAGACAAAGTGACCCATCACCAATACATGAACTTGGCCAAATAGAGTTAGCCTTTTCCTCAGTCTGGCCAACCAGATCACAGAAACATGCACAAAAACAGGGAAGCTCCTGCCCCAGCTCATCCCTGAGGGGACAGAAGTGATGCTGGCACTTCCTTCCTCTATGGGACAAACGGGAGACTGGGGACAGGGCCATGCACGAGACCCGCAGCAATGGATGTGGTGCTTCTGGAGCTTTCGTCTGTGGACCAGTAGAAACCACATTTCTACACACTGGGCTTAAGAAGGAAACTTGAGTTATGTCTACAAGCGTTCTCCTTCCCTCCAAACCAGAGGGAATCCATTTTATTCCACCACATCCAGGTGTAAGAAATGTCACCTTCCTATTTCTGTAACACCAGTTAAATCTGCTGCCAGCCCCATATGCCTGGCAGGTGGGGAATTCGATCTTGTCCTTATCAGGGCTTCTTTCTCTTCTCCATGAGCTTACACGAGAACTCTGGGCTCACATGTCATTGGAAAGCCAGTCAGGAACTAGTCCCTGAAAGTCGTCATTATTGCAGCTGCTCCCAAGCTGCTAACCTTTGGGGGCCGTCTGCTACAGAAGACCCTCGTATGATCATTCCATTGCCACTGGCCACAGGCTCGGCCACAAGACCGCAGGTAACAGGTCTCCCCTATACCTGGAAACTCCAAAAAGCCTTCTCTTAATCTCAGCTTCCTCTGAGATCAAACCACCCCGCTTTCTCACCTCTAAACACAGGTGCCAGCTCCTGCCATCATCCAAACCTTGGTGATGACCCAGCTAAACCCTCCTCAACAGGCCTCAGACACCAAAGCTCTTCCCTTTCCCTCTTAAGGTAGACAATGCAGGGGTGTCTTCAGAAGCCCAATGGTGGCCGCTCCTTTGAGAGGTTGAGAGTGGGTACTACACTCTCTTGTTCAAGTGCTGTGTCTGGTGCATGCATGGTAGGTGCTGTTAAGGCCAGCACATAGTTGTTGTTAGTGTCTACTGACCTGAACTCTTGGGGTTAAAGCTATTAGCAGAAACGTGCCAAGCAAGAGGATGGAAAACCAACCAAAGGAAAAAAATTCAAGCAACCATGGCTTTGAGCTCTGAACACAAAGGCATCAGCCCAAGTTTGGGCAATTTTCATACAACAGCCATTTGCCTCCAAACAAACTGGCATTAGCTCTGAAAGCCTCCCTCTGCCTCTTAAAGAGAGCCAGGTCCTCTTTCATTAAGTGTGAAGCATTCCTCCCCAGGTTACAAAGGAGCCGTATCCACTCCACTGCCGCCAGCCAAGGACTGCTGCCAGCCAAGGGCTGCCGCCGGGTGCTTAGAGTTTGATAGTTAAGTAGTAGGTTTTATATGGAAAACAAAATAACATCCACATCAATCTGTAACTACTATCACTTTCCAGAGGGCAGATTCCATCTACAGAATCCTTTATATGTCGAGTATTGACATGGGCTCAAATACACTCCTTTGGAGTTGGTTGCAGAGGAGAGTAAAGGGACTCTGCAAGATAAAGGGTCAAGAATCAGAATTCCCAGAGCAATCCAGGCGGGAGGAGGTAATTAGAAAACGGATGGGTGAAGCAAAGTTAGAGAATTCAAGAAACTGGCCAAAATCAGGTGTGGAGTGATGTGACCCTTTCCATGGCCCCAAATCTCAACGAGTCAACAAAATCCCTTAATGCTCATTGTGATTGGTTTATGCTTGTGGAAATCAAAGCAGAGGCCATGTTTCTGGTCATCAGAGTGTGGGATAGAGGCAGCAGACATAGATGAAAGTGCCCAGGAGGCTGTGGTGATTCTGAGATATTGAGCCTCCACCCCAGTCTCAGCAGAAATTACAGGCAGGACTTCAGACACCCATGGATCATGAAATCTGTGGGCTTGAAGGCATTGCCTCCGAAATAGATGCCACCAGGATATCTTCCAACTCCGCCACTTCCTGCTGAAGCTTTGAACAAGTTACTTAAGCTCCTCTAAGACCTCAGTTCCTCGTCTCTAAAGCAGAAGTCACTTTGTCTACCCCGTAAAGAAGTTTCTGTGAGAGTAACAGGGGATGATGAGAGTAAAGGTATTGGCACATTGCGAAAAATATGATGAGCTTGCCATAAACATGAGCCATCATCACCATGACTGTGGACTTCAGAAGAAAGAGGGTTCCCTACAAATGCAATGGGCCCCAAACCAAGCCAAACAGCAGAATCTCTCAGGATATCCAAGCCCTACCCCAGATCTAATGAGTCAGAATCACTGGAGGCAGGGCCCAAGAATATATATTTTTAAGTCCATCAGAAATGATCAATAGAACAAAAAAACATATATACACAGAGACCAGTGTGGTGATAACCAGAGGGAAAGGGGGTGGTGACTAGGTGAAGGTGGGCAAAAACGGGGGCCGGGGACAAAATGGGGACAGAAAGATACTTTGTCTGGGGTGGTGGGTGCATGATGCAGTGTGCAGATGATGTTTTATTGAGTTGTACACTTGAAACCTATATGGTTTTGCAAACCAATATCACCCCAATAAATTCAATTTAAAAAGTACTCAAAGGATTTCAACTTGGGTTGTTTTTTTTTACATTTCAATGGTATTTGATATACTCACAGCTATGTAAAACCATTACTACAGTCTATTTTTAGAATATTTTACCACCTCAAACAAAAATCCCATACCCTCCTCCCTCTCCCTCACCAGCCCTAGACAACCACTAATTTCTGTCTCCATAGATTTCCCTATTATTGACTAAATAAGATAATATGTGACTTTTTGTGCCTGGCTTCTTTCACTCAGCATCATGTTTTCAAGGTTCATCCATGTTGTAGCAGGTATCAGAAGTTCACGCCTTTTTATATCCATTCGGGTCTACCACACTTTGTTTATCTGTTCATCTGTTGATGGATATGTGGGTTATTTTGGCTTTTGCTGTTATGAATGATGCTACTATAAACATCTACACTAATAAAAGAGAAAGATGCAAACTGACCGTACCTTCGCAATGCCCACCAGCCAATCAGGAGTGAGTATGCAAGTTAACCCAACAAAGATGGTGGGTTAATTTGCATACACAGGCGCCGAGCGGCTGGGGGCAGGCATTCCGCCCTGCCCCAGCCACTCAGGGCCTCTGGGCAGTGTGGGAAGGCGGGGCCAGAACGGAAAGGCGGTGCCGGCAGCCAGGGAAAGGAAGGCCCATTCTTACACAAATCTTCAAGCATCAGGCTTCTAGTACAAATATAAGTTTTTATGTGGTTCTGTTTTTATCTCTGAACTAGAGGCCCACTGCACAAAATTCATGCACTCGGTGGGGGTTGGGGTGGTCCCTCAGCCCGGCCTGCACCCTCTCGCAGTCCAGGAGCCCTTGGGGGATGTTCAACTGACGGCTTAGGCCTGCTCCCTGGCAGTTGGACATCCTTAGCGCTGCCATGGAGGCGAGAGAGGCCTGGCTTCTGGCTGAGTGGTGTTCCCCCTGTGGGAGTGCACTGACCACCAGGGGGAAGCTCCTGCGTTGAGCATCTGCCCCCTGGTGGTCAGTGCGCATCATAGTGACCAGTTGTTCCCTCATTTGGTCAATTTGCATATTAGCCTTTTATTATATAGGATAGATGTATTTCCAAGGAAGATATACTAATGGCCAATAAGTACATGAAAAGATGCCCAACATCATTACCCATTGGAGAAACGCAAATCAAAACCACAATAAGCCCTGGCCAGTGTGGCTCAGTTGGTTGGACATCAACCTGTGCACTGAATGGTTGCTGGTTCAATTCCTGGTCAGGGCACATGTCTGAGTAACAGGCTCAATCCCCTGTAGGGGGTATGCAGGAGGTGGCCAATCATGTTCTGCTCTCACATCAATGTTTCCCTTTCTCTCTCCCTCTCCCTTCCTCTCTCTCTAAAAATCAATTAAAAATCTTAAAAAAGAAAAAACACGCTGCAATGAGTTACTACTTCACACCCACTAGGGTAATTATGATAAAAAAAAAAAAGACAGACAATAACCAGTGTTGGTGAGAATGTGAAGAAATTGGAACCCTCATACGCTGCTACTGGGAATGTAAAATGGTACAGCCACTTTGGAAAATAGTCTGGCAGTTCCTCAAACATTTCAATATAGTTACCATATGACACAGCAGTTCCACTCCTCGGTATAGACCAACTTGGGCTCTTTTAATCAGTAGAAAATGAACTATCAGTACTTGGCAAAAAGAAAGAGAAAGGGGAGTTGCAAACACAGCCTTCACAACAGGCGCTCATTGCTATTTGCCTTTCCCAGTGAGAACATCTCACTTTGATGAATGATTCTCAGGTTGGAGACACAATTCTTCATAAATCGTGGCCCCTCAATGACTTCATCAGCTGCCCACGCAAGAAACTATGCTCTATTCCAACCCTGGAGGAGGACATACTGGGTTGGACCTGGTGAGCGTGGACTTTATGAAAGATGGAGGGAATTTTCAAGGGTAATGCTGACTACACGGACTTTTTTTTTTTTTTTTTGCTTTAAACTACTGACTTTAGAACCTCCTGCATAAGACCTGCCTTTCCTGTACCTTTTATTGGTTCTGAGTAAATTTCCAGTTCAATATATTCTAGAGATGATTTGTGGAAAAACAAATCTCTCTCAAAAAAGAATATGCTAAGAATATGGGCATAGTTCTACCACAGAGTTAACACAAATTGCATTTGTATATATGAAACACAATACATTTTCATATGTAATGAAAAAAAAGGTGTCCTTTAGTCTTATGTAGGCTGCAGGATGAGGTCTATCAGGGCACTTGCCCTGTGTTAGGGTAGAGTCACCTCTGATGGGTTTCATTTCACAACCATCTTTTTAACCTAGGCACAGAGTGGTTCCATACGTGTATGTTGACTCCAGAATCTGTGGATATCTCCAAGACACTGTGGCCAAATTCCCCAGTCTCACTGTGATTTCTCCATCTCAACTCAAACCCTCCGTGTGGCCCTTGTTGCAGAACTCCTGTTTATATGGACATAGGTATTGTGCTGGAGACCTGTGTTATATGCAAGGTTTTGGCAAATCCACTTAGAAAGTCCTGTGCTTTGGTATTTCACTTGTGTCACTGCCCTTGCCCTAAGGAGCAGGTCTAACTAGCAAATCTCATTATGTGTGCACACACATATGTACACACCCCTCCCCTTGGCCGACACTCTGAAAGGCTCATCTTGGTGGCCCCTCATGTTCATATAACAGCAGTTCAAATTCAGGTGATCAGCCTTTGTGCCAATCATTTTGATCTGCAAATCATTCCTCTTAGGACTGATTTTTAATGCTTTGTTGAATTATAACATACCTGTAGAAATGTACATGCACAAGAAGCCGATTCAACGTATTTCCTACAAACTAAACATACTCATCTGACCAACACCCAGATCCAGAAACAGAGCACTACAGCCGCTCCTAAAACCCCTACCCCACTTTCAGTTGCTACTCAGCCTAGACTGCCATCAGCCTCAGCTCCTTACACCTGATTTGGGGCTTTACATTAAGTAGTAGCTCTCAACTGGGGACAATTCTGTCTGCCAAGGAACACTTGTCAAAGTCTGGAGATATTTTAAGTTGTGAGAACTTTGGGGGAAGTATGTTACTGGCAGCTACTAGGTTGACTCTGGAGATGCTGCTAACCATCCTTCAGTGCTCAGGGCAACCCCACAACAAGGAAATACCCAACCTAAAATGTCCATGGCGTCTCAGCTGAGAAACCCTGATGCAAAGAGAATTACACACTACCTACGCTTTTGTGCTTGTGATCAATTTTAACCCTGTGATCTGATCACTTAATAGGAAGCAAATATGGCATTTGGAATCCCAAACAAAGAAAATCCAGGGCTACCCACACAAGCCGGTGTCTTTAGAGCTGAAATTTTGATTTCAATTCTTTCTGTCTCTTTTTCAAGTGATTTTTCCTAAAATGGCATCCCTTGGGCTCAAGGCCCTAAGATTCATACAAAGCTGAAGTTCACATGGGAATTCTGCACACGCCCACACAGGTACACACTGTCGCTTACATGCAGACATCCACCCACAGACACATACACCCAGACACACACACACAAACCATGGAAGACGGAGAGCAAACTTCATAACAGCAAT
Organism: Eptesicus fuscus; assembly: GCF_027574615.1. Lineage (NCBI taxonomy): Eukaryota > Metazoa > Chordata > Mammalia > Chiroptera > Vespertilionidae > Eptesicus > Eptesicus fuscus. The sequence continues at coordinate 14,650,469 of NC_072476.1, read as the reverse complement.
TTTCTTTTAGTTGAACTGGGAAAAAATATGATCTAATTATGCCCTTAGTTGGGAATCTGTCACATTAAATCCAACTGGGTGTGTTTGCATGATTGAGGTGTTTAATTTGGGGGACCACGAAGCAGAAGTGTTGGCTGTACTTTAACGTAATTGGTACAGAATAACTCTGAAGGGCTGAGATGTCTCAGCGGCACAAAGCTCCTTCAAAAGCAAGAGAGCTTAAGAGTAAGACATGGGCTTTTAACTGCCTCAGGAGCTAGGGTCTTAAAAAAAAAAAAAAAGACAGGGTTAAAGAGGGTTCTATGGCTAGACCCAAGTCAGGTGGCTATGGCTGCATGTACCATTTCAGCTGTGACATTTTCTCAAGAACTCCTCAAGATCCATGGAATGTGGACGAGGAAAGACTGAAATACTCCAAGTCTTGGCTAAGCTTCCATAAAGGGAAATAACTAGTCTTGTAAATATCCCACATTGTGATTCTTTAAGCTGCTGATTCCCAGGTTTTTCTATTCTATAAACCAATAAGATAAATAAATGAATAGATAGATAGATAATAGATAGATAGATAGATAGATAGATAGATAGATAGATAGATAGATAGATAAAACCCCTTTTGGGGGGTGGTAAGAAAGGACTTCTTTAAATGACCAATTTCACCCTCCACCATCACCAAAGAAACCTGTCAAGCTAGATTAGGTTTTCCCACAATAACTAACAACGCCTAAGTCTCTGTGACCTAAGCCAGCAGGACTTGTTTTCCTCACTCATGCTGCATGGCATTGCATATCAAGGAGCAGAGGGGTGAAGGAGCTCTGTTTTCATATCAAACTTACTCTGGGGCTCAGACTAATCTAGGTTTTGTCACCTGTCAGGGCAGCAGAGGGGAGAGTGCTGAAGGCCAGGTACTAGGAATTCAATGCTCTGGCCTAGGAGTGACACACCTCACTTCTGCCCCCAGTAGCCCAATGCTCCCACTGGCCCCTGGCCAGGACCACTCCCATCCTCCTACACCAGTGGTTCTCAACCTTTCTAATGCTACAACCCTTTAATACAGTTCCTCATATTGTGGTGACCCCCAACCATAAAATTATTTTCGTTGCTACTTCATAACTGTAATTTTGCTACTGTTATGAATCATAATGTAAATATCTGTGTTTTCCGATGGTCTTAGGCTCTACAGGTTGAGAACCACTAGCAGGGTCGCCTAAGACTATCGGAAAACACAGATATTTACATTACGATTCATAATTCTAGTTTAGAATAAAGAACAACCTCCAAAAAGAACAGCCAGCAAGCTTTCTTTCATCAAACATTTTCCCAGTGGTTTTTTCCATGTCATCCTTGACCCATGAACACTATACAGAACTGTCATGGTACAAGGAACATGGAAAAGGCCTCAAGAACAGAGCAGAGTCCTCCTCGGGGAAGATCTGGCAGGGCCAGGATGCTAACCTTCCCACCACCAATTAGAAGACTTCACAGGGAGCATCTACGCATCCCAGCCTTAAATAGCGGGCCTTTACAGCTTTGTCCTAATGCCCTCTCCTTGATCTTCATCATTACTGTAAAGCCATCTGGCCTCAAGATCTCAAATTCCCACTGTGGCTACATTCTCCTATCTCCTGCCTCCCACACCCACACCTCTTCCAAATCTGATCTTCACAAAGTCATGACCCCCTTCTTTTTTCAAAATTTATCTTTATTGTTTAAAGTATTACAGATGTTCCCCTTTTTCCCCATTGACTCCCTCTGCCCTGCACCCACCCCACCCCCGGGCCTTCACTGCACTATTCTCTGTGTCCATGGGTTATGCATATATGCATAAAGGTTCTTTGGTTCCTTCTTTCTTGGCCTTCCTTATCCACCTGGACCCTACAGCCATCACCAGTTCCTTCCATTTCTTTTCCTTCAGTTAGATTCATGCAACATTAAATTTGGTACTTGTTTTAAAAACCCCATTTGGACTGATCAGAATTGTCCATCTCTCTAGCTGTCCTTCTATCTATAAACAGGCTTAGTCTGGGATGATGTTCACTTACCATTAAGTCGATTTATTTCTTGGTGTGGTAGGATTTGAAGTGATTGTTCTTTGTTTCTTGTACTTTTCCGTATTCCATGAATTTCTTTTTAAACAATGTTTTGTTAAAAATAACCAAGGTATTATTTTATTAATATAGTTTACATTACACTTATTCATATATTAATCTAATCCACCTACTTGATTACAAACTTCTTGAATTACCAGTCCATTTTGTGACCCAGGCCCCAGGTATCCTGATTCAAAGGGTGGGACCTTGGAATCTACGTGTTGAGAAAGTCTCGATAATTCTCTTACAGGTAGTCTACAGGCAGCATTCTGAGAGGCCCTGGTGCAACTTCCCTCCAGGAAGTTGGCCCAACAGTTTATTTTCCTGTTGAGCACAGAAAGCAACTGAGTACTGTCCAGTCCGAACAAATCATGATACTGATTGTGTGCAAGAGGAACTCAGGATGGTTTGAAAGGCTGAGGACCTAAAAGGAGGCTCTTCTCTCAGATGCCAAGTCCCCACCTCACACATGGTGGTAAATGATGATGACACCTATTCTTCCAGCTTCCGTATCCCAGAGTTTTTGTCCAGCAGAAGCACCTCCATCCCCAAACCCAATCCCAGTTTCTCACACATGCTTTCACTATGGGCACTCTGCTGGTACCCACTCCACAGGAGAAATAGAAACGGCCTCCACGCAGTGCTTAATGCAACTGAAAACGAGTTCAATTAGCTGAGGATGACAATGAAGTATCTCCCAGGAAAGTTTTCGGCAGCTCTGCCCATCCATAACCTCCCTCCATTTCAAGGCGAGACCTCTGCTCAGGCTGCACTGGCTTCCATTAGAGTAAATCACACTGACTCCCGGCAAATGCAGAGATTTGCTTTAAACAGATTCATGTCTCACACACACACATGGGTGCTCACGGGTCTCCTAGAGCCTGACCCCACTCAGCAAGCAGTGCCCTTCCTTCAAGCACCCATGTAAAGCGTGGTTCACTAATGTAAACATGAGAGGTGAGCCTGACATCAAGGAGCTTACATTCCAGGGGAGGAAGCTGACTTGAACACAAGCAATGATAGTACAAGATGGAGTAGAAGAGCCAAACTTGACGTTTAAGCAGAGTAGCACCAAGGCCCTGGCCAGTGGTTAGAGTGTTGGTCCGCACACCAGAGAGTCCTGGATTCGATTCCTGGTCAAATGTATGTACCTGGGTTGTGGGTTCATTCCCCGCCCCCAGTTGGGGCATGTGCAGGAGGCAACCAGTTGATGTGTCTCACTTCTCTCTCTCTCTCTCTCTCTCTCTCTCTCTCTCTCTCTCTCTCTCTCTCTCTCCCATCTCTCTCTCCAACTCTCTCTCTCTCTCTCTCTCTCTCTCTCTCTCTCTCTCTCTGTCTCTCTCTCTCTCTGAAAAGCAATGGAAAAAAATATCCTCAGGTGAGGATTAATAACAAAAAAAGAAGGTGGTACCGAGGACTAGATGCCAAACTGGATCTCCAAGCCAGAGCCAGGCCAGCTACATGAGACTCACCTGGAGCTTTGTAAACAGATTCAAGCAGAGCCCTGAGCATCAGAATTTCTGGGAGCAAGACCAGGAATTGGTATAGTTAAATAAACACACTCCCTCATAAGATCCTGATGTTCTTAAGCGTTAGGGGAATATGAAACTATGCAAAACATCAAAGAAGGCACGAAAACAAACCTGTAAATGCTGACTACGGGGCAGATACTGTGTCAGCACCTCAGGTGCATGATCCCCAATACTAAGAATAACCTGCAAGGGACACATTTGTGGGAATGACCATGGGATTTGTTAGCACCAGAGCCAGGCACCTGAGATGCCTGAACTCTGCCCTGCTGGTCACGAGCCAGGAGTCCCCCTAAAACCTACAATACAATGTGTCCCATTTTCCAAGGTCACTGGAGCCCACAGATCTTAAACAACCTGCTGAATTCTCAAAGCTGGTAACTGTAAAAATCTGGGTTCAAACCCAAATCTGTGACTCCAAAGACATTTCCACTTGCTTCAACCCCAGAGCTGTCCAAATGCCTACATCCATCCAACATCCGCTTTTGCTTTTAGATACTATGAAAGGTCCCTCTGTGAATATTAGATGAGGGCTGTTTCGTACAGAGTGACCTGTAGAGAAAACCCAAAGCGGTTCCCCCAGATTAGACCCCACATAGTCAGGGAGTCCTGAGTCCTGGATCCTGGCCCTGCTTCTGCACCTTCCTTAGTTTTCCCTGTGTGTAAAACAACAACCTTTGAAAAATTCCCTCCCCCAGCAGAGACATAGAAGAAAGGCCAACTCCATTCGTTTTTTTGGGTGTAGACAATTTCAGGGTCACCGATGATTTCACAGGGTAGAAAATATCACAGTCACAAAACACTTCGCATTCAAGTAGAATGTTTTGATTTTCAAAGGGCCCTTGCTTGCCATCTAATCTTATCCTCCTACCAGTCCTGGAAGAGCTGCAGACTTGGCATTCCTAACCCCACTCCGCAGGCAGAAGACTGGGCACAGGCGTGCCAGGTGCTATATGGGGAGGGTGATGACTGGTGATGGCCACTGTCATTGCCAGCCCCCTAGCCCAACTAGCCACTCCCTCCCAGATACACCTCCAGCAGAGGGGGTGGGGACAGGGTCATTCATCTCTGCCAGTGGAACCAGAACCCAACCCCACTAGGTCCTGGTTCCTCGCCACCCCTGTCTGGGATCTCCAAGTGAGATGCCAACTGCTACTCACCTTGCAAGTCTCAGCTGAGGCAGCATAGAGGAGTCGCAAGGAAATTGAGACCCTCTCTGTAAGGAGTTGCGTAAATAACTAAACAGTCGTGTGTTTTTTTTTCTATCAACACAGGTTCTTAGTGCTATTTCCCATACAGCGCTCTCATAAACTCAAAGGCCAAGTCCAAAGTCCTCCCTGACAGTCCCCCACCCCCAGCCTGTTGTACATAAATTCACGCTCAAGCTTGTGATACTAGGGGCAGGGACCTGGATGATTAAGTTGTGGTCAAATATCTAGAGCCATAGGGAACCTACATAAAGGAAAGAGGCAGCTTCCTTCCAAAACTTTGGTTGGTTTCAAATGTGTTCTTTCAGATGGGAATTAAGCAGCTCTCCACCAGCACCTGGGAAAAGAGGCGCTCATGACCAGAGTGAGAGCAAATGAATGGGACACACTGGTCGGTCAAATTCATGTGCGCCTGAACAAGTTTATGGTGGAAATAACAGGCTTCATTTGTTTGGCACAACACAGGGTGGTTTAATCACGGTGAGGGAGGAGTGTCTAGAGCAGCAACATCGTGGCTATAGGCCCATGTTTTCTGGAAGGGGAGGTGGGATGACAAGGGCTTCTGTGTCATCTGCAGGCCCCTCGCAGAGGGAGCTGGGGAAGCTTTGCAGCCATCTGTATGCTGTTTGCATCTTGTCTGGCTGGGCAGATTTGCTCCAAACAAGGGCAGATGGGGCAGCTCTTGCACCAGTGTTTGGAGAGAGACGGGAGAGAACCAAGGGAGGTGGCTACAACTCCATGAGGACAACACAGAACACAGAATCCAAAGGAAATGCAGTCATTTTCCCTCCCAGGCACCACACACCTTCCAACTTAAGCCAGCAAGTTTCCAGATCACAAAGCCCTCCTTATCCAGACATGCAAGATGCAAAGCCCAGAGCAAAGACCCAAGCCTTGCCCAGGTTTCTCCAGGATGCAGGTCTGAGAGGTAAGGTGGGTCCGGGCACAGTCAAGGGTGGAGGGACTGGACTGGAGGGGCACAGAGGCCAGGGATCCTCCTCGAGGGGCAGCTCCTGCAATCCCCAAAGACCATGGGAACCCAAAGTTGCACAGAGCCCCGCCAGGATGTTTCTATGACACCCAGGAACACAGCGAGAAAAGCCAGGGAGAAGGGAAACCAGCACATTGATAACACCCAGCCACACCTGAGCGTGCTAAGGTTGTCTGCTCTTCTCTGAGTTCTAGACAATCCCAGCTCTCTCCTTTGCGTCATCAAGGTCCTTGCTCTGCGTGCCAGCTCCCCTCTCTTCCTCTTTGCCTCTGCCTTCCTCGTGGAACCTCCACTCCAACAGCTTTTCCCAGGCTTTCCCTCCCCAGGGCTGTACTCCCAGACCTGCCTGGGACCCCTGTTTCTCAGCTAGTGAGGCCCAGGGGGTCAAATACAGCCAAGACTCTGGAAAAGCAAAGGAGGAGCCCTGTATGCTGTGAGTCACCTGACAACTTCCCACTGGGGCTGAAAAGAAGGCAACAACTCCACAAACATAGGGTTCTCTGGCCTCTTGGAGTTCTGTAGTGAGAAGTCCTGTCACCTCCACGTGCAGTTGCCTGCAAGGAGGCCATGCAGGAAGCCTGGTGTTGCTCAGAGAACAAAAAAAAGGAAATTAAATGCGCCATCTGCTTATTAGCGAAAGCTTCTGAGGCAGATGCTTAAATATGCATGCCCAGACATTATAAAACTTCAGGGAAAATGTTAATTTCAATAATCCGAGTTCTTGTGCTTGCAAAACCCATCTTTGTTTTCTTTCTTCTTGGTGATTTGGTATCTCAGAGTCACAGCACCGTGAAGGGTGATCTCACTGGATTTTGGTAGCTGTGTCAAGTAGAACCCAAAATCCATCTTAGGGAGATGCTTGGGGGGGGGGGGCCAACAAGCCACCTTTCCTTCCCTCCTTTCTATCCCCCATCCAAAAATTTATGGCGCTAGCCTGGTGCCCTGCCACAGGGGTGAAAAAAGACCCCTCAGAGCCTCAACCCTGCCCTTGACACCAAAGAACCGCAAGGCTGAGAGTAGGGTACCTGTCACCCTCCCCTCTGTGGAGTCCTGCAAGTTGAGCACATGCTGCAACCCCACCTCAAAGCTGTGTGCATTTCAAGAGTAGCTGTACTCATGCCCCCACAGGACACCATGGTGGGTACAAAGCCCCTTAACCTGAGACTCTCAGGGTAAATATTTTCAGCATTGTGGGCCATACAGTCTCTGTCCCAACTACTCAACTCTCCCATTGTAGCAGGAAAGCAACCCCAGACAATACTACTTGAATGGGTGTAGCTATGTGTCAATAAAGTTTTATTTACAAACACAGGCAGGGGGCCAGCTCTGGCCCTTGGACCAGAGTCTGTCTCCTCCACTAGAGCAGGGTCTCCAGGAGAACCGGGACTGGTCCATCTTGTAGACCAACACCTAGCCCAAAACCTGGCACACAGGAGATGCTCAAATACTTGGAAAAGGAATGAAAAAGGCAAACAGCCCTCAGTAGTGAGGTGAGGGTCTCCCAATGGCACCATCTTATGCTGAGGCACAAAGACAAGCAGGGCTCTCCACCAAGGCTGGGTCCTTTTCCAAGGTAATGTGGAAGTGACAGCCAAGCCTTGTGGGGAGGACAGAGGCTTTGGAGTTACACACACACAAGCTATAGTTTTGCAAGAGAGTCAAGATCATGAGCATCCTTTTTCACACCCTGGGTGGGTGCTAGAGTGCCCAGATCTAAGGTGAATCTTTGTGCCCCCCACAATTGGCCTCCATTAAAATTCCAGCAACGGCTGATGAGCATGATCTATTAAACCCAGTGGGCTCTCTTCAACACACCTGACCTCATCTTTCTCCCTCTCCTGTCTTTGGGGCCTCATAGCCTCTGCCTGCTGCTTCTATGACCCTTCTCATGGATTCTTCTCCTCTCATCATTCAGATTCCCTGGGCTTACAACAAACCCCTCCTCTTGCCACCCTACTCTCTCCCCAGTCAATCTTGGGTGTTCCCAGGACCTCAACTACATCTACACTGATGAGTCCAGCCCCAGACCCATCTGTAATATTATTCATTGCCACGTGGGTCTCAGAGCGACCTCAGCCAGAGTCCAAATTCAAATTCATGGTTTTCCCTGCCATTCTGGATATTAACTTGATCCTGACTTCTTCTCATTCCCAACACCCAAAAGATGCTTAAGTTCTTTGGAACGTATCTCATAAACTTGCCTCAGTTCAGGCACACAGCTCCACCACGGCCACCGCCCCCATTGTCCAAGCCACCAGCACCCCCAACAGAGATCCCTGCCCCAGTCCCCAGATTGTCTCCTTTCTGCTCATTGAGCACCAAGTCATGTTCCAGAGGACACAGAGGGACAACAACCATCTTACTAAAATTTTTTAAATTAGGAGGACATTAGCCTACTGTCCAAATCTTACCAGGTAAAAAGCCCAAATCGAGCTCCAGTTGACCAGAACTGGGGCTAAATATTTCTGAAATGATTAAAGCCAAGGGCAACACGGCTCAGACTCCAAAACTGCTGCAGGCACACAGACGCCCGCCTCCCCGAGGGTGTTTGAATCACACAGTATGCGGCCTGTGCCTGTCTGTTCTAGCTAAAAGGAACGCTCTTCATGCCTTCTTCCTCCTGCAAGGACCCTCCACCACCTGCACCCCACTTTTGGCCCTTGTAGGATGAGGAAACCCTCTATTGTATCCCACCCGCACACCGCAGTCCTCAGAAGCTAGCCTCACAAATTATAGGAGAGCCGAGGCAGACACACCGCGTTCCAGTGGGCAGCCATGTCTGCATGTCAGTTTGAGAGATCATTGCCCGGGAAGTATCTGTATCTCGGCAGAGACAGCTTCAGCCCTTTGGAGTCCAGCTGTGCTCAACTGCGAATCCTGAAATCCAGATGTTGGTCCAAACACCTTGTCTCTGCAAGCCAGCTTCCGAATTCTCTGTTGTGAGAGTGAACCTCGAGAGCCACCTGTCTGCCCACCCACACCCTAGAATCCTCGGCCTGAGAAACTTGGGGGCGGGGGGACCAGTGATTCCATGTCGCAAGCCAAGGGGCTGCCAAAATCCAATGTGAGATTTAGGTAGATGATATTCACCCTTGCACTTCACCAATAGATAGGGGATGAAGGATGGAGTCACCCAAATAATTTTTTAAATGAAATTGACCACTTGTTTTGTGCTTTTTCATTATCTAAATACTATAAGCATTTCCCATTTATTATCTTGTTATTTTACTGAATGCCCACATAACCTTGCATTGAGATTGTCTCTCATTACCTCTGTTTCACAGATAGGAAACTGAGGCCCATTGAGTTAGTGTAAATTTCCCAAGGCTGCACAGCTTACAAGTGGTACAGCCGGGACCTAAACTCAATACCCACACTCTGAAACATTTTTGCAAGTATAGATCAGTGGCTCTCAGCCTAGGGACATTTTTGGTTGTCACAACTGAGGTGGGGGAGGCAGTGCTACCAGCACCCAGTGGACAGAGGTCAGGGATGCTATTAAGCATCCTACAATACACAGGACAGCCCCCACAAAGTATCTCACCAAATGTCAACAGTGCCAAAGTGGAGACACCCAGGTGCAGACCATCACCAGCAAGAAAGGAAAGACCTGCAGTCTGGATCCACCCCTCCGGGAGCCCCATGCTGACAATAACCTTCCACTCCAGTCTCAACCCCAGGGACCCTTGAGTGAAGAGTCCATGTAGCAATTTCAGGGATTCTGATGAGCTGTTACCCTTGAAAGCTCAGTTCTGCCCAACACAACCTAGAAATCTATGCCAAGCTGCCTAATCTTGGGAAAAGCTGAACAATGGCTGAGGATGATAACCAGTTACCTAGAAGAGACTTTTCTCTCCCTCCAGGAAGAGCTGTGGGTAGAACTGTGGGTAGTGATCCCTGGGATCACTCTAAAGGAACCAATAAAAGCTCTGGGAGGACTAGTTTTTTGATACTAGCTCAACAGCACTGGTGCTGGAGAGGCTTAAGGGAATCTGTGAAACTTGTAATGCCTGGTGGAAGATCAGCCCTCACTAAACACACACCCTCCTTCCACCGCACCTCCTGCAGGACTCAGCACTGAGAGGGCTCCTTGGGCTCCAGGTGACCACCTAAAAGCATCCCCAGCAATCACCAGTGGAGGCGACCCCCTCCTTAAAGAGGCAAACCTGGGAGCCACTCTGAGGGACAACCGGTCACATGTGAACCTCTGCCACCCAGAGTGCCAGACCTGGTGATGGAAAAGGCTATTTTATCCTTAAAAACATTTGGATACAATATGGACAGGGAGGTGATGCCCATGCAGCTTCCTCAGAGAAAAGCCCAAAATGATCAGTATCTCAAAATAAGCTGCTACTAAAGAACAAGGATGTTTTTGACATTTCAGCCAAGTAATGGTCTACACAGACAAAATCTCATGAAAAAGCAGGCTGTTCTTCTTGATCCATTTGGATGTGGTCTATGAGTGAAGAAATGGGCTCTGCTCAGAGAAATTGCTGCTGCTCCTAGCACCATTCTGAAACTGCTTCCTGGTTCCATAAAGGAAATATTCCTACAGAATCTAAAAAGAAGGAGAAATCTCTCTGAGGGGCACTGTGGGCAGCCCACGCTGTGGCCAACCTTTAAACTTGAAAACCAAGATGCCATGTCTATGAGGTGCCAATGCCCTCAGGAGATCCAGGTGCCCCCAAAGGAGTCGTATTCAGACTCAGGAAACAAAGAACAGTTTCTGTCCAGTTATGCCATGATCCTTCAAATTGTGGCACCCCCATTTCCCTTTGTGAACCAAAAAGTTCAGTGGGGTTTCTGCCTTTTGAAAATTTTATCATCTACACATAAAACCTTTAACCTCCAGAAAGCATTATTCAGCTTTCTGGAGATTCTGGCCCAAGACCCTTGTCTCTTGTCATTCACCCCAGAACCAAACATGGCAGCAAGCAAGCCAAATGGAGTGAATTTCAGTACTAAATCACATTTATTGAGTACATGCTATGTGCCAGGTGCAATGCTAAGTGTCTTCTATAGATAATCTTTGCTTAATCTCAGGATGAATAACCATGAAAAGAGGCCTGTTGACATATCCACTTCGCCAATAAGGACACTAAGGCTCAGAGACATTAAATAACGTGTGCCAGGTCACCCAGCTAAGAAGGGCCCGAGTTGAGATTCAAGCCCACATTCCTAAGCATGCCCTGCACTTGGTCACTTCACTCCATTCTGGGGTCCTGGTCTTCAGCAAAGTTCCACATAGAAGAGAGAGGCGACAGGAGGAGGGAGGGGCTGACAACAGTGAAAGTTTCACAGCATTGCACCGCCCCCGAAACTGTGTGGGCCTCTCCTCCCACCGTACTGTTGTGACACGACTCCCTTCTCACCCTTTCCACAGTGTATCCCAGAAGCCTTCCAAAGCATTCCTTCTCCTGGGATCTCAGAGAGAAATTCCCCTGGTTTTGGTGCCCAGGTGGCCCAGGATCTGAACACAGTGACAGCCACAGGGAGGCACGCCGATCAGCTGGGCTGTGCTGCAGCCCAGCCATTGGAGGCATCGGAGGAGGCTGCTGCTGCTGCCTGCGTGGATTTGGAGAAAGGAGAACTCTCCCTCATGGGGCTCACCAATCACTAATCAAATTTTTAAGATGAGCTTAGCCAAGCAAATGGTCAAGAAAAAAAAAACATTTGGAAGAAACAAAAAAGGTCAACCCCATTATTCAGGAAAACTCTCAAGGTGGCAGCCCTTGCCGTGGGGACAGCTGTTCACCAGCCCTCATCTGTCCTCCAGACACTGTGTTCCCCGACGTAAGGTCACCAGGTCACAGCTGGAAGATTCAGGAGAGAAAGCAGAAAATGGGGACTGGAGGTCAAGCTGGCCTCAGAGACTCATCCCACACCTAATGACTCACATACCCACGAACATACACAACAAATCACCTCACACATACCCTTAGCCAGCAGGACCAAAGGCAGGCAGCACCCCAGGGTGTGCACAGAACTTCGCCTCTGTCCCTCTAAGGGATGAGGAGAGGAGAGTGACTTAGGGGGTGGAAGCCACCTGCCTTTTCCCTGAACTCTCACTGCCCAAGCAGAATGGGAGCAATGACAGGAAGATGCGGGCAGGAGAGGGGCTTGGTGGCTGCTGCCAGTGCACACACTGACAGGGCCGACAGGGCCAGGTTGGGCAGACTATGCCCAGGTACTTCCTACCCAAGCCCCTTGCTAGAGAGGCACACACAACCAGCAAAGTCCCAGAGAGACACCTAAAACAGCGCTGTCCAGGATAGGGGTGCTAGGTGAGGGCTGCTCAGAGCAACCCCCACCTCCTTCCCCTCCTGGGGCCCCCAAGACGCAGAGATCCCTCCCCGCTTTTCAATGAACCGTGAAGCCCAGAGGTCTCCCAGCCACCAAGGACGTCAAGGAGAACCAGCAAGTCCATGCTATATAAACAAGAAGGGAATTTCCATCAATATCGGAACATATAGTTTCTCGGGAGGTCCCTGTAAGCTGTCACACCGCGCCCGCCCCGCAGGAGTTGCTGCCCAATTACCAACTTGGACCTGACGGGCGGACAGATGGGGAACGTCCCAGCCACCCCCCAGCCGCATCCCTCCTGCGCCCCTGCTCACTTACACCTCTGCCTTCGACACCTGTCTGGGTGCCCGTCTCTTCCCTGCCCAGGCGTGGAGTGTCTTCTCCCTCCTCCTGCGCTGCGCTTCCTCCTTCCAGCCCCAGCCTCAACCTCTTCTCCTCCGGAGGGGCATCCTCCTCCTCCCGCCTCTGCCGGCCGTCCCTGCCTCTGAGCTTGCCCTTGTCTTCGGGGCTGCCGGAAGGGCTGGCCATGGCTCTCGGGGACTCTGTCTGCACTTGAGGAAAAAGAAAGACCCAGCAGCCTCCCGAACCCAGCGGCCTGTCGATGGGAGATGGGGCTTCTGAGCGCGGCCTCGGTGGGTTCGCACCGCGCGGCTCAGAGCTGGACTCCTCGGTGGACCACTCCTGTCTCTCTGCCGCCCCCTGCTGGCTACTAGCGCGCACCGCGGCACGCGTGGAAGAGGCCTGTGCAGGTCTCACCTGCCCAGACGGACCGCTGGCTCTCCAATGCCGGGAGCCAGGCCCACTCTGGCAAAGTCCTGCCCCCAGGTCGTACCCAGGGGTCTCCCTGCCCAAGGAAGGGAGGAGAGAAGGGACAGATAGACGTCCGCTTCTTCAGCGCCCTGCAAGGATGGACACCCTGGTCTCTGGTGCTATTCTGCATGGTGAATGATTTGGATGTGGCCGGAAAAAGGAAGCTGCTCAAAATGCATCCAGAATCTAGCCTGAAGGATGGCATGCTTAATGCACAGGCATCATCTTTCAAAGTTGTGCTTACCTATCAAGGATGTTTATCAAGCGTCTATGGGCCAGGCATGGCCATTGCAGAAGGGGGTGATAAGGATGATCATGGCAGGCATTTTCTCTGCCCCTGTGGAGCTCAACGCCTGGTGGGAAGGTGATGATTGATTGACATTGTCAACAGGACAAAGGACTGCAAAGAAGTACCGAGAACTGGGAACCTAAAAGAGAAGGGCCTCTCCCCAGGTCTGGAGGAGAGGGGTAGAGGAGTGACCACTGAATGAAGACAGCACGTGCAATAGAGACTGGGAGAAAGGCAGCAAAAAGCCTGTGGGGCTGCAGCAGGTGGTTGAGGCGAAAGCAGTGTGGTGGGGGGAGGGAGTGGTTGCTGGAGACCAGGCATGTGAGACGAGACCAGCTAGAGGACTACTGCAGGGCTCAGCCCAGCAGCAGTGCAGATGGACAACCTTGAACCAGGAGGTATTTTTTGGACATGTACGTGATTTGCCCAGTGCCCAGTGCCCAGTGCCCAGTGCAGGCTAAGTGAGTGCCAGGCTCCTCTATTCCCTGAGCTTTCCCTACCAAGCATTCAGACCATATTGTATTTGCTTAATTGTTGTCCCCACCTCCCCAACTGCCTCTGCGTTGTACATGTTTTTAATTTGAACAGCTATCACAGTGGGTGGCACATAGTAGGTACTCAAGAAACATTTGTTGGATGACTAAATGGATCCACTCCCACCAAGGGTTCTTTGCATCCTACAGCTTCCCCTTCTTGCTCCAGCCCCTTCCTCTCACCTCCTTTCCCACAACAAATAATTTTAATAACTACAGATAGGCTTTGAGACTCTTTTCTATTACTTTCCACATATTAATTCCTCTAAATGCCACAATAACCCTGTTATTACCCATTATACAGAGGAAGAGACTGGGGCATAAAAAGGTAAATGACAGGCCCAAGACACACTATAGTGGGAACTGCTGCCATTGAATTGGGAAACCTAAATGTAATGAGAGTCATTGGAACCCAGGGTGACAGGGACCAAGTGGAGACACTCAACCACCAAAGGCAAGTTAGTGTGGTTATTGTAATGAACAGCAGAGTCAAAGCAGCCATCAGAAGCATCTGACTCTCACTGACCTATGGCGCTGGCTAGTTGGTCATGATGTCCCTAGAAGTGAAATAGATGGGAAGCCTACTATATTCTTACTCGATCTGTATAAGCAGAATAGTTCTAGGTCAAGTGAGCAAACTTATAAATGGAATCACAAAAAACAAAGGCATGATGCCCCCAGTCAATTCCCAGACTTGAGCCAGTCTACAGACCCAGAACCTTTTGAATGAAGAGGCTAGGCCCCCCTGAGGACGGAGCCTGGCATGCTGCCAAAATGTATACCATTAATCTTCCTCCCAGCATTCCCTGAAGGAATCTACAGCCTTTTACCATAGGGCCTGCACTGGGAAAAAGGAAATCAGACCTTTCCAATATCAATGGACACAGGCTACAGGCTCTGTACTGACACTAATTCCAGGAGACCCACAGGTCACTGGAGTCCAATCAGAGTAGGGCTTATAGAGGTCAGGTGACCAACCGAGTTTTAGCTCAAGTTCATCTCCCAGTGCATCCAGTGGATCTCCACACTCATCCTATGGTTACTATTGGTAGAGCTTAGTTAAAACCCAGGATATCCAACTTAGAGGCTGAGCTCCTAACCACAAAAAGTGTCAACCCCATTTCTGCAGCATTTGAAACTAGGAAGGATGTGTGGGGATAATCAAAAGGTCATAAAGCCTGACATCAAAAGAAAAGGCACAAGTTTACCAAGCCAGAGTGACTAGATCCCCCAGGGGCCACTCCCCAACTTCCCAGCAGCATGACTGGAAAGGTGAGGGGAAGGTCAGACAAAGGTAAGCCCTTTTACCCTCTTCTGGAAAAATGTAAGTAAATTCTTTTGGAGGTTTCCCCAGGTATAGAAAAATCCTATATAATAAAAGGGTAATATGCAAATCGACTGAATAGCAGAACGACTGGTCACTATGACACACACTGACCATCAGGGGGCAGACGCTCAATGCAGGAGCTGCCCCCTGGTGGTCAGTGTGCTCCCACAGGGGGAGCGCCGCTCAGCCACAAGCCTGGCTGATGGCTGGCAAGTGCAGCGGTGGTGGCGGTGGCAGTGGCGGTGGCAGCGCTAAGGATGTCTGACTGTGGCTTAGGCCCGCTCCCCATGGGATGTCAGTTGGACATCCCCTGAGGGCTCCTGGACTGCTAAAGGGTGCATGCCAGGCTGAGGGACCCCTCCCCACCCCCAAGTGCACGAATGTCGTGCAACAGCAAACTAAAGTGATGGAAACTGAAAGAGGGTATGGGTTGTTTAAAGAAAGATACACCCACTGCATTGGTAGGGTCTTTGGACTTCCATTCTAACCCACACACCCACAAAGAAGTTATACTTGACCCCCAAAGAGGGCCTTGGGTCCCCCAAAAAAGCAGAATCTAATGCAAGGATTCAAATGCAACTAGTTTATTTTGGAGGTGATTTTAGGAAACTCTGTAGACTGGGGACATGGGAGGGAGAAGGTTATAAAGAATTTGCTGTCAACCCTGTGGACACCTAAAGCTAATCCAATTGGGAGAAATTGTGGACTGTGCACCTCAGCTCAGGGCACAGAAGCTGGGGTATTCACCCACCAAGTATCAGCATCTAGACTGACAGCTGCTCCCTGGAGGGCCTTAATTCCCAAGTACTTCTGGCAAAGTGGGAGTTGGTAGCCACAGAGAGCCTCAGGCAAAGGCAAGTCAGCATGCATGGAAGTAGTGAGGGCAAGGGATGTGGGCAAGGGTCCCAATAACACCTGCTGCAGAGATTAACCCTGCGTGGCCAGGCTGGCTCCAGCAGGAAGAGGTGAGCAGGTGGAATCGGGAGAACTTTGGGTGGTGATGGAGAAGCTGCTTTGGCAGGTCATCCTTCCACAGTGGGGCTTAGAAGGCAGGTTAGCTCAGCCACAGCTCTTGGGGCAGAGCTCGACTGGGGTTCTGGCTTCATTCTTAGCCACATAACTTCAAAGAGGGAAACTGAACTGTGAGAGCTTCGGTTTCCTCTTTGGAAAATGGGCATCACAGTACCTCATGGGGTTATTGTGAGAACTAAACAAGATTGTGCATAGAAAGCTCTTAGCTTGGCATAGCATAAGGGCTCAAAAAGAAAGTGTGCTTATTTTTAAATATCATTTAACTCATGTGTTTTCTTATAGTGAAGGCAAGTCTGATCCTGAAGTTAGAGGGTCCTGAGGCTTCCAGGTGTGAAGTGGGGAGAAGAAGAGAGACTGAACATGGATGAGACTAACAGCCAAGGGCAGGAAGTCAGAGGCAAGGTCTACAGGGTACGGGCTCTGTATTGACACTGTACAGAGGTGGGAATGACAGCTGCATCCTGCACTGGAGCCAGATCTGCCACAAGAAGCTCTGGGTCTGACATCTTAAGCAGGTTGTGAATTAGAGCGTGAGGAGCATAAAGTCCACAGCTTCTCTGCTGAAATCCCTCTTGCAAACTTCTAGCCACTTGGGAGATGTAGAGAGGAATCCAGCATCAGGACCACCCTCTCCCCACTAATTCCACCTTAGGCTATTAGCTGAGGACCAGGGCCCCATTAAAATGAGATGAGCACTCTCTCCATCCCAGCTATCTTGGCACTGACCCCATAAGGGAATACCCCTGGGCCCAAGGCATTGCTGCTTCCTCTCCAAAGGAAAATCACAACCCAGAGTACTGACCCTTCCAAGCCCATAACTTCTTTGGGCAACTGCCCCAACCATGTAGCATCTGGTGCCACCTACACCCACCTACAGCATGTTCACTGGCTGCCAGCCATGACACTCAATGTCAGCCATGACCCTCAATGTCAGCCATGACTCCCATTTAAAAAAATCAGGATTTGTGCTGCTCTGCACCATTGCTGAGAATTCCATAAATCCCATCAGTGGTCACTGGGGACAGGGTGGCTGTCTCCTCCAAAACTATCCATCCAGGTGCCATGTATCTTTGCTTATGGTCTCCCTGCTTCTACTTCATTTGGAATGCATGTCCTGCACCTATAAACTGCGTGGGAACTCACAATCCTACCAGAGCCATCAACAAGCTTTCCATCAGCCTTACTATGAGGACATAATCCTACAGTTGGTTTATTTCTGATTTTAAATTTTCTTGTTATATTATCAAGATGCAAGTGACATTCCAACAAGTCACCAGATTCCAGGCTCAAAAATGTCACTTTTTGCCCATCTTGTCTTTAATTCTGGAATGTGACTAGAACCTTGTGTTTTTCTTCTTCTCCTCCCAAGTATCATTTCAGTCCAGCTCTTCATCCACTTCAACAACTCAGGCACAGTGTTTCTGAGGGGCTCTTCCACAACCCCCCTCCATATTTTCCCCTCCATGGCTCTGAATGAAACTGGTGAGCAGCCATCTGCCAGCACAAGAGCAAAAACATCAGACATCAGCATTTACCTAAACTATTCCTGCCAGCCCTTCCTAGAGGCATCTTGGGTGCATAAATATTTGTCTTAATTATCCAAATCTTCCCTTCTCTTGTTCTTACTAAATGGGTATGTGCTGTGTCCTATTGTTTTCTGCTATGCGATGCTGATTGCTGTAAGAGCCTTTTAATACGCATACCACGCTTACAACAAAGATGAATCCCTGCCTTCACCCTGGCACAACTGCACCATAAATTGCGAGTTTATAGAAGACAGCATTAAAGGCAGTGCCCACACAGCCTGTGTGCACGAGAGATAGCATTGGGAGAGGAGGAGGACAGTGTCCCATCCCCAACACCATCATCATGAGCCACGAGATGGCCCCAAACAGGGCCTTGGGGCAGAAACGGGATGAGTACAGTGCGTCCTGAAGCTGGCAGAGGTCCTGAGCTCAGGAGCTTCTAGACAGACTCACAGCCAAGCCATCTGGGGCCCTGAGACTCTCAACATCACACTATCACCAGATCTTGATGTCTAAGGGCTTTTTTTTTTGTGAGTCACTTTTTCCCCAGAAAACTCTATGTAATTCATTGTGTGAAGGGGAGATTAATATTTTTTTTGTGGGCAATAAGATAAAAACCCATAATAGCTCATGAACTATTGAGCCACTAAAATTATATGTGTATATTTCCTTTTTTCTCAGAAGATATGATTCTGCATTTAAATTCACAAAGAGTTCCATGACCTCCAAAAAGGAGGAAACACCAAATTGTGCATGTACTCTAATACTTAGTATACCTTGATTTTGAACATGACCGAGGAAAGGAGGAAAGGGGAGATGTCTTTGGATGCCTCCACTCTGTGAAGCACTTTATAAGAACTATCTCATTTCTTTCTTACCCTAACTCCATGAAGTAATTATTATCAGCAGCCCCTATTTTCAGATAAAGAGACTGAGGACAGAGTACCAGTTACTTCTACATGCCATCCAGTTGATAAGAACCACGGTAAAAATATTAGCAAAGTAATAGTAGCTGATGTTTTTGAGAGCTTATTGTGTGTCAGGCACTGTTCTAAACACTTTGTGTTAGTTAATTAAATCTTCACTACAACTCACTGAGGTGGATATTATTATTATTATTATTACTATCATTAATATCTCATTTTACAGATGCGGAAGCTGAAGCTCTGAAAAGTTAAACAACGGATCCAAGGTCACCCAACTCTTAAGTGATGGAGCTGGGTCTTGCAACTCAATTGTCTGCCTCGAGCCCAGACTCTTAAGCCCTCAGTGACACTGTTAGGTCGAGGCAGGGGGCAAGGCGGAGTTATGACGTTACTGGCATCTGCCACCGAGACATCCCCAAGACATTGAACCACCAATCAGCGTGTGCCGAGAGCCCTCGGGCCCACCCCTTTTTGTTCCCTTAAAAGGCCGCTCCACACTCCCAAGTGCGCTGTTCTCCTCTCTCCTCATCCCCCCTCCATCTGCGGAGGCGGAGGCAGTCCGCTTGGGTCCCTGCTCCTTTCCCTCTTGTGGAATAAACCTTCCTTTAATATGCCTTGGTTGTCCCTGACTCCAGTTTCCTGCGCCTCAAACCTTACAGACACCACCTCCCAGAACTTTCTGGCAATCACTATATCTGAATGACTTGACTGTTCAGGACCAGCAAAGACCAGGATGTGCTCTGTAATAATTCCAGGGCTAACATTAGCTAGAGCCTCATCCTTAGTTCTCCGTTATGTTCAAACACAACTCACCACCCAGGAGCCTCCATATCCATACTAGTAACAAAACGAGAGGTGAAAAAAGCTCACACAAGACCACAGTAAGTGATGAAAATCAGTATTGAACCCAGGTACATCTGTCTCCTGAGCCTGAGCTGATGCAGCCAACATGGAAAGCCGTGGGCTTCATGGAGAGCAGGGAGTCCCCAAAAGGTACATGAGAGGCATAGAGGGCAGATGGCAAGTGCTAGTTACTTCCAGAAGATTGTACCAGAGACAACCAAAAAGCAACCACCTTGATTTGGGGAGGCCCTAGATTATCCAAATAGAGTAGGAAATTCCCCATCCCTTGGACCAAGCAAGGAGTTAAAGATTCCTAAGACAGAACAGAAAGATTTCAACTTTCCTCCCACAGAGTTGCCAGCCTCAGCAAGTCCCAGGGGACAAGGGCACCTGTGCTTGTATCCCAGCTCTGCTACTACACTGCTTTAGGAGCATGAGTAAAATCATTTTCCAAGCAATGGCTCCAATGCTGAGTAAAATTCATATAGTAATAATAACCCCTGTTTTACACACCCGGGCACATGCGTGCACACACACACATACTCCTGGGGAGGTTAATGGAAATGCTTGCAAAAAATATGTGTTGTCTCTCTATTGTGAGCCTGTGGCATTTGACCCCTTATCTAAGAAGTCATTTCACTGTTATCTATACACAAACATCTTTTCCCTCTCTTAACGCTCCTCTCTCTCTCTCTCTCTCTCTCTCTCTCTCTCTCTCTCTCCCCCGCCCCCGCTATTTTCTCTATTTCTCCTAGATTTTCTCCTATTTTGTCAATACATAATCCCTGATGAACCTAGCCCCGTACCCCCTTTCTCACTGACTGGGTCATTTCTTTACAATACCTTGCAGCTCGACTTGCACTTCAGCACCATGGCCAGAGCAAATATTCCCTTTTCCTTCAGGACAGTAGATGACTGGATTTCTGACTCGCCCTCTTTCCCCATCCATCCCTCTCACACCCTCTTGCACCTCTTCTTTCTCCCCCTCCTTCTCTCCCTCTCTTGCCCCTCCTCCTTCTCTTCCCCTCTACCTAATGCTATTTGAGCACACCTGTGGTGATGTCAAAGTTGTGCCCAAGGAGGGAAGTTTCTATGGCAGATCCAGGGACACAACAAGCTGGCCAAGGAAACACAGCTTACGCGGATACCAGGCACCAGCACACCTAGAGATACCCTGTCTCAGCTATGATGTCTGACTGATTTGGGCACTGAATCCCTGTAGAAGGGACAAGGGATAAATACTTGGGTCTACACTGCACTTACTGGTTCCAGCATGCACTAACTCCAAACATGATATTTTCCATCCCAGTCCAGAGCAAGGGCAAATCTTGAGGAATTAATAGGCTAAAAAGTAAGGACTCATGTTCTTTCTTACCACCCACTCACACTTGCTACCATCTCTTACTTGCAACTAAGAAAGGTGAGTCCATGTTATGTATGGCTCAGTATGTACATAGATGCGGTGGAGGAGGCAGTGAGGGTTAGGGAGAGAGGGAGGTGTCTCCCAACAACCCTCACAATAAGATGAGAGGCAGGCCAGATCAGCCTAAGAGCAGAAAAAACCCACCTGGGAAGAGGCTCATTACCTTGTGCAAATAATTCTAAAAGAGCTAACATGTTTGAACAGTAGATATAGTCAGGCACTGCTCATTGCTTTATATGCATCATGTCATCCAATTATGACAACAACTCTATAAGATAGGCACTATTGCCATTAGACAGATGAGAACATTGAAGCTCAGAGAGGTTGAGTAACTTGATCAGAGTCACACAGCTAGTAAGCAACAGACCCAAGCATAAACATTTAAAAGGCAAGAACAACATGCTTGAAAGGTCAGAAACTAGTCCTATGCATAGGAGTTCAATGAATTATGGCTTATTGAGCTTAGAAATTATTTTTCCCAAATCTTTCCATCTTAAAACAAAAAATATTTATAAAGACAATGATGATGAATTCTTCTCTGTGTGTATAGAGTAGCAAAAGAAAGTAAATGGACTCAAATCATAATGTAAGTGTTTTTAACTGGATAAATGATAGACCTTACTGTCAGGGGGTATTTTTCTGCCTGGACATTGATGCTGTGATCCAAACAGCACTGGACAAGGTTGCTGGGAGACTTGAATTTAAATTCTGGCTCTCCCGCTAACTTGACAAACTGCTTCCACTTTTTAGGTCTTAGCCTCCCTCCACTCCACCTGCCCTCCAGCTGCCAAAAAGGTGGGGCCCCAACCAGGCTATCTGATTATTCTTACAGCCACAGCAGCTTGTGTTCCCATAAGGTGCTTCATAACAAGGCTTCCTTCCACACAAGAGCCAAAAAAAAAAGAAAGCACTAGGAGCTTAAGGAGCAGGGTGAACCAGCCACCAATGGGGGCCACCTCCGACTTCAGTCCCCCCAAAAAGTGTTCACTGAGTCTGCCCCAAGTGCCAGTTGATCCCCGGTCCCCTCTAAAGCCAGTCATGAGCCTACCCCCTTCAGGTGCTAATCCATCAGCTGGGTTTCCTGGGGAAACAGAACTCATTCTTAAGCTCTCTTTTATGGCTTTTACCCAGAATTGATTTGAATAAATCAGTCTAATGCTGTCTCTACAGTGGAACCAATTGTAAAAGAGCTTTATTTGCTCTGCTTTCAAAGCAGGTTGGAGCTACCTTCTTCCTATTCCAGGCTGATGGGGAAGAAAAGGAAACAGGCACAATGAATTCAACAAAAAAAGGATTCCTCAAAAGGAGGGGACCCAAAGGCCCAATAGGATTCCCCAGCAAAAAGGTCCCCTTGCAGGAAACACACCTGGAGAAGGAGGCCAGAAGTGACCAGATGGACTTGATGTGCTCCTAATGCTAATGCCTTGAGATGATACCTGCTGTGCTCACACAGAGGCTTGGGGAAGCAAGCTCCCCTGAAATCTTGTTTCCCTGGCTCTTCTGATTTCTCATCTCTCTGAAAGGGCACAGCAGGAGCTAACCTCCACTGAGCTCTGCCAATGTACCAGGCACTGTATCAAGTTTCAAAGGCACCTGCAATTCAACAATCCCAGCTGCAGGAGCTTTCTTTATATACTGCAAATGCTCCAAAGTCTTGCCTACCTCAGGACCTTTGCATGTGCCATTCCCTCTGCCTCTCTTTAATTCCACACACGCACAGCTCTGCAAGGCTGGCTCCTTCTCTTCAACATTTCTTCTCCAACGCCACCTCCTCCCAGGGGTCTTCCACAGATACCCAAATATAAATTAAATCCTCAACTATTATTTTCTTATGGACCATCCAGTTCTTTTTCTCCATATCACTCTATAGCATAGAACCAAGATGATGTCCTGTTTAGGGAGGCAGATTTGGGAGTCAGGGACCTGTGGATGCATCTTCATTTGTCCTCTTATTAGACATTGACTTTGAACATGTTACTTAATCACTCTGTATCTCAGTTTGCTTGCCTAAAAAGTGAGGGTTATAAAAGTACCCATCTCTTAGAGCTGCTGTAAAGATGAACATAGCTGATGTCAGTAAGGTACTTAGAAATATGCCTGGCATGTAGTAAGCACGCCACAAACATTTGGTGTTATTTGTGTTGTGACTGTTTGACTCACGTCTGTCTCCCCACAAGCCTGGATGCTCCAAGGACTCAGAGCTTGTTCATCCTGTCCCGCTTACAACCCCAGGGCCTAGTTCAGTGCCTGGCACCC
This sequence comes from Eptesicus fuscus, assembly GCF_027574615.1. Classification (NCBI taxonomy): domain Eukaryota; kingdom Metazoa; phylum Chordata; class Mammalia; order Chiroptera; family Vespertilionidae; genus Eptesicus; species Eptesicus fuscus. The sequence goes on along the minus strand of NC_072476.1, from coordinate 14,627,386 downwards.
TTGAGTACTAAAAATTACTTGATGAAGGAATGGAAATTTTGTTTATGTGTTGTGTTGTATTCACTTCATGCAGGCTTTAAAGAGACAGAGCAAAAGTGGTACTGATTTTACTTTACAGATGGAAAAATTAAGGCTAGAAACCTTGATTTATCCAAGCCTGGCCAATCAAGTATCCAAGCAAGAGGAGAGCTCTTGTGGCCAGCACTTTTCCCACCAGAGAACAGGAAGCATAAAGCCAGGACTGTCCCCTCTCCCTCTGGGACAAGAGGCCACCACACCCTAGCAATAAAGATGTCATAGCTCAGTTCAGGGACCAGGGAATGAGGTTCAGCACTGCCTTCACACTTGCCCACCCTCCCTTCCCAGAGCATCTGATGAGCTACAAGGATCAGGCCAAGGGCCCTGGCTGATGGTGCAGGAAGGGGACCAAGGCACAATACTGAGGCTGAAGACCTGGGGGCTCAGAGAGCCCTCACTCTTGAATGAACACGTCGATCAGAATGTCTCCCACCCAAGGGAGACCACTCCTGTAGCAGTTTGACCTTCATAATCAAGTAGATGTCCAGACCACACATACTGTTGTTCACTGTTATCCCCAGCACTCTTAGCAAAGAAAAGCCTTTGATAATTATTTGTTGAATGAGTGAATGAATAAAGACGGTTGAATGAATGAAAGGTTAAATAAATAAATCACAGCAATAATGATAATCCTTATTTGTCCATCTTTCCCCTTCCTCTCCCTAACTCCTGATTTAGGGGAGGCAGAACATTATTTTAGCTAAAAGGGCAGACTTTGAAAACAGACCACCTTGGTTCAAATCCAAGCTCCACCACTTACTAGCTGTGTGATATTGAACAAGTTATCTAATCCCTCTGTGCCTCAGTTTCTCCATGAGGGTGTTAGTCCTTCTCTAGTGAGACTGTGAAGATTAGATGAGTTCATACATATACAGCACTTGGAACAGTGTCTGGCTCACCGCAAGTACTCAACATAACTGTTAGCTGTTACTATTACCATACTGTCTTTTCTCTGTGTTTATTATTTTCAGCCTTATTTGTTTTGCCTCTTGCTATAAGCTTCCTTGAGCCCTTTGGAAAAGAGGCAGAACACAAATCAATTTAATAACGAACTACTCAAATATAACATTTACAAGGTGGGCTTAATCTAACTGCTTTTCCCCTAACAAGACACACTTGCAAATGAAACTGTCTAATTTGGTAATCTCTTTTGAAATGTTAAATGCTCATACCCTCTGCCCCAGAAACCTCCTTCTAGGGATATGCTTCTAAATACACAAACACAACCCAGCCAGTGTGGCTCAGTGGTTGAGAGTCGATCTATGAACCAGGAGGTCACGGTTCAATTCCCAGTCAGGGCACAGGCTCATGTTGTGGGCTCGATCCTCAGTAGGGGGCATGCAAGAGGCAGCTGATCAATGATTCTCTCTCATCACTGAGGTTTCCATCTCTCTCTCCCTCCCTCTCTGAAATCAATAAAAATACATATTTGGGGAAATAAAAGATGAACATTTAAAAAACAAAAGGAAGTATAACATGCTACAACATGGATGAACCTTGAAGACATGCTCGGTGAAATAAGCCAGACACAAAAAGACAAATCTTGTATGAATCCACTTATGTAAGGTACCTAGAGTCCTCAAGGGCATAGGCAGACAATAGAATGGTAGCTGGGGGAGAGAAGAATGGGAGTTAATGTTTAATGGGTGTGGAGTTTCAGGGTGGGAAGGTGAAAAGTTGTGGAGATGGATGGTGGTGATGGTTGCACAACAATATCAACTACTCAACACCACTAAATACTACACTTTTAAAATGGTAAATTTTGTTACGCATATTTTATCAACAACAACAAAAAGTTTTACAAACGTGCTATTCTCCTAAACCACATGGATAAAATCTGAGGGAGATGAGTGGAATCAGAGTTAAAGACAAAAGAGGTTCAGCCCTGGCCGGTTTAGCTCAGTGCTTAGAGCATCGGTGACAGAAGGGTCCTGGGTTCAATTCCTGGTCAAGGGCACATACTAGGTTGCAGGTTCGATCCCCTGGCCCCAATCGAGGGCACATGCAGGAGGCAACCAGCCGCTATTATGCTATTACTCTCTCACATCCATGTTTCTCTCTCTTTCTCTCTCTCTCTCTCTCTCTCTCTCTCTCTCTCTCTCTCTCTCTCTCTCTCTCTCTTTCTGTTTCCCTCAACCACCCCTTCTCCCTCCCTCCCTTTCACTCTCTCTAAAAAAAAATCAATGGAAAAATACCCTCGGTGAGGATTTTTTTTTAAGAGGTTCAGCTGTGAGTGCCACCTACCCACCCCTCACCTCAAATGTCCCAACCTTATCCCCCTGTCTTCAACATGAAGCAATTGGTCAAAATTCTTTTGTCTTAATTTTCTTTGAGAACAAATTTTGTCTTAAATCAATGGATCCATAACAATTATAAATTACTTCCAAATTTAGTCAAAAGACCAATCAGGGGCCTCATAACAACACTCAAGTCCCAAATTCATACTCTCCTTCTCTGAGCACATTTTCCACAAATAGGAATTTCCACTTTGGCATACAATCCTGGTTTGAGGTAACTTGAATGATATATGGCTTCCTCTCATGATATCACCCTCAAAAATTTAAGATATGTCCCCCAAACCACTCAGGTTCACTCAGTGATCAATGATCCACAGATTCATTCATATCTATCTGAACCCTGTACTGGTTAGAATGCTCTTGAAGTCAAGTAACAGAAAATCCAGACTCAAGCTGGCTCATCCAGTAAGGAAATGTGTGTGGTCTGCTCACACAAATAGCAGGTCAGTGGTGGGGTAGAGGCCTTATGCATCTGGATAATTCCATCCAGACCCCAGACTCTTTCCATCTCTCTCCTTTGCTAACTTCATCTGCACTCTGTCCTGAGGCTGGTTCCCTGCCTGGTCACAGCAAGGCTGGGATGTCATTTGGGGGCTCCATGTTCCACTTTCATTCCCAGGAGGATGCAGAGAAATCTGCTACCTCATATACGACATGTAAGTTCCCTTCAGCATAACTAGGTCAATTTTAGGACATGTTGACCAAACATATAACAGTCACCAGGGTGATGACATGTACCAATCAGCCTAACTCTGAGATCAGCACACTATATTCTGCAGGTCAAATCTGGTTCACCAGCAGGTTTTGTAAACAAAGTTTTATTGGCACACAGCTATGTTCATTCATTCATATTTTGCCCACAGCTTTCTCTCTACAATGTCAGAGTTGAGTGACTGCAACAGAGATAACTTATATGTGTCCATTCCCAAGCCAATCAATATGGCCAAGCCCTCTAATTGGACAAGTTTGAGTCACATGACCACCACATGAACTGAACAAGATTGCTCTGAAAGTGGGAGAGAGTTGCTCACCAAAGGAAGAGGTGCTGACCTACCCTTTGTACCCAGTAGTCAACAAGCAAATCTCAAGAACATAGGATGTATAGGGCCAGGTGGATACTAAAAATATTGGGGGACCACCCTGTAAAATACATGCCGTACATCTGCAACTAATACAGAATTATATTATATATAAACTGTAATTGGAAAAAAAAAGAACACAGGAAATTACAAAGGGTTCTAAGTAGATCACTAAGAGTGGTGCTCTAGGACCCCAAACCTTGTAGTGGAGTGACAAGTAAAAAATACTTTGATGCCTTGGGCACCCTCTCCTTAGCTTTTCTCTGCCCAGGCTTGAGAACTATAGCCATTCCCTAATTCCAAAAGGACAGCGAAGTGAGCTTCTTGTTTGTGGTTTTGATTTAGTAAAGAACGATGTGAGCTCCAAGATCTCTTAGGAGGCTGCCAGATGTGGTAAGAATTCACTCTTGGATCCCACCCTCACAACAAATGCAATCATGCTTTATACATCTGGCATCGAAAAACAGTAATCTTTCAGCAAGTTTGAAATCTCACTTGGTCTATTTTTCTCATCCTTGTCACTGAAACTTAAAACTTCACCTGCAGATACTCCTGAATTAGTAGAAAGCTCAACAATATTTCTGCCCTGACTAATCCTTGTACTTCAGCTCCAGCTATGTCTGAGAATGCACGGTGACTGCTCGTTGGGAAAATACTGCATTTGTCCCTTCCATAGTAAGGGCTGTTGCTCACTGTATGTAGTGAGGTTTTTCAAAAATAAGAAAGAAATATCTCCCCTGTACACCGTAATCCAAGGAGAAAATAAAACCAAATTGCGCTTGTTATTCTCAGCTTCGAGGCTTCATTGATTACTTCTAGACCAAAAGAAAGTCCCATTTCTAATATACAGTCACTCCACATCAGATTTATATGCTTGAGTTTAAAGGAAGCCAAGTGAAGTTATCTGCTCTTGTTGTACCTGATTAACCTCGATACACAATCCTACGAATCAATAGTTAATTAAAAATGTGGCACTGCCTATGCAGTTAAGTGACCTCATCCCCCTGCAAACACTACCCACCTTGTATATCATTAAGCTAAAGCCATGTGGGCCATCTTCTAGGACAATGGAATTATACAGACAAGAAAATAAATATTTCCAAAATATGTCTACTCAGAAACCTCAAATGTAGTATTTTGTCTGTACTTACAATTCAAGGCATTTCTTAGAAGATACCTTACTTGGTCTGCAGAGCCTCCCAAGCCTTGGAATCATTTCCCCCTATGGCCACAGCCCATATCCTCTGCATAGTCAAGATTGTGAAGATGCTCCCATGGTAACTAGAAGTACAGGGTTTCCATTTTCAAATTGTCTCCAGGCTGAGAGCCTAAGGACTCACCCTTACTCTTATCTCATATTCACCCATGCCTTCAAAACTACAAATAATAAAGAACAATAAGGCAGAACTGACTTATTTGTCATTTTCTGGTTACTGATAACTCTCTGTGGGTTTCTTTGTTTTAACTTCACGCTCATTTCTGCCATAACAAAATCGTATATCTTATTGATAAATGTATTGGTGGCCTGCATTATTCCAATGAGGAGTTGAAGTGGCTAAGAAATAGTGCACTGCAAATAGTTTTGTCAGATTACCCATTGTGGTAGACCCAATTCACAGTGATTTCTCCTGGTGTCCCCCCGACCCCCAGGTTTTTCTGGTAACAGGTGCACCCACTCCCACCCTGGACTCAAGTTGGGCCAATCATAGTACTCCAAACCCCTGGTCTACATGTGAACAAGTGGCCCACAGGGCCCATCACAACCCTTTCCTGGGAATTTTCACGTTGGAGCTGGGAAAGGGAAGTCAATTTTCTTCCTGACAACAAAGTCATAAGGATGAATGCCCAAGACACTTCTGCCAAGATTCCCATCATATATAAAAATTCTATCCAAAAGTAGGAGAAAAAATAGATGTATAGGTGAGAGAGAAGGAGAAATGGGCAAGAGAGGGCTGCTCCATGGTCTGATTATATCAACCGATACATCCCCTTTTCTGTTTCAATGAGTTAGATGCAGAACTCTGGAAGAACACCCATGAAGAGATGAAGACAAGACACCCATCCTCTGGCCTTTAGTGAAATCAATGTTTACATATTTAAATTGATCTCAACACCCAACTTAGCTGACAGGAACCAAAAGACCAAGAATCTCACTAGCCAAGAGCAAAGGCCATTGGTTCCTGCCCCTCCATCCTTCTCAATTGCAGGAGCTGGGGAAGACTCCACTCCTATCTTTAAACCAACCTCTACACAAGAAACCAGGCAATCAGGGGTCCAGATCACTCCTCTTGAACTACCTGGGATTAGGTGTCTGGGAACATGAACTTGGCACTTGGACTTCCTAAAGAGAAGAGCATCCTGGGTGACAGGGAAGAAACTGGGTATCCAAATAGTCTAGGCAGAGAGAAAGGACCTGAGGATCCCAGGGGGAGGGGAGTTCCAAAGAAGAATGGGGAGAGCGTGAGGGGACTGCCTATAGAGATAAGATTATGTCTGCAGCCATTTTAGAGGGAGCCTGCAGACTCAGGCATAGGCACTGAAGATGTCAATCCAGTTGAGCAAGCAAGCTAGGTGCACCAGCCATGGTTCCTAGGTGCCACTTTGCTGCTGTAGAATTATTTGTAGTGGTCCTGGGATAAGCTTGGGGGAGCCCCTTGCATACCCAACACACCACAGAATCCCAGTCTTTATTAACAATAGCTAACAAGTTCTCACTTCCTAGGTGCCAAGAACTATGATGGGAGTTTATTAGGCATCATAATTCTTGCAATACCCTTTGAGGTATGGATTCCATTTTATCTCATTATTACAGATCTAAGGAGACTAAGATTCAGAAAAAGTCAGTCACTTCCACCAAGTCAGTGTCACAGCAAGGATTCCACGTGAGTTCTTTCTGACTGCAAAGCCACTATGCCAAGGTGCACCTCTGCCCAGACCCTCCCAGCTCCCCCCGAGATGTTCCCCACCTTCAGGAATGGGATAGCACCATTTCCCAATTCTCAGACCACCAAAATTGGATCAAGGATCAGCACTGGTTCAAAACTGCAGCTGGTATCCCCACTCCCATGGCTATACCACCTTGGATAGCATCACCAGCCTACCTATATTCTCCACTCCCCTCGGTAAATGGTAATTGAGAATGCCTGGATTCATCATGCTCTCTGCTTAGTCTCCCTGCCCCTCCTTATCAGCCCATGCCAGAGAAGCCCAAAATGCCTCATGGTCAAATCCACTCACATACTGACAAAGGGTCACAATTTTCCATCTCAAGTTCAGAACCAAGGTCTGCACTGGGCACAAATGATAGGATGCTTTGGCTTATTTCCAATAAAATGAAAGTGCAGAGCAGAGGAGAAATGAGGAAGACCAGCCCTGAGGCTACACCACATCCCATAAATGACAAGTGCTGTACACTCATGTCATAAAGCCAAGGCTATAAAAGCCACAAGTGAATTAGGAATGAGTCCAAAGTAGTGATGTCATGTGAGAACATCGCTATGTAGTGCTGCTGCCTTGCAATGAGGCTGGTGCTCACCTCCTGATCAGACAACGTTCTCAGACCCTGGTGATGCTTCCCATCAGGAGAAAAAAGTGGAAAAAGGTAGAATGAGTTCTGGAGTCACTACTTCTCTCAAAGAAGCCAGGATGGACACCCTCTCTTTCTCCATGAAAAGCATGCCAAGAAAGATGGGATAGTAGACATTTGTCAGTCTGTGGCTGACACCCCCACTCATATCCAGATCTGTCTTTGGGGGTATCAACAAAAGTTTGCTATCACAATCTGGGATGCAATAAAGAATAAATTTTATTCAGGTAAACAGTTTGCAAACCAGGGAAATGCAGCCTTGGGTGGAAAATGAAAGCACACTCCCTGGAGACAATAGGAGGCCTGCTTATGTAGAGAAAGTGCCACACACACCCCACTTCATTCCTGATTGGTCCATTTTATGCAAATGAGGAATCCTAATTTGCACAGTTTCATTGGTCCAAATAGCACTATCCTGAATGGTCAGAATTATACATCCTGATTTGTCATATGGAGCTGCTCTGATTGGTCAGTAAAGATGAAAATGAGGATATAACTGCACAGCTCCAATTGGATAGGACAGGTTTCAGTCCATTGGTTAAAATACGATTCCAGGAACTCTTTTATACAGTTCAGCTAAGAAAGAGAGCAGAAATACAGCAAAGGAGGCTGAAGGTTTAGTCTTCTGCTTTTCCCTGATATGCATTGTATATAACAGGCCTCTGCAAACAAGGGCTGCTAGACTTTTATTATGAATTTGGACCCTGTTAACCACAAGGAGTCCTTTTTGGTAGGCATATTCCTTCTCCCACTGCCAACCCCCTTCCCAAACACCCATGATGCTTGCTACTAGGGCTCTGACTTGAAAAAGAGTTGCAAAAACAGGTTAGTTCTTTCCCAAAGAATAGCTCTAACTGGCTGGCTCCGAATCCCCTCCCTACCCCCACACACACATTCCTGCCCATTCCTCAGGCCTGACCCCACAGTTGCCTGTATATTCTGCAAGCCCCCTGAAAAACTTGCAGTGAAATCCCCTTTTTGCTTCATAAACGAGGTTAGTTGCTGTTGCTTGCAGCCAAGAATCCTGACTGATGCACATTTCATTGTGTTCATTGTGTTTTGTTTTCAGAGCCAGCAACCCTGAGGATATTTCAAACTGTGCGCATTGGTGAAATTCTACATAAAGGAACCAGAAACCATTTAGATGCTTGCCAAGAAGAAGTGCTTACAGATGAAAGGTACATGATCATGATACATTGAATGAGGTCAAATTGGGGGCCCAACTCCTCTCTTTCATACCTCAGAGCCTCCACACATGCTTTTCCCTGGCTAACATCCACCCCTCATCCAAGTCTGAGCCTGTGTCACTTTCTCAGAACTGGTCATCATATATTGACTTATTGTTTATTTGTTTAAGATCCATGTGCACCAATAGACTAACTTTCAGGATGGAGGGACCAGGGCTATTTTTCCCACCACTCTCTCCCAATGCATATAATAGGCATTCCAAAAAACATTTGTGAAGGAATTCACAGTCATGGGATAGAATCATCCACCCAATTATTATTATTATTATTATTATTATTATTATTATTATTATTATTACTAGAGGCTCGGTGCACGAACTCGTGCACCAGTGGGGCCCCTCAGCCTGGCCTGCAGGATCGGGTGGAAACCAGCTCTCCGACATCCCCTGTGGGGTCCCAGATTGCAAGGGACCCCACGGGTGCACAATCAGGGCCAGGGAGGGAAACAGGAGGTTGGCTAGCAGGGGAGGGACCGCAGGAGAAATCCAGGGCGTGTCTGGCCCATCTCGCTCAGTCCCGATCAGCTGGACCCCAGCAGCAAGCTAACCTACCAGTCCAAGTGTCTTCCCCCTGGTGGTCAGTGCACATCATAGAGAGCAGTTGAGCAGCCTTAGCACATTATTAGCATATTACGCTTTGAGTGGTTGAATGGACAACTGGACAACCTGACACTTAGCATATTAGGCTTTTATTATATAGGATTATTGCTATTATTATTATTAAACCCTCATAACACCAAAGAGGTAGATACTATTATCATCCCTATTTTATAGGTGAGGAATTTGAGAAATAAGGAGGTTAAGGAATCTGCCATAAGTCACCTGGATGATACAAAGTGGAAAGGGAATTTAAACCAGGCATCTGAGTCCAGAGGCCTCTTAATTGCAGGGCCTTTATGCAAAGTAGGTGTTCTGGTTATTGCTATATAATAAAACACCTCAAAATTGAGTGGCTTAAAAAAATTACATCATTTCTTCCCCTAACAAATCTGTGATTTGGGCAGGACTCCACAGGAAAGACCCACTTATGCTCTTCACAGTATCACCTGGGGTGTCCTGAGTTGGGGTTAAAGGGACCACTCTCAAGATGGCCCATTCCATTGCTGGAGAGTTGGTGCCAGCGTCAGCTGAGAGCTGCAGGGCTGTGGGCTGGAGGGGTCCTCTCCACATGGGCCTTGCCATGCGCTGCTTGGGCTTCCTCACAGCATGGCTGAATTCAAAGTGTGAGCTTGTAAAGAGAACCAGGAGGAAGTTGTACAACTACATCCTAATTGCGGAAACAGTCAGATTCAAAGGGAAGGAAACATAGTCTACCTTTTCATGGGTGTGTGACAAGCTTCTAGAAGAATCCATAGAATAGGAAATATTATTGTTGCCATCTTCTCAGAGAATACAGTCTGCCACAGCAAACAGTATGTTATTTGACTTCATCAAGCTGTCCTAATTTACAAACCTGACTTAAAAATAACAGCCTCCAACAAGCCACCCCCAGGGATCCTCCCTGAAAGTTTAGAAAAAAAAAAAAATGGCTAGACTCAAAGAAAATAAGGGGCAGGCATAGGGAGAGAGTCTTATATCACAATATTTGCATATTTGCATGTCATTTCCTTACAATGCCTGAAGCTCAACTAATTAGAAACTCATTTGAGATAACTAGTAACCAATTTAAAAATCCAAACACCTTAGGGCTAGCCAGAGTCCTCCCAACAGCCCTGTGATTTACTTCATCAAGGGTTTCCTCCTAACCCCTGCTGAGGGGAGTTGCAAGGAGAGACTGGCAGAGGGCACTGGATCCTCTGTTGCTAAAAGCTCTTCTGAATAGAGACCTGGGTAAAGAGCAAACGGGGTTCAGGTAAGATGATTTCTTCAACTGAACAAGCTTCCTGGTTTGGACTCTGCACATAGAGCTGCAATCAGGCTATGAGATGTTGTGGCAGCCGTCACTCCTGATGGGCCCAGCCACTTTTCAAAACACCCTTGCACAGCCGTGCAAAGCGCAGACTCCACTGGCAGCAGGCTGAGCCATAACTCACACTGTCACCACTCCCCTCCAACCTCTTCTGTAAGCACTTTTAATCAATGCAACAGGAATAAACATTTGCTGTGCAGTGAGGAACATGGTTCTGCTCAGCTCAGAAAGCAAAACCTTCCCGGCTGTTTGCACCTAGGAGAGCCCGCAGGAAAAGCCCTCCATCCTGGTGCAGCTGCCAGCCTGGGCTCATTTTCCCCAATGAGGTGAGTTTCTGTCAGAGTTAATTTGCACTCTGAGGTGCCATCCATCAACACGATTTTCAGTTGACTTTTCAAAGCATCGCTGCTCTCTAAGTGGTCACCAGCCCTGCCCCCATACCCCAGGTAACTTAAATGAACTGTGGAAAGCAGGAGGTTTCGGGGTGGATTACAGTTCAGCATCTTAGAGTCACTGTGTGGGGATGAAATCTTTTTTCCTAAGCTATGGGCTAACCCCTTGATTGTAATCTGGTTAGGTAGTTGGGAATTTGGAACTAATGGATCCAGTGGAATCAGCAAGAGCAATGCAGTGGATATGGGTCTAGCAGTTCGTTAATATTAACATTAACAAGGGTTGGACACTGTGCTGAGAATTAGCTCATTTCAATCTCCTGGGAGCCCTATGAGTTGGGCACCATTGCAATTCCTACTTTACAGAAGCAAAACAGATCTCAAAGAGGTTAAGTAACTAATCCAAGGTCACATAGCTAGTGAGTAGTGGAGCTGGGACTCAAAATCATTCTTTCTTCCCCAAAGCCTGTGCTTGAAATCATTCTGCTAGTTGGATGAAGAGAGAAGCCACCCACTCCAAGTGGGTATGGGGAGATACAGCTTGATGGCCTTAGAGGGGAAATAAAGCGGGTGAGAGAGTAAAATCAGGTGTGGGAGAGGAGAGCCTCTGTGAGAAGCACATGGCTCTTCCTCCCAAGACAGACAGTGTGGACAGAAGCCCAAGGATTCAGATCAAAACACAATTTGAGAGAATATCAGTGTGAAAGCAGAGGGGAATCACAGGGATGCCTAAGGCAACTAGGGGAGAGAGAGAGAAAGAGAGAGAGAGAGAGAGAGAGAGAGAGAGAGAGAGAGAGAGAGAGAGAGAGAGAGAGAGAGAGAAGGAGGTATGAGGTGGTCAGATCATTTGCGTCAGAATCTCTAGGCATCTTAAAACTACAGATTCCTCACATTGGTGAACCTCAAAAACATTTTGCTAAGTAAAAAATATCAGGCACAAAAGGCCATATATTATGTGATTCCATTTATATGAAATGTCCAGAAGAGGTAAATCCATAGAGACAGAAAGTAGATTAGTGCTGCCAGGGGCTGGGCTGGGGAGTGACGAGTGACTGTGAATGGGTGTGGGGTTTCTTTTTGGAGTGATGGAAAAGTTCTGGGAGAAAGTAAAAGCTGCATGATGGTTGCATAACTTAGTGAATGTATTAAATTGTACACTTTCAGATTGTTAAAATGATAAATTGTGTGTTATATGCATTTACCACAATTAAAAAATGCAGATTTATTTCACCATTCATTTAAGAGACTAGAGGCCTGGTGCATGAAATTCGTGCACTGGGTGGGGGGAATGTCCCTAAGCCCAGCCTGTACCCTCTCCAATCTGGGATCCCTCTCACAATCCAGGACTGCTGGCTCCCAACCGCTCACCTGCCTGCCAGCCTGATCACCTCCTAACTGCTCCCCTGCCAGCCCGGTTGCCCCCAACTGCCCTCCCCTGCCAGCCTGTCACCCCCAACTGCCCTCCCCTGCACCCCCAACTGCCCTCCCCTGCAGTCCTGGTCCCCCCCAACTGCCCTCCCCTGCCGACCTGGTTTCTCCAACTGCCCTCCCCTGCTGGCCTGGTTGCCCCTAACTGCCCTCTGCTGCTGGCCTGGTCGCCCCTAACTGCCCTCCCCTGCAGGCCTGGTCCCCCCCAACTGCCCTCCTCTGCAGGCCTGGTCCTCCCCAACTGCCCTCCCCTGCAGGCCTGATCCCCCCCAACTGCCCTCCCCTGCAGGCCCAGTCGCCCCTAACTACCCTCCCCTGCAGGCCTGGTTGCCCCCAACTGCCCTCCCCTGCCAGCCTGGTCGCCCCTAACTGCCCTCCCCTGCCGGCCTGGTCCCCCCCAACTGCCCTCCCCTGCAGGCCTGGTTGTCCCCAACTGCCCTCCCCTGCTGGCCCGGTCACCCCTAACTACCCTCCCCTGCAGGCCTGGTTGCCCCCAACTCCCCTCCCCTGCTGGTCACCCCTAACTGCCCTCCCCTACCAGCCTGGTCCCCCCAACTGCCCTCCCTCCCCTGCAGGCCCAGTCACCCCCAACTGCCCTCCCCTGCTGGCCTGGTTGCCCCCAACTGCCCTCCCCTGCCGGCCATCTTGTGGTGGCCATCTTTGACCACATAGGGGTGGCCAACTTGTGCGAGGGCATGAGGGTCAATTTGCATATTACCTATCAATTATATAGGATACTTGATTGGATGTTCACTATGTGCCAAGTACTGTCCTGGGTGCTGGAGATACAGCAGTGAACAAAACAGACAAAAATTCTGCTCTCATAGAGCTGACATTCTAGTGGGAGGAACTGAAAACAAATAAGATAAATACTTTAAATGTGTATGCATTGGAGATGAAAATGAAGGAGAAAACAAAACAGGGAGAGGAACAGGAAGTGTTGGAAGAAGTGTGGATATCGTCATTTTAGACAGGGAGGCTGGGAAAAACTCACTAAAAGATGAGAGAGCTGAAGGGATAGACCTAGCCCGCGATGTGGATATCTGGGGAAAGTGTTCCTGTCAGAGGGAATAGCAAGTACAAAGGCCCTGAGGCAAGGGCAAACCTAGTATGATCATGGAACAGAGAAGAGGCCACTGTGGCTGTAGCAGAGGGAGTGATGGGGACAGTGGTAGCAGAAGAGAATAGAGAGGAGGCAACTAGGGGTCTGGTCACGTGGGGCCTTGTGGGTTATAGTCGGAGCTTCAGCTTCAACTGTAAGTGAGATGGGGGTGCCAAATGGTTCTGAACAGAGAGCTCATGTGACCTGAGTTCTGTTTTAAAAGGATCACTCAAGCTGCTCTAAGAAAATAGACTTGGATGACAAGGACAGAAGCAGGAGGAGACTGGTGAGGAGATAATGCAGGTGGGAGTCGAGGGTGGTTCAGTCCAGATTGCTGCTGAAGAGGGGCTGGATTCTGGGTATGTTTTGAAGAGGGAACAACTCATTGACTCTTTAAAAGTGGGCCACACAAGTCAACATTTGTAACAAGCTTCCCAGGGGGATTCTAATTCAGCCTGAAGTTGAAGAACTTCAGGTTTAAGTTGACCTTTTGTTTCATGTTTTGGGAAGTTTCTACTGGATTTTCTCCAAGCCAACTCAGAAGGGATGCTAGGAAGGACATTCTCCAATGTCAGGACTTGTGTGAACAGCCCTAAAGCAGGCCAAATGGTATGTGGGAAACAACATAATCTCTGTCAAATGTCAGATACCAGAAGTACAGCAGTGACCCACCATGTACCCTTCCTTCGATGGGCCTTGCATTTCATAAGGGGGAAAAAAAGTTAAAAAATCACTTACGACTCAGTAGAAAGTGCTATGATGAGGTTCACGTGGAACACATGAAAGGGGCACCTCATCTAGTTCAGGTGGTCAGAAAGACTTCCCCCATCAAACAGCCTTTAAGTTGAAGACTGGAAGGTGATAGGAGTTATCCAGGTGAACAAGGAAGAGGGTAGAAGATTGCTCCAAGAAGAGGGAAGAGCATGTGCAAAGACTGAGAGCTGAAAGAGTGTTTGAGGATAAAAAGAAGTTCATATAATTCTCAGAGTACGAGCTGAGAAATATAGAAGTTAGAGCCAAATCATAACAGTTCTTGTCAGCCATGTTTATCCTGTAGACAAGGGAGCCAGGAGATGTCGTTAAGTAAGAGAGTAATGATCGCCGAAACCGGTTTGGCTCAGTGGATAGAGCATCGGCCTGTGGACTGAAAGGTCCCAGGTTCGATTCCGGTCAAGGGCATGTACCTTGGTTGCGGGCACATCCCCAGTAAGCGGTGTGCAAGAGGCAGCTGATGGATGTTTCTCTCTCATCAACGTTTCTAGCTCTCTATCCCTCTCTCTTCCTCTCTGTAAAAAATCAATAAAATATATTTTAAAAAAAAAGAGAGTAATGATCATTTTTGTGCTATAAAAAGAGAACTCTGGCTGGAGGATGGATGGATGGATAGCAAGGAGTCCAGGTGGGAGGCTGCACAACCCAAGTGAGACAAGATGTGGCTATGTAGATGCAGAGGAGAGGTAGATTAATGTGATTGGGAAAGGAGGAGGAATACAGGATGACATCTAAGTTTCTTGGAAGTTTGATGGATCGTGGGGTGATTTGGACCTGATAAACTCAGGCAGAAGAGGAAATCAGGAGAGGAAGGGTAAGCTGAGGTCAAGTTCAAGAAGATCATCCAAGTGGATATGACCTGTGGGTAGTTGGATATGCCAGAGCAGAGTCATATAGAGAATTCTAGAATGTAAATAAGAAAATGTAAAGACCTTGGGAGAAGGTGATTCTCCCCCCACCCAAAAAAGGGTGTGGAGGAATAAAAATAGAACCTAGGGGACAGATGAAAAGGAGAGATTCATTATTAAAACTAACCAACCATCAGACATCTTCCCAAAAAACACTGATTGGAGGTCTTCTTAGCATGAGTTATTCAAGACCATATCTAAAGATCATATATAAAAATAACTGCTGGGAGGTCTCAAAACATGTAATGCTGCTTTTTAAAAAAATAAATTAAAAATAAAAAACAGGAGTTCAGCTATTGCACAGACACTGGAGCAATTTTCCAGCAAGGGTCTATCAAACAAGAATCTGAACTGACTCAAGAGGGTGTCACATCAAGTGTAAGAATCCAATTCCATTGTCTGTAGGAGCCGTTCTGCCAGGTACAAGACCCTAATCCAGTTGAAGTGATTTTATTTTGATTAACAGGCTGGGAATACACAGGTTGCTGGTTTTTGAGATCCCCTTCCCTGGGTCTTGATGCCAGCTGTGAATAATTTTCACAGAGTCAAAAAGCTCCCCACCGTCAAAATAAAAATGACACTCGGTCACAGAGGAGGCAGATTATAGGTCAATCACCTTGATTATTTTTTAACTGTGAGAAGCCATTAATGCTACTGAATAAGCAAATCTGTTTGCATAACCAGATTTTTATAGGCTACTGGGAATAAAAGTTTTCCTAAGTGGATGATTTGTACAATGATAGCCTCTGGGTCTTCGATGGAACAGCGCTGATGAGAAAATGTTCCTTTAATTATGTGGAAGGCCAATTACCACGTTATAGCCACATTGTTTTGCAGATTGCATATAATTTCGCCATTTCCATAGCTTCAGCACTATAATTCTGGAGAAAACGCAGGCACCAAGAAGACACTTGAGGCACATTATGCTGGAGATGAAGATGTTTTAGCGAATTCAATTTAAGCTACAACATTAAAGTTATTTTGTTGAATAAAACATAATGCAATAATGAGCTTGTGTATGTCAACTCAATAGTGGAGGTAATAATAGCTCAAGAGAGAGCATCCCCTTTCCCCTTTTTCATGCTCATTAGAGTAATAGATAATGCTATGGAGAGAGCCTTTCTCTAATATGTGCTTCATCTCAGGTTAATGTGCTTCTTGCAACTGGGCTTCAGGGGAAAAAGGGGACGGGAGGGGGTGAAGTTAAGGACTAATTTGGAAGCCATTCACTGAAGTGCTACTACTTGATGTTTTTTATCCACTGAGATTTCACGTTCCCAATGCCAACCTGGAAAGGACTTTCTTGAGACACTTAGATTAATCACTCTTTACATACTTAGTGCTAGGAGACTGTGAAGAGAAACCGAACTTATCAGTAGAGTGAAGATAGAGGAAGAACTTGATGGCCGAAAGGCAAAGCTATTGCAATGTTTGTCTCAATTCTGCCACTAATTAGTGGGACCAATGGCTTCCCCTTTCTAGGACTCAAGTTGTTCTTGTCTGTAAAACAGAGGAGGAGGGTCTTCAAGGCCCCTGAAAGTTCTACCATTTCATGACCCCACCTATCTATAAAATGCTTTTCATTCATACTAATAAGAATCATGACTACTTTGCCAAGAAGATACACTAATCACCAAGCTGAATACACCAAACAACATAGCCTGGAACTATGTAAACAAAAACTGAGGTTACTTGGGAAGACAGACAAATCCCCAATAAGAGTAAGAAATGTTTAGCTCACTCTCAGTGTGTCAGGCACAATACCAAGTTCACCACTCCATTCCTCTCCTATGCATGCAGGAAGACATTTCCCAGCATCCCTTGTGGTTACATTGGGAACATGTTAGTGCATTTCCACCAATGGAAATGTAAGAAATCACATGTCACTGCTGGTCCACAATAATTAAAAGCAAGTGTGGATTCCCCATGCTTCCTCTTTTTCCCATCCATGTGACTACAAGTGAAAAACTTTGATATGGCCTAATTACAAATGGAAACCTTCCAGATCTCTGAAACACTGTTGGAGGAGGGCCACCAAGGAGCCCCTGACTTGCCCTTGACTGTGACATGGGTGATAAATAACTGGTTGTTTTGTGAGACCTCAGCAGTTTCAGGGTTTATTAGTCACAGCAGCATTGTCTCAAGTTACCCTGACTAACATATAAGGTTCAGAGAGACCTAACAGACAGAAAAAAGAAGTTAGACTTTACATTGCTAATCTTGATTATTTATTGTGAAAATAAATAAAGGAAACCTCACTTACAATGGAGTCAGGAAGCCTAAAGGGGGGAGCACTCATGCACTACCAATCCACATGAATTACATACTCCAACAGGAAGAAACATCAATTACAGACCCAACAGGAAGGGACATACCTGGAAATCCCAATAAGAAGTGTCTCTACTTTAATTACCACAGCAGGAGGAAGATTTTTCTTCTTGCCCAGCAACAAGCTCAGCCAATGGGAACCATTGCAACTCAGCCAATGAGTAGCCATCACCACCCTGAACTCTCACTTTCCTCCAATGGGCTTTCTGTTCAAAACACCTTCACCCAACTTCCTCATTTGTTTTCTATAAAGTAACTGTTCTCTCCTTTATTTGCTAGACTTGCTTATAGTTTTTGCTATACCATGCTCATCCCCAATTGCAATTCTCTGCTATTCTTGAATAAACTCATTTTTTGCTGGTGAAAATAACTATTTTATTTTTCAGTAATATTTAAAAGTGAAAATCCTCTCCCAAAAAGCAGAGCATCCACTTGCTTTTAAGCATGCATGGCATGTTTGTAAACAAAGGAAAATCACATAATAGTCCATAAGGGAAATCTCAACATAATCTACTACATAATTGGCATTGTACTGACCAGTATATGACTGCATATGGTCATAGACAGTGTTCGGGGATGCAAGGATGGTACAATATCCGCAAATCAATTAATGTGATACATCACATAAACAAACTGAGAGACAAAAATCATATCAATTGATGCAGAAAAAGCATTTGACAAAATCCAACAGCCTTTCGTGATAAAAACTCTCAGCAAAGTGTGAATAGAAGGACCATACCTCAACATAATAAAAGCCTTATATGACAAACCTACAACCAACATCATACTCAATGGCCAAAAACTAAACTCATTCCCCCTAAGAACAGGAACAAGACAAGGATGCTCACTTTCACCACTCCTGTTCGATATAGTACTGGAAGTGCTAGCCATAGTGATCAGACCAGAAGAAGATATAAAAGGCATCCAAATTGGAAAAGAAGAAGTAAAACTGTCCTTACTCGCAGATGACATGATACTATACATAGAAAACCCCAAAGACTCCATCAAAAAACTACTAGACCTAATAAATGAATTTGGCAATGTAGCAGGACACAAAATTAACACCCAGAAATCTATGGCCTTTTTATACACCAATAATGAACCCACAGAAAGAGAAACGAAAAAAACAATCCCATTTACCATAGCACCAAAAAAATGAAGATACCTCGGAATAAACTTAACTAAGGACGTAAAAGACCTATATTCAGAAAACTTCAGGGCATTGAAAAAAGAGATAGAGAAAGACATAAACAAATGGAAGAACATACCATGTTCATGGATTGGTAGAATCAACATCATTAAAATGTCCATACTACCCAAAGCAATCTACAGATTCAATGCAATCCCCATTAAAATACCAACAGAATATTTCAAAGATCTAGAACAAACTCTCCAAAAATTCATCTGGAATAAAAAAAGACCCTGAACAGCCACAGCAATCCTGATAAAGAAGAACAAAGTTGGAGGGATCACATTACTAGATATCAGGCTATATTACCAAGCCACGGTTCTCAAAACTGCCTGGTACTGACACAAGAACAGACATATAGACCAATGGAACAGAACAGAGAACCCAGAAATCGACCCAAGCCATTATGCTCAATTAATATTTGACAAAAGAGGCAAGAGCATACAATGGAGTCAAAACAGTCTCTTTAATAAATGGTGCTGGGACATTTGGACAGATACATGCAAAAAAATGAAACAAGACCACCAACTTACACCATACACAAAAATAAACTCAAATGGCTAAAGGAGTTGAATGTAAGACGGGAAACCATAAAAATCCTACAAGACTCCTTAGGCAGCAAAATAGCAGACATATGTCATAGCAATATCTTTACAGACACAGCCCCTAGGGCCGTGGTCGGAAAACTGCGGCTCGCAAGCCACATGCGGCTCTTTGGCCCCTTGAGTGTGGCTCTTCCACAAAATACCACGGCCTGGGCAAGTCTATTTTGAAGAAGTGGCGTTAGAAGAAGTTTAAGTTTAAAAAATTTGGCTCTCAAAAGAAATTTCAATCATTATACTGTTGATATTTGGCTCTGTTGACTAATGAGTTTGCCGACCACTGCCCTAGGGCAATGGAGACTAAGGAGAAAATAAACAAATGGAACTACATCAAAATAAAAAGCTTCTGCACAGCAAAAGAAACCATCAACAAAACAACAAGAAAGCCCACTGCATGGGAGAACATATTTGCCAATGATATTTCCAATAAGGGTTTAATCTCCAAAATTACAGAGAACTCATACAACTTAACAAAAGGAAGATAAACAATCCAATCAAAAATGGTCAAAGGATCTAAATAGACACTTTTCGAAAGAGGACATACAGAAGGCCCAAAGGCATATGAAAACATGCTCAAAGTCACTAATCATCTGAGAGATGCAAATCAAAATGACAATGAGATACCATCTCACACCTGTCAGAATGGCCATCATCAACAAATCAACAAATGACAAGTGCTGGAGCGGATGCAGAGAAAAAGAAACCCTCCTGTAGTGCTGGTGGGAATGCAGACTTTTTCAGGAAACTCCATACTGCTCTCCACAGTGCAGCCACTGTGGAGAACAGTATGGAGTTTCCTGAAAAAGTTAAAAATGGAACTCCCATTTGACCCAGTAATCCCACTTCTAGGACTATATCCCAAGAAAACAAAAACACCTATCAGAAAGGATATATGCACCCCTATGTTCATAGCAGCACAATTTACAATAGCTAATATTTGGAAACAGCCTAAGTGCCCATCAGCAGATGAGTGGATTAAAAAACTGTGGTACATCTACACAATGGAATACTATGCCGTTATTAAAAAGAAGGAACTTCTACCATTTGCAACAGCATGGATGGAACTGGAGAGCATTATGCTAAGCAAAGCCAGCCGGAGAAAGATAAATATCACATGACCTCACTCATATGTGGGATATAATGATCAATATAATTTGATGAACAAGAATAGATCGATCTAGAGCAGTGATGGTGAACCTATGACATGCGTGTCAGCACTGACACGCGTAGCCATTTCTGATGACACGCGGCCGCTGAGGCAGCCGCATGCCAAGGATGAAACATTTGCTGCTCCTGAGGATGAAACATTTGCAAAATAATGTTTTTTCCTCAAAGTGACACACTACCCGAGTTATGCTCAGTTTTTTGGCGAAGTTTGACACACCAAGCTCAAAAGGTTGCCCATCACTGATCTAGAGACAAATGATAGGGGAGGGAGGTTAGAGAGCAACCAAAGGACTTATATGCATGTATATTAGCATAACCAATGGACACAGACACTGGGACGGTGGGGGCTTGCCCAGGCTGGAAAGGGATGGGGGAGGGGGTCAATGGGGGGAAAAAAGACATATGTAAAACTTTACACAATAAAAAAATTTAATTAAAAAAAATAGTTGAACACCTACTGTGTGCCAGGTACCACTTCAGGCACTGAAGATACAGCAATGAGCATGACAAAAATCATGGGTCTCATGGGGCATACAGTCTAGTTGAGGAAGACAGAGACAATAAATTAATATATTAACGTGTTATTAATAAATCATGTATGGAATGCCTTAATATATAGTTATATCTAATTAAGATATCCTATATAATAAAAGATTAATATGCAAATCAACTGAACAGAGGAACAACTGGTCACTATGACACACACTGACCACCAGGGGGCAGATGCTTAATGCGGGAGCTGCCCCCTGGTGGTCAGTGCACTCCCACAGGAGGAGCGCGGCTCAGCCAAAAGCCGGGCTCACGGCTGGCGAGCGCAGCGGCAGTGGCAGGAGCCTCTCTCACCTCTGCAGCAATCAGACATCCCCCGAGGGCTCCCAGACTGCAAGAGGGCGAAGGCCAGGCTGAGGGTTCCCCCTCCCCCAAGTGCACAAATTTCATGCACCAGGCCTCTAGTAGTAATCTACACTAATAAAAGAGAAAGATGCAAATTGATCGTACCTTTGTGACGCCCACCAGCCAATCAGGAGTGAGTATGCAAATTAACCCAACAAAGATGGTGGGTTAATTTGCATACTCAGGCGCAGAGTGGCCAGGGGCGGGACGGGACCTTGCGTCATCGCCATGGTGATGACATAGGCGTTCCGCACTGCCCCAGCAGCTCCGGGCCTCTGGACAGCTTGGGAAGGCAGAAAGGCAGCTCCAGGCCAGAGCGAAGGCAGAAAGGCGGCTCCGGCCAGAGCAAAGGTGGTGCCGGCAGCCAGGGAAAGGAAGGCCCATTCTTGAATGAATCTTCGTGCATCAGGCCTCTAGTATAATAATATATGTCTTTATAACTATATCTTAAGACATTACATATATGCATATTTTATAGTTAACTAGAGAGTTAGTTGGTTAGTTAGTGAGTTAGTGATAAGTGCTAAAGGGAAAGTAAAGCAAGAATGGGAATAAGGGCTTCCAGGGTGAGTTGCAGTGTTAGCTGAGTGGCCAGGGAAGGCTTCCTTAAAGTATTCCCCAAAGGCCAGCGTCAAGCCCTGCAGCTCTCTTAGGGGAAGAACATTCCAGGTGAAGAGAACAGCAAGAGCGAGTTCCCTGAGGCTTGGTTTATTGCAGAATCACCAGAAGCAGGTAAGGGAGGGCAGAACAGCAGGTGGTGGGAGACTTTCCTTTGTCCCAGTGAGATGGAGCCACTGGGGCACTATGACCACAGGAGTGACATATTCTGAGGGCTGCATGGGAGTGGGGGAGGGAGCTTGTTATAGACGCAGAAGAACCAGTCAGAAGGTGCTATGATAACTCATAGGAGAGATGAGGAGGGCCTGGAGCAGGGCTGTGGAGGCAAATGCAGGGAGAAGCCCTCGGAATCCCTGGTGAGAATCACTGCTAGGATAGGAGGAGGAATGTGGATCTCAGGAGTGATTATTTTTCTGTGTCCTTTCACATTTCTGTGCCTTCTTTTTCCCTATCTTGAAATAGGGCCCAATGCCACCTGGCCTGCTTTCCTGGGATGTTTTGTTAGATTCGATTACGAAAAAGGCCTCATCACTCAAAGGAGCTAACATTCATGGCTTTGACGGGAGACTGACTCACGGTACCAATCACACTGTCATAAATGCCACACCCTCTAATTCCCTAAGAGAAAGTCCATCCGCTGTCGGGATATGAGTGGTGGGGAAAACCTCCTCCTCCCCACAGAGCCAGTTTCCCCAAAGCCTGTCCCCACTTGGATCCTTTCTATTACTCTCTGGAACATGGTGTGAAATTTTGATAAGATACAATATCAAAGTTCTGGTATTTCTACAGAGAAAGCTCTCACTTGCTGATTATGTTCAGATACAGCAGGTCAAAAGTACTTTTTTATTGCCTTGGGCTCTCGCTCAGTATCAGAGTTTCAAAGCAGCTGGCTGAGTCAGCTCATTCCCCACCACTCAACCTTTCAGAATATCATCTCTGAAAATCTACAGTGCCATGCTGATTTCTGAGACCATCCTCTGGGTGAAAAGGAACTATCTCCAGTGGGCGGGGTGGCTGGGATGCTGATTTCTGAGACCATCCTCTGGGTGAAAAGGAACTCTCTCCAGCGGGTGGGGTGGCTGGGCCGATGGCAGAAACCCGGGCTCTCCCAGGTGGAGGGTCACTTTCTGAGGGAAACAGGTGCTCCAAATGTAACATCTGGAAAGGAGTCTCCTCTCAGTTCAGCCCCTAACATAAGAATCTCAACAGATGCAGCCATGTTTAAACTGTTAATTCTCTCCTTTAGAATATATGAGTGTGAGTTTTTCTTCTAAATAACTGAGGTGCTTGGTGGGGGAGGGAGCATATGGCCAACAAGATTGGCCATGAGTTGGTAATTGTTATTGCTGAATTGTGTGATGGGTACACAGTGTGCATGAAACTATTCTATTTTTTTATATATTTTAAATTTTCTATAATAAAATGTGAGTACTCTTAGAGCAATTTGACAATATCTAATAAAATTACAGATGTACATACTCTTTGGCTCAGTCTCTTGCAACTCATCATATATACTAGCAAAGGTGCCAAATAAAGTGTTACTCCTAGCAGCCCTGGCTATAAGAGCAAGAGGCTGGAAACAAGCTAAGTGTTCATCTATTCATCAAGAGAGGATTGGCTATGTAAATTATGGCACATCCAAACAATGGAATAGTATCTATGCAGTTGATAAAAGGAAAGGAACACTGTGCCCTAACATGGGATGATCTCCAAGATAAACTGATGGCAGAATAATGCCCCCCCGCCCCCACCAAGATGTCCATGTTCTTATCCCTGGAACCTAAGAAATGTTGTCTTCCATGACAAAAGGGATTTTGCAGGTATGATTAAATTAAGGATTTTGAAATCAGATTAGTCTGGATTATCAAGTTGAGTCCAAAGCAGTCAAAAGAGTTCTTACAATAAGAGTCAGGGAGGTATTTTAAGATGTTATGCTGATGCTGGCTTTGAAGACAGAGGAAGAGGCCATGAGCCCAGGAATGCAGGCAGCCTCTAAAAGCTAGTAAAGGCAAGAAAACTAGGTTTTAGCCCAGTGAGACCTATTTAGGGTTTCTGGTCTCCAGACTGTACAAAACTAAATTAGCATTGTTTTAAGTACTAAATTTGTGGTAATTTGTTATAACAGCAATAGAAAACAGTATATCATTTAAATGGAAAAAGCAAGGTGCAAAATGATAGTGAGCTATCATTTATAGGAAATGAGTAGGTATAGGTGTAGATAAGTAGAAATTTATCTGTATAAATACAGATATACTTTCTGAAAGGAGACTAGAAACTGATAAAAACAATTTGCCTGTGGGGAAAACTCGTGGCAAAGAAAAAAGGATGGAAGTCTAACTTTTCACTGTGTGCCCCTGTCTAAGACCATTCAGCTGCTCTAAAAAAAATACCATAGACTGTGTGTCTTGTAAACAACAGGCTAGAAGTCCAGATTAAGGTGCTGCAGATTCAGTGCCTGGTGAGGACCTGCTTCCTGGTTCATAGTTGGGTCTTCCCTGTGTCTTCACATGACAGAAGGGCCAGGGAGCTCTTTGGGGTCTCTTATAAGGGCATTGATGAGAGCTACACCCTCGTGACCTAATCATCTCCCAAATACTCCATCTCCTAATACCATCACATTGGGGGTTATGATTTCAACATATGAATAGGGAGTACAAACATTTAGTCTACAGCAACCCCTTTGTACCTTTTGAATGTTATGCCATTTGAATGTATTGGCTAGTGAAAACAATAACATTTCAGTTAAAATAAACCTCCCTCCATTACCATAGCATATAGATTTTCAAGGTTCATATTATTTAAATTGTATCATTTAAGAAACATAGAAATAAGAGTGATCACTACCCAGTGGTTGGGGCTCATGAAAGACATGGGATATCTGGGAATGAGAGACAAAAATAGAAGGAAAATCTCACTAGGTTTCATTGGCTATCTGGCATGCCCAAACTCAAAGGGAGTCAGCCAATGGCCCCTTTCAAGATGACCCAAAAAGGAAATTTCTCCCAAATAATATGTAAGCCCATATTACAGACGTTCTCCAGTCTCCTCTGGAATCCCCTCCCAACACACCCCAAATTAGCAGGTGGAATAAGCTTCGATGCCACCTAGAGCATGTCCTGAAGCCTGGTCCGTCCTTCAATGCTCCAAGCAGGCACCAACTAGACTCTTCAACACCCCTCATTCTAACTAAAAAAAATCCTCAATTCTTCTGATTTTATATATCAGCTAGAAAAACAGTGAAAGACTGTAATAGCCCCAGGCAAAAATAGCTTCCAGACCTAAAGTGATTAGCTTTATGGAAGCCATTATGCAAATTTATGGCCATTTCAAAGCTATTCAGCCTTGAGGAGACCTACCAGAGAATGGGGAGTAGAACTGAAAAGTTTTTGATTATCCAAGTTCACTCAAATTCTAATTTGAACATTAAAACTCGCTATGATTGTTATGTGGCCCCTGTACCATCAGATCTTTTTAAGTTTTACTCATATTGGGCTCAAAATCAGGGCTGTGGAGAATTGAAAATAGTGATGACTCAAGGAACAAAGGTTGATCCTGGTGTCGCCAATCCCTAGGGGGTTTCTCCTCTCTCACCTTTGTACCTGGACCACAGCATCAGCCCGATATTACCACTTATCTCTTAAACAACCAGGATCAAGCAACTGAGGATACACCCAAGGTCAAAGACTATGAACCAGGGTCCAGAATGAGATCCTGACAACTGAGAAAGACAGGGAAACATTTGCTGAACACTGTTAGCACACTGCAAACTGTCTCATTTGCATTAACTCCTTTTCTCATCTCAGCAGCCCTAGAAGATCAGTACTGTTATTAGCAACCAGATTTACCAAATAAGAACACTGAGGCACAGCTGACGAGTGGCAGAGCAAAGATTCCATCCAGTGATTCAACCTCTCTACCACACAATCTTCTAGGAATTTGGGATTTCTTAGGTATGACATATCCTACTTGGATAGACAGGGTCTGGATAGGATGGGATCAGGCTTGGGCTCTGGAAGTAGACAACCTGGGTTCAACCTTGGCCCTCACAGTGCTCTCTGTCATTGCAAATGAGAATGTGTTTTTTTTCTTTTAATTGATTTTAGGGAGAGAGGTAGAGAAAGGAAGAGAGAGAGAGGGAGAGATAGAGAGTCATCAATGTGAAAGAGAAACATCAATCGGTTGCCTTCCACACGGTCCCTGTCTGGGGATCAAACCCAAAACTGGGTATGTGCCCTGACAGGGAACTGAACTCCTGACTTTTTGGTGCACAGGACAACGCTCCAAACAACTTGAGCCACCTGGCCAGAACTTATTATTTTATTATTATTATTATTATTATTATTATTATTATTAAGATACTAGAGGCCTGGTGCACAAAATTCATGCACGGGGGGGCGTGTTCCTCAGCCCGGCCTGCACCCTCTCTCATCTGGGACCCCTTGGGGGATGTCAGACTGCCAGTTTAGGCCTGCTGACTCCTAACCACTTACCCGCCTGCCTGCCTGATCACCCCTAACCACTCTGCCTACCGGCCTGATCACCCCTAACTGCTCTCTCCTGCTGGCTTGATTGCCCCTAACTGCCCTCCCCTGCCAGCCTGGTCGCCCCTAACTGCTCTTACCTGCTGGCCTGATCTTGCCCCCAACTGCCCTCCAAATGCCCTCCCTTGCCGGCCTGATCTCGCTCCCAACTGCCCTCCCCTGCTGGCCTGATCGCCCCTAACTGCTCTCCCCTGCCGGCGTGATCACCCCTAACTGCTCTCCCCTGCCAGCCTGATCACCCCTAACCGCCTCTGCCTCAGCGCCTGCCACTGTGGCTTTGTCCAGAAGGACATCTGGAAGGATGTCTGGAAGATGTCTGGTCTAATTAGCATATTACCCTTGTATTAGTATAGATGATTCACATACCATAATATTCATCACCTTAAAGTGCACAGTTCAGTGGTTGTTGTTGTTTTTTATTGATTTTTTTACAGAGATGAAGGGAGAGGGATAGAGAGTTAGAAACATTGATGAGAGAGAAACATCTATCAGCTGCCTCTTGCACACCTCCTACTGGGGATGTGCCCACAACCAAGGTACATGCCCTTGACTGGAATCAAACCTGGGACCTTTCACTCCGCAGGCCGATGCTCTATCCACCAAGCCAAACCAGCTAGGGCTCAGTGGTTTTTAATATATTCACAAAATTGTGCAACAGCTACCATTCATCAGTTGATGAAAATTTTGGGTTATTTCCATTTTTTGGCTATTATGAATACTGTTGCTATGAACATTTATGTAAAGGTTCTGTGTGGCCCTCCAGCTCCAATGCACAACCCAGAAATTTACGAGAGTGGTCAGCACTTTCTCTCCTGAGCAGAATTCTCTGGGTGAGTGTAAACCCTGCTTGATGAGCCCTGGACCCCACACCCAGCTAAGGGCTTGAATGTGGCAACCTCAAACTGGCCCAACCATCCCAGTCCCTTTCTTAAGAACCTTCAGTGTCTCCCCATTGCGCAAAGATGAAAATGCATGCATGACTCTCCACAGTCTTGCCTCACCTATTTCCTTGAATGATCACTAATTGTTGGAAAGATTCCAATTACTCTAGATAAGCTCCTCTGAACTCAAGCAGATGTGGTATCTCCTTGTGCTGTCGGTGTGACCTTGAAAAACCACTGTACTCCTGAGCCTAAGGACCCTCATCTTTATATGACTCCCTTTCAGTGCTGCGGTTATTAAATGGGGATATAATTGAACAGTGCCTGGCACTGCTCCTGGCATACAGTAGACCAGGGGTCACCTATTTTTTTAAAGGGTGGATAGTAAATATCTTAGATCTTGTGGGCCATATAGCCTCTATCACAGTTACTCAAGGCTGTAGTTTTAGTGCAAAGGCAACCATACACCATATGTAAATTAATGTGTGTGGCTGTGTTCCAATAAAACTTTATTTATAAAACAGGTGCTAGGCCAGTTTGGGCCTGAGGGCTCTAGTCTGCCAATCCCTGCACCAATTAACTATCTCTTGTGTTCACCCACAATGTTCTATTCCTGAGCCACACCTGATTCCTCGCAGTCCTTTGCATACAACCCTGCAGCCTCACAGAATACCTCCACTCAAGCTAGTCCACCATCCCAGAATGTCAGCATGGACATCCCCCCTCCAGGAGACTTGGGCCTGGTTTCCCCATGCTCTGCCGGCTCCCAAAGCCCATATGGACCCTTATCCACTCATGTCCACACCATCTCGTGGTAAACTATTTACAATTCTCCCTTCCAAACTGCCCAGGGAATATCTATAGTCCTTATATTCTCAGGGCCCAGCTCAGCATACGGCTTATCACAGGTGATCAGTAGGTGTTCTTGGAAAAATCTCAGTACTGATCTGCACAAGGAACACGAAGGAGTCTCACAGATGTGATGTGTGAAAGCCAGACAAAGAATTTCTACCAGATGACTTCAGCTTTATGCAATTCAAAAAGAAGCAAAAATGCATCACGGTTGTTAGAAAGCAGAACAGATGGTGACCTTGGGTGGAGAAAGAGGTTCTAATCAGGAAGGAACCCAACGGAAACTTCCAGGTGTTGAAAGGTTCTGTGTCCTCATCTCGGAGATGGTTACACGGTCTATCAGTTTGCTATGCTGCCATAATCCAGTGCCATAAAGTGGGTGGCTTAAGACCATAACAATTTGTTGTCTTACAGTTCTGGAGGCCAGAAGTCCAAGATCAAGGTGTCAGCAAGGGCCACACTCTCCTTCTCTAATGGCTCTATGGGAGAAGCCCTCCATGCCTCTTCCCGCTTCCAGGGGTTGACGGCAATCTTGACTTGCTTAGCTTGCAGAGGCACCATTTCAAGCTGTGCCTTCTTCCCATGGCCTTCTCCCTGTGTGTGTGCCTGTGTCCAAATTCCTGTCCTCTTACAGGGACACCAGTCATTTTGGACTAAGGGCCTACTCCAATCCAGTATGATCTAACCTTAACAAATTCCATCTGCAGCAACCCTTTTTTTAAATCAGGTCACATTCTGAGGTTCGGGGGTTAGGACTTCAACATAACTTTTTGGGAGACACAATTCAACTCACAACAATAGGTGTATTCATGTGTAAAATATCAAAGTGCACATTTAAGATGAGTGCACTCTACCATATACGTATTACATCTCCATAAAACAAAATGAAAGGGAAAAATAAGCAATAACCAACAAGTCACACATCCCTGTTGGCATCTGAGAAACAATGCCAATAATAATATCCTCTGCTCACGGATAAGGTAGTTGTTGTTTTTTTGTGTGTTTTTTAAAATATATTTTATTGATTTTTTTTACAGAGAGGAAGGGAAAAGAATAGAGAGTTAGAAACATCGATGAGAGAGAAAAATCGATCAGCTGCCTCCTGCACACCCCCTACTGGGGATGTGCCAGCAACCAAGGTACAAGCCCTTGACTGGAATCGAACCTGGGACCCTTCAGTCCGCAGGCCGATGCTCTATCCACTGAGCCAAACCGGTCAGGGCGAAGGTAGTTGTTTTTTAAAAAAATTCTTTTTTCACCCTCACTTATGGCTTTGGACATGCACTCCCTCCCCATAAAATCTTCTGGGGCTCCTGGGATCTGTCTTTTTGGAGGTTGGGGAGCGACCGATGGTGAAGCAGCCATCACTTTCACAGTGAAGCTGCCTTGAAATTAGCGGGACCAGCCAGCTGCTCACTTTCCACCCTCATGTGCCGCCCTTGGCAGTCGAGAAGGAATTTTTAAAGGCTGATTACACATTCTTTTTTATTGGTGCCATGTTTGTAGTATTTGCTGTCCCCAGCAGGTGCCACATTGGGTGATGTAAGAAGATGTATGAATAATGGATACAACAGCTCCAGAGTCATCAGTGAACCTCACTGCCAAAACAAGAAGGCACAGCAGGCTGAGATGGATGAGAGGGGGAAGTGGGAGAAATGCACATTCCTGCCTAGTTTTCCCTGTGGGCTGTGGTTGGCTTGAAGATGAGCAAGTGGGATATGCATCAGGCCCTAGAAAAAAGCTCAAGAACTTATGGGGTACTCAAACACAGCAAACCCACATCCAGAAGCTAACCTACCAAAATAGTCACAGATGTATAAATATTTATGGACAAGGATGTTGATTTCAGCACTATCCTAATTGGAGAGAAAAAAATTAAAGCTACTGAATTAATAGTGTTTCTCCATAAAGTCCCCCCTCTTGAGGCATGAGTCTTCCAAATAAAAGCTGCCTGAGACAGTCCCTGATACGAGTTGATACACGAAGGTCTTGAGTGGTAAACGAGGTGATATCTTGTCGCAGTGGGGTAGGTTGAATGTAGTGGAATAGAAGAGCATAATGGATAAGTTGGTGATTTGTTTGGAAAAGTTGGAGGATTGTTTGTCCATGGGTAGAGGCCTCTTCTCAGCTCTTTATTTCTTGCTGCTATCTGCAGAGACTGAATAAAACAGATGCTTAATTTCCCAGCCTCCCTTGCAGAGTTAGGTGGCCATGTGACTCAGTCGTGACCAAGGACACATAAAGGGAGATCTCCTGGGAAAGATATCTTCTCCTTCATAGGAAGACCAATGTCTCCCTCCCACCATCTCTCTTCTTTTCTCCTGCTCCTTCTCTTCCTCTTCCTTCTCCTTCTTCTTCTCTTCTTCCTCCTCCTCTCTCCTTTTCCTTTCCTCCTCCCCACCCTTCTTATCTTCATCCTCATCCTTCTCTCTCTCTCTCTCTCTCTTCTCTTTGTCTCTCTCTCTCTGTCTGTCTCTCTCTCTCTCTCTCTCTCTCTCTCTCTCTCTCTCAGATTTCCTGCTTGGGTCACAGCAGCCATCTTGTAATCATGAGGGGAAAGGCAAGAAAAGTGCAAAATCCCCAACCCAGAACCCTAATATCATGGAGCTGCTGAACCACCCCCAGAAACACCAACCTTCAGGTCTCTTGTGGATTTCCCCACTCACTTACTGAGAGTTGAGTTCTCAGCTGCTTGCAGGTGAATGCTCCCTAACTGCTCAGTACTTAGCCTATGCTGCCTGAATGCCAATTACACCTATTGAGCCTCCAAAAATCCCTGGCCTTTTGCCTGGGGCAACTGAAAGTACCAAGACACTCTCTGTAGTGAGCTGAAATGTATCCCCCCAAAAAATCATGTCTAGCCCAGACCTTAGAATATTATCTTATTTAAAAATAGGTTCTTTGCAGATATAACTAAGGTAAAAACTGAGATGAGATCATTAGGTTGGGCCCTGAATCCAATGAAAGAAAGTGTCCTTATAAGAAACAGAAAAGGACATACAAATATTCAGGGACGAAGGCCATGTAAAGACAGAGGCAGACTGGGGTGATGTAACCACAAGCCAAGAATGCCAGCAGCCTCCAAAAGCTGGAAGAAGCAAGGAAGGATTCTCCCCTAGAGCATGACCCTGCCAACATCTTGATCTTAGACTTCTGACCTCCAGAACTGTGAAAGAACAAATATATGTTGTTTTAAGTCACCCAGGTGTGATTTGTTGGGGCAGCTCGAGGAAATAATACTCACTCAAGTCTGTTCTGAGGCCCTAATACTTGCTGGGCCCCTTTGGTGACACCAGTGTGCCTCCCTAACCCAGTGACCTGACCCACATCCTTCTTGGGGCCTCTCAAGCTGTGGGGATGACCTCCCTGCCCCCACCTCATGGCCAGCAAACCTCATCCCTTCCTGCCTGGCTCAGAGGCCCATCTCTTCCTTCCCAGTGGGTCTGGAAGCAGAGGAGGTAGCAAGGAAACACATTTTTGTTTTACTCAAGTCTGGAGAATCTGTGTCCTCAGTATAAGGGCCTCTTCAGAGAAGAAAAAAAACACTTTCATTTAATTCCACATTCACAACTAGAAAAAATTGTATCTCTACCTCCTAGATTAAACACAGCTGAAATGTCCATGAATAGGAGATAGGCTAAATAAATTACGGTATATTTATAAGTGGAGTATCACATAGCAGTTAAAAAGGAATGATGCAGCCCTAGCCAGTTTGGCTCAGTGGATAGAGCATCAGCCTGCGGACTGAGAGGTCCCAGGTTCAATTCTAGTCAAGGGCACTTGCCTGGGTTGTGGGCTCCATCCCCAGTGGGGGCCATGCAGAAGGAAGCCTATCAATGATTCTCTCTCATCATTGATGTTTCTATCTCTCTCTCTCCCTTCCTCTCTGAAATCAATAAAAATATTTTTTTAAAAAAAGGAATGACATGTAGGGTACATTCATAAATGCAGTGCTATGATGTTTGTGATTTTCTTCAAAATAATGTGGAAAGGAGGAAGATGGGAGGGGGTGTCCTCATGAAATATGTTTGGACAGGAGTTGGCAATTACTGAAGTTGGGTGAGGGAGGACACATTTTACTATTCTACTTTTGTATAGTTTGAAAGTTTCTGTCATAACGAGTTTGTTAAACTGAGGCAGTCTTTATGTACCCTCTTGGAAAGACGTCCATGATATATTCTAAAGTAAAAGAAATAGCTAGTTTAAAAATAATGTATATGGTATAATCCTATTGATTTGTGTGTGTATTTTATATGAATGTAAGAATGGAGAATAATCTATAATTATTATTACAGATAATAACTATAATATCTATAATGACTTCATTATGTAATCTATAAATTGTATAATAATCTATATAACAAACCCAATAATGATTATAAAATTTGCCCAGCTGTCATTCCCTCTCATATCACCATTTCTTTTCCAAAACATTTCTTGTGTCTGTAGTTATGCATTCACAGGCCTGTGCATATTAATCACTCCATAGCTATTTAGCTAGTGGGTTGTCTGACTTCCCTTCCTCCCACCTGTGGAGTCAAGAACTTGCTGAATTCATCAAATGAACAAGGGAAAGTCTGGACCTAAGAGGCTCTGGAAGTTATTACCATTCCAGAGCAGTTTGTTATTTATTCTTTTAAACAGAAATTCTACTCTTGGCAGAATAGCCTGTGGGCTCAAGTGCAAAATTATAACATGAAGGCAGACCTTGGGAACAACCGGGACAGCCACAAACAAGATCATGTACTTGAAATCGATCAACACAAAAGCCCTGGAAGGCTCTCCCACCAGAAAAAGCTTATTTTGAAAGAAACATTTCACTGGGGCCCAGAGATCAGTTCACAGTGGGGTTGGGGAGTTTTGCTAAGGCCAGGGGCAGTGGGGAGAGGGGGCATGCCACCAGAAAGAATCTGTCTTGGTTGGGGTTCACTCTGACACGTTCAGCTCAAGTTGTCAAAAAGCTAGTGTAAGCCAGGGCCAAGGTGAGCACGTTGTCTCACCATAGGGTACAGCAGCCACATCTGAGGTCAGAGTTCTAGCCTTCTCTACCTGTATTGCAAATTTAAAAAGGTGCACCATGAACACCCCTCTCAGTTGGAATGGGAGGAACAAGAGAAGGAAAGTTCCCCCAACCCCAACACACATCACCTACCAACCACCACTTATCCATAAACTTCACAGTGTAAGATACAGGCTGAGCTTGGCCATTGGTGCCAACAGACCTGGATTCCAGGTCCTGGCTCAGAAACTAACTTGGTCAAATAGCTTCAATTCTCTCAGCCTCAGTTTCCTCATCTGTAAGATGGAGCTGATGATGGTTCCTCCTGGACAAGGCTGATGTGAAGATTAAATGAGGTGATATGCCTAAAGTGATTGAAGTGCATGATGTCCCAGAAGCAGAACCCCTCTGATAGGGATTTAGGCACAAGTAGGGAGGTGATCCTAAGAAGCATTGATAGGGGAGTAGAGACATGAGATAGTGACATGAAGAAGCCAATGCTGGAGGTCTGATGAGCAGGTCTCTGCTATGGGCATCTGAGGCTTATGCACTGGAAAACTCAGAAAGGCTACGTAGATCGTGTCCCAGAAGCTTCTCTCCTGAAGGGGAAAGGGAGCTGGGGGTTATCTACCAATGCCTGTGGTTGGCTGGGGACTGCTCCCAGTGTGGTAACTCCCTGGTATATCTGATCTACCCCATGCACTGGCTGAGCAAGCAGGTGGTCATGGGTGCAGGAAGGAGCACTGTGCACAAATGAGTGCAAGCACTGAGCCCTGGAGCCAGACCCCAGCGTCTGCTACAGCTGCATACCACGGTGGCTAAGACAGCCAACCCTGAAACCAAGATGCCAGGGTTGAATCCTAACTCCACGACCTACCAGCTGCAGGGCCTTGAGGCAAGGGTCCCCAGATTATAACCAAGGCTGTTGACAGAACATGAGGAAATTAAAGTGGGCAACAAATGTCAACATACTGGGCCATGGTGATCATTTAAAAAGTCAACCCAGTGATCCCTGAGAAACACAAGTGCTTTGTAATATAAAGCATAAGTATATTGTATACCCAAGACAACCACCCACAGATAGGTGGAATGACCCACTGACATGCAGAAAGAACCCTGTGAACTTCAGATCCTCCAGACTCCTGTGCACTAGGGTCACCAGAGAGAGTTGATAAAAATGTAGACTCTTGGGGTACAGCAGGACCCAGGGCCCAGTAATCTGTATTTTCGTAATCTCCAGTTACTTTGACATAGGTGGGCAAAGGACAGTGTTTGGAGGAAATTCGGTGCTGATAGAACCCAAGGCATTGGTTTTTCAAATCTCCTGGCAACACCAAGTGGGTAAGAGACACCTTTGGGGAGATGTCACTATTGGACATTTAAAGCAAGTGCACAGATGGGAGGACCAAGATGGCGGCATAGGGTGGACGCCTGATTGTTGCCTACCACAACAATTTTGAAACTACAACGGGAAAACAGAGCAGATACCATCCAGAACCACCGGAGGGCTGACTGAGTGGATGCTCTACAACTAGAATAAAAGAGAGGGGGTCGCGGGATGATGCTGATGCCGGTGAGCCAAAGATCACACTTTAAGAACTACGGCTCTGGAAAAAGGCATCCGAGGAGAGAACCAAGATGGCGGCAAAGTTAAACAAATGAAATGCGCTGTGCACAGCAATTTAAAAAATACAACTAGAGGACAGAGCGTCTGCCACCCAGAACCACAGGAGAGCTGGCTGAATGGTGGATTTACAGCTAAGAGGGAAGAGGGAAGAGCAAACGCGGAGGGGCTGAGGTGCGGAGGCACGTGGGTCGGGCTGGTGGCGGGGGAAGGGACACGCGGCTTTTTTTCCAACCTGAAGAGAGATAAGCTCCCCATCACTCTGAAATCCAGTTTCTGGGGACACGCGGGAGACCCAGATACCTACGTGGAGAAGCTGGACTCTCGGCCATCTTGTCGAAGAGTGAGAGCGACTCTCTTGCAGAGGTGCACCCAGCAATCAGTGTTTACTGCGCTGGAGCACGGGACGCGGGGACTTGGAAACGCGGAAAGGCAGACTAGCAGCCATTGCTGTTTGCCATGCCCTCACCTAGTGACGCCCTGAGACCCCGCCCCGCCCTGAGACCCGCCCTGCACATCCTACAAACCCGCCCAGGCTCCAAACAGCGGCTTTTGCATGGGAATGGCCTGCCCTGTGGCAGCTTAACCAGATGAACTGCAGTTCCAGTCAGACTGCTCCAAAACCACTCAAGCAGGAGGAGAAAACTGCGGTTTTTGCTGTAGCTCCTGCTGAGTGGCCTCAGACAGTAGCTGACCTGCACCCCATTGGAGACCCAGAGACGGGGGCATCTGGTGGTCGGTGTGAGACGACACCAGATTTCAACCACTCGCATGGGGGACACATTCGGGGGGCAGACTCAGTGAGTGCCAAAGCCTTACTGGAACAAGTCCCGGCCCATAAACGTGTCTCCTGCACACCAACTCTTCCTTTGTGGATACAGCAGGTCCTCACAGCCAATTGGCCTGGAGGACAATTCCTCCCAGTGACACCAACAACAATCAAGACTTAACTACACAAAGGAGGACCAAGATGGAGGCATAGGGCGGACGCCTGATTGTTGCCTACCACAACAATTTTGAAACTACAACGGGAAAACAGAGCAGACACCATCCAGAACCACCGGAGGGCTGGCTGAGCAGATGCTCTCAACTAGAATAAAAGAGAGGGGTACGCGGGATGATGCTGATGCCGGTGAGCCAAAGATCACACTTTAAGAACTACGGCTCTGGCAACACAATGGCGGCCTGGAACGTGCTCAGTGCAGTTCCCCCAGCGGTCTCCGGCTGAGGGGATGGCTCCACTCGCTGCCGAGCATGAACAGACGAGCCCCTGGGAGACATGGGGTGGGAGACCCCGCGCTTGCTGACCTCCGAGTCCTTCAAGAATCTCAGCGCCCTGGAAGTGGCCAGGTGCGCATGCCCGCCGCTGCAGACCCAAGCGCCGACGCAGCGACCCCGGACCAGCCCGCCACCGCGCACCGGGCGCACTGGAGCTTCGCCGAGCCCGCCGCCCAGCAAGTTCCACGGCAGCCGCCCCAGAGCTTTGAGAAAATGGCCAGAGGAATTGCTGAGAAGGAGTTGACAGATGGGAGTTGGGATCGGGGGGGACGAGGCCCCGCTGGGTCCTGGATCCAGGAGCGCTCGCCCGGCGACTGGTCACCACTGCAGACCCGAGTGCCGCCGCAACGACCTCGGACCAGCCTGCCGCCACGCACCGGGCGCACAGGAGCTTCGCCGAGCCCACCGCCCAACGAATTCCGCAGCAGTCGCCCCGGAGCTTTGAGAAAATGGCCAAAGGAATTGCTGAGAGGGAATTGATCGACAGGAATTGGGATCTAGAAGACGAAGCCCCACTGGGTCTCGGGTCCGGGTGAGGCCACGCGCCCCTGGATCCGGGCAAGGCTGGGACCCGGGTCCGGGCGAGTCCACGTGCCCCTGGGTCCGGGTGAGGCCATGCGCCCCTGGGTCCGGGTGAGGCTGGGTCCTGGGCCCGGGTGAGGCCGTGCGCCCCTGGGTCCGGGAGAGGCCACGCGCCCCTGGATCTGGGTGAGGCCACATGCCCCTGGGTCCAGGTGTAGCTGGATCCCGGGTCCAGGTGAGGCCGTGTGCCCCTAGATCCGGGTGAGGCTGGGTCCCAGGTCCGGATGAGGCCGCGCGCCCCCGGGTCCGGGCAAGGCCATGCGCCCCTGGGTCCAGGTGAAGCTGGATCCCGGGTCCGGGTGAGGCCATGCACCCCTGGATCCGGGTGAAGCTGGATCCCGGGTCTGGGTGAGGCCGTGCGCCCCTGGATCTGGGTGAGGCTGGGTCCCGGGTCCGGGGGAGGCCGCGTGCCCCTGGGTCCGGGTGAGGCCACGCGCCCCTGGGTCCAGGTGAAGCTGGATCCCGGGTCCGGGTGAGGCCGCGCCCCTGGGTCCGGGAGAGGCCGCGCGCCCCTGGGTTCGGGTGTAGCTGGATCCCGGGTTCGGGTGAGGCCGTGTGCCCCTGGGTCCAGGTGAAACTGGGTCCTGGGTCCGGGTGAGGTCGTGTGCCGCTGGATCCGGGTGAGGATCCGGGTGAGGCTGGGTCCCAGGTCCGGGTGAGGCCGCGCCCCTGGGTCCGGGGGAGGCCACACGCCCCTGGGTCCAGGTGTAGCTGGATCCCGGGTCCGGATGAGGCCGCGCGCCCCCGGGTCCGGGCAAGGCCATGCGCCCCTGGGTCCAGGTGAAGCTGGATCCCGGGTCCGGGTGAGGCCACGCACCCCTGGATCTTTAGTGCACCCCTGGATCTTTAGTGCGCCCCTGGATCTTTAGTGCGCCCCTGGGTCCAGGTGAAACTGGGTCCTGGGTCCGGGTGAGGTCGTGTGCCGCTGGATCCGGGTGAGGCTGGGTCCCAGGTCCAGGTGAGGCCGCGCCCCTGGGTTCAGCAGCTGAAGCTGAGAGGTTGCTGTCCCTCTAGATAGGGCCCCTACCCCATCCAGCCCCTGAGGACAATTGAGTCGGCAACCCCAGTTATTACCACATTTCTGTTGTTTACCCAACTTTCTGTAACTGAAGGAACATGCCATGCGCCCCTGGATCTTTAGTGCGCCCCTGGATCTGGGTGAGGCTGGGTCCCGGGTCCGGGGGAGGCCGCGTGCCCCTGGGTCCGGGTGAGGCCACGCGCTCCTGGGTCCAGGTGAGGCCACATGCCCCTGGGTCCGGGTGAAGCTGGGTCCCGGGTCCGGGTGAGGCCGCGCCCCTGGGTCCAGGTGAAACTGGGTCCTGGGTCCGGGTGAGGTCGTGTGCCCCTGGATCCGGGTGAGGCTGGGTCCCAGGTCCAGGTGAGGCCGCGCCCCTGGGTCTGGGGGAGGCCATGCGCCCCTGGGTCCGGGTGAGGCCACGCGCTCCTGGGTCCAGGTGAGGCCACATGCCCCTGGGTCCGGGTGAAGCTGGGTCCCGGGTCCGGGTGAGGCCGCGCCCCTGGGTCCGGGAGAGGCCACGCGCCCCTGGGTTCGGGTGTAGCTGGATCCCGGGTTCGGGTGAGGCCGTGTGCCCCTGGGTCCAGGTGAAACTGGGTCCTGGGTCCGGGTGAGGTCGTGTGCCGCTGGATCCGGGTGAGGCTGGGTCCCAGGTCCAGGTGAGGCCGCGCCCCTGGGTCCGGGGGAGGCCATGCGCCCCTGGGTCCGGGTGGGGCCGCGTGCCCCTGGGTCCGGGTGAGGCTGGGTCCCGGGTCTGGGCGAGGCCACGTGCCCCTGGGTCCAGATGAAGCTGGATCCTGGGTCTGGGTGAGGCCGTGCGCCCCTGGATCCGGGTGAGGCTGGGTCCTGGGTCCGGGTGAGGCTGCCCCCCTGGGTCAGGGAGAGGCCACACGCCCCTGGGTCCGGGTGAGGCCACGCGCCCCTGGGTCCGGGTGAGGCCACGCGCCCCTGAGTCCGGGTGAAGCCGCGCCCCTGGGTCTGGGCGAGACCAAACCAGAGGGAGTCGGACCTGCATTACCACCATTTGTCCACCATCCAGAGCTGAAAAGTCAGTGCCGACATGTACACATAAGGAACTGGAGGACATTGAAATTGGGTTTCAAAAGAACTGTTGGTCCAGAAAGAAACTCACTACAGACTGATTCATTTGCCTGTCAGCATAACTATTATTGCTCATCTCACATTCGGTTCTTATAGGTATATTTCTAGTAACACATGATCTCACTCATCTAGGGGAAATGATGAACAACATAGACTGATAAACAAGAACAGACCCAGAAACAAGGAGGCATCGATCGGACTGTCGGGCCTCAGAGAGAGGGTAGGGGAAGGTGGGGGTAGGGGGGAGAGATCAACCAAAGGACTTGTGTGTATGCATACGAGCCTAACCAATGGTTAAGGACAACAGGGGGGTGGGGGCATCCGTGGGGAGGGGTGTGGGATGGGAATGAAGGGATGAGGACAAATATGTGACACCTTAATCAATAAAGAAATTAAAAAATAAATAAATAAAAATAAAGCAAGTGCACACATATGAACACCCACACCATGCACGTACATGTGCACATCAACAATACCAACAAATAGGGCTTGGAGCACCAACTATGTTCACTCAACAAAAGAAATTACTCTGCTCCCAACATACTCCAGAAATTATCAAAGAATAGTGCATAAGCTCTATGACCACAACCACCACCACCTCCCCCACCAAAAAAACCTCCTGAGAACAACCAAGGTTAATGAGGCTGGTGGTTAACTGCTGAGTAAGTGCTGGCCACGCAAGTTAAACTGCCTGAAGGCAGATTCAATTTATGGGTCCAATTTTTCCAGGAACACAAAGAAAAATGCATGAGAAGAGAGGCCAGATGCCACAGACCTGGTTGAGAGGGAGCGACGGCAGGGCTCCACCAGGCTGTACTTGGAATTTGGTCCGGGGAGAGCATCTGGCTCTCCAAATGCCTTTGTTTCCTCTCTGTCAGACACGCTCTTTTCCAGCTCCATCTACTGAGCCAAAGGCAGCAAGAGGAACCTCTTCAAAGCTTTCTGTCACATTGAGCAAAGCTCCCTACTCCTTGCTTCTAAAGGTGAAGGTAGCTATGGTTCCCACCTGTCCTGCTTAGCCCCCCATCCACCCCCCAGGCAGTGGGCAGACTGGCTGGGTTCAATGAGTGTCAGCTAGAGAATTTCTCTTCTGTCGTGCATAGAGGTAGCACAGATCCTTGAAAACTTTACTGCTCAAAGTGAGGTTCTCAGGCCAGCAGCATCTGCAGCGGCACCAACTCAGGAACTCGGAAATGCCGAACCTCAGGCCCCACCCAAAATGCACTGAATCAGAATCTGCATCTTAATAAGATCCTTAGGTGACTTGTCAGCACACATTAAAGGTCCCTGGTGTCCTCCAAATAGAACCTGACATGCTCTCCATGTGTAGAGACACCTGCCTTAGAAAGTGTGGGAGTGGGGGATCACAGACCTTAGCTGTCTCTGTGACAGTGTCTCCCCAGAGACAGCACTCTGTATATATTTATTTTAATACTAATGGGAAATTGGTCATTTTAGTACTGTCCTAAACCAAACATAACTGTGTGTGGCAATTTACAGCACTGATTTTAGTTAATTTAAACTTTTCTCATGAGGTCTCAGATGGTTAGATCACAGTTTAAATCAGGGCTGCGGCCTCATTTGGTTTTGCCTGCACAGTGTTTTTACAGTTTTGTTAATTAGTTGCCAATATTTTAAAATGAGGATTTTCCACAATTTTTTTTAATTTGATTGTTCTTTGCCAGTGTAGCTCAGTTGGTTAAGTGTAGTCCCATGCACTGAAGGGTTGCCTGTTCGATTCCCAGTCAGGGCACATACGCAGGTTGTGGGTTCAATCCCCAGTTGGGATGTGTATGGAAGGCAACTGATCAATGTTTCTCACATCGACGTTTCTCTCTCTCCCTCTCCCCTTCTCTCTAAGAATCAATGAAAACATATTTTAAGAAACACTTTAAAAATAAAAATAAAAAATCTGATTGCTAACTTCTAAAAAAAAAAATCAGAACACAGGGCTCAGCAGCTGAAGCTGAGAGGTTGCTGTCCCTCTAGATAGGGCCCCTACCCCATCCAGCCCCTGAGGACAATTGAGTCGGCAACCCCAGTTATTACCACATTTCTGTTGTTTACCCAACTTTCTGTAACTGAAGGAACATGTATGTCCCTCCCACATATTGCACCGCCCTGTGTTAATGTCCTGTGGCTGCCATAACAAATTACCACAAACCAGCTGGCTTAAGACCACAGAAATTATCTCCCAGATCTGGAGGCAGAAGTT
The DNA here is from genome assembly GCF_027574615.1 of Eptesicus fuscus. Lineage (NCBI taxonomy): Eukaryota > Metazoa > Chordata > Mammalia > Chiroptera > Vespertilionidae > Eptesicus > Eptesicus fuscus. The sequence goes on along the minus strand of NC_072476.1, from coordinate 14,586,704 downwards.
CAAAATCAAGGTGTCAGCAGGGATGGGCTGTCTCCAAAGGCTCTAGGGGAGGACCCTTCCTCTCCTCCTCCTGCTCTGGTAACTCCCAGCAATGCTTGGCACTTCCCGGCTTGAGGCTGCATCACTCCTACCTCTGCCTCCATCGTACAAGGCCGGCTCCCTGTGTCTGCTCTGTGTCTCTGTATCTAAATCTTCCTCTGCTTTGTCTTGTGAAGACACCAGTCATTGGATTAGCCCTCCACACTACCAATCCAGTATGACCTCATCTTAACTTGATTGCATCTGCAAAGACCCTATTTCCAAATAAGGCTATACTCACAGGTACATAGCTTTTGAAAAGACCCAATATAACCCACTACACCACTAACTACACTCACCTCTAGCCTCATTTCTTACCGTGCTCCCTTCCATCCCAGCTGTCACACATGACCCTCATAAGCTCCACTCTGGCCCCCATGCCTTCACAGGGATGCGTTTTAGCATTTTTTCCTGGCCCCGTCTCCTTCCAGCACATCCTTCAGTCCCACCCCAGCCATCACTTCTCTCGGGAAGCCTTTTCCCTGGCCCAGTCTCTCATTTAAGGGCCCTCTTCTCTTCCCAACTCATACCCCATACCTTGAAATTGCCTTTTTAAGCATCTCTCCTACCACTGTATGTAAACCCAAAGAGGGAAAACAACTGTGTCCATCTGTCCACCATTTTAACTCTAGTACTTGTACTTTGTAGATATGTAGCAAGCACTGAAATATTTGTTAAATGAATGAATGAATGAATGAGCAACAGAATGAATGAAAGGGAGGAAGGAGGGAAGAAGGGGAGGAGACAGCAGCATATCTCACAACTCAGATTTACAAGTATATATGCTGTGGCAAGAGATACTTTAAACAAAACTGGTCAGTGCATTTTATTTCCTCTCTTAATCAATAATGCCCAATCTCAGTGCTGGCTCCTGTCTCATTAACATTTATCAACAATGCTTGATGATATGTGGTCTTTGCAATTGTTTACCGACTCTGGATTTTAGTTCATCTCACAGGCAGACCATTTAGCATCAGGCGAGGACAGAGGCTGCTTCTAATCTGTATCTCATTGAGCTTGCAGTCTTCATCAATGTCATTCCAAACCCAGGCTGGCTGACGCTCTTCCTCCCTTTTTGGAATTATATCAATTCTAAGAATCCTTCACAATCCAAGCTGATGCTCCATCTTACTCTATCATGTCACCTTTTTTGTTGACAGGGGAGGGCCCTGCTCTATCCTGCCTGGCAGTGATGTACAGGCAAGTGATTCCCATCCATTCTGTAGTGCTGATGTTGACAAGTATTAAGTGCAATTTCAAAGTGCAGAATGGAGCTGCATCTGCAGAGGGAGGGACAGGGGTTCCCAGGCTATTTCCTCCACTGCAGTCCCATTAGGGACCTGTGGGCATCTGTCACAGGCCTCTGAAAGGGGTCTCAGAATTACCATCTCAGTTCATTCCCTGGAAATGACCTTGTTATGCACAAGGCTTGGCTGAGAGGAACCTAGATTCCTCAAGGTTGGTGGCTTTTTGTTGCTAGCCAACACTGACTTCTATCGTGCTTGTTAGCAAGTACCCCCTGGCCCTGTGGGCAAGACGAGACTGTTTTCCCGCACAGGTGGTTGGTAATTTGGTTCTCGGTACATCACACCAGCTTCTCTGGACCTCCTTCTGCAGAACTGAGACAGCATTTGTTTTGCTTCAAAGAGCCTCTGACATCTGGCAGATTCCAAAAAAAATCACCACTTAAAATTTGTTTTCTCTCTGGGTTTTATTTCATTTGAGGTTTGTTTTCCTGTGCCTTCAGTTTACGAAGCCATTGGGAAGAACTATCTTGAATATTTCTTTATTCCCGTGATCCCACCTATTACTCACCTGCATCTGTGATCATGACACCTGGCAATTCCAGCTCATCCCTGGTGGATCTCAGAGTGGGAGGAGAAGGGAGAGCAACTGCAGGCTCAGCCTCAGGAGGGAAAAAGAGGAGTCTAAATGGCCTCGTATTATCTTGGTCTTGGCCGGTTGGGAAGGTACAGCCCCATCAAAATGGACCAAGTTTTTCACACTTGCCTCTCAGTCTCCTCCATCCTAGCCCAACACCAGGTTGTCTCAACCTCTGGGCTGTGCTCATCTGTGTTAGCTTCTCTCTCCATCTGCTCTTATTGGAGGGAATAAGTTTTCTTAGAATTCTGAAATGGATGCCAAGATCCCCACTCCCCAAGTGTTCATGCCTGTACAATCTCCTCTCCTTGAGTGTGGGCAGAACCAGCCATTAGGTTACATAACAAAGGGGAAGGAATTTTCAAATGCAATTAAGGCCCCTAATCAGTTGACTTGGAGTTAATCAAAAGGGAGATCAGCCCAGCCAGCATGGCTCAATGACTGAGTGTCAACCTATGAACCAGGAGGTCATGGTTTGATTCCTGGTCAGGGAACATGCCCGGGTTGTGGGCTTGATTCCCCATGTGGGGCCTGCGGGAGGTAGCTGGTCAATAATTCTCTCTCATCATTGATGTTTCTATCTCTCTTTCCCTCTCCCTTCCTCTCTGAAATCAATAAAAATATTTTTTTAAAGAGAGATCATCCTTTTAAAAACGTGGGTCTATCCTCATCACGTGAGCCCTTTAAAGAAGGTGAAGTTTCAAAAGAAAAGAAAAGAAATAAAAAATAAAGAAGGTGAAGTTTCAGAGATTCACCTCTTGGCCTCCAAGGAGAAGCAGGTAGCCATGCTGTGAGTTGCCTATGGAGACAGGCAGTTTCTAGGAACTGCGAGCCTAAATCCAACAACTACAAGGAACTGAATTCTGCCAACAAACTGAATAAGCTTGGATGAGGACCTACGCCTTGGATAAGAAGACTCACCAACTGATATCTTAATTTCAGCCTTGTGAGACCCAGGTAAGCCCTGTCTAGACTCGACCCATGGAAACCATGAAATAATAAATGCATGGTGTTTCAAGCCACTAAGTTTGTTACACAGCAATAGAATCTTCATATAGAAGTTAACTAACACTTTTGAACAACAGTGGAAGTTACTGCTATTCCCTCTTCCTTAATCATCTTTATCTCAGTCCTGAAAAACAAAGTGGATGCTATTAACTCCATTTGTTACAGATGAGGCTGAAGCCCAAGGAAGTGACAATTTATCAAAGGCTGCCCTGCTATCTGGTGCTTAACTAGAATTCAGCTACAATCTTTAAAATACCCACTAAATTTTTTACCCTCACTCAGCCTTATTCTTCAGAAACCTATTCCTTCAATGATAGATCCCAATTAAGTGTTAAAAGTTACTCATGATTTTGACAAAATTTAGTAACTACCTACCAAAATAATAATAATAAATAGTATTTTTGAACCCATATGTTTTAAGCACTAGGCTATTCCTATTGGGATAGATATTGTTATTATTGTTATTATTATTATTGAAACTGAAGCATGAAAAAAATAAAGAAACTTGCCAAAGATCACACAGTCAAAAGCAATAGAAATAGCACAGCCCTGCTTTTAACCATCACACCATACTTTCCTCTGCCAAAGTCTCAAGTCTGACATTCTGAAACAAAATGGTGCCCAATAATAGCTTAGAAATGCACATATCTTCTGCAGATTAACAGATTACAATTCACTTTAGGGGAATCACAACTAAGAGGCTACATTAAATGAGTTCTTCTGATAGGAGTATAACTGATAGGAGTAGTCAACAAGGGTATTCACAAACATTTTGGTTGGCCTTCTAGGCACATGGGAGTTGGGCATGACCATGTGATCTATTTTGTCCAATGAAACATGAGCAAAAGTAATTTGTGTCACTTCCAGGTGGAAGAGTTAAGAGACTGCAACTTACCACATTCCCTTCCCCTGCAATGGTAATCAAGGATATGTACACAGATGCTTTCAACAGCCTGGATTCCTGAGTGTCTAGAATGTACAGACCACCCCCACAATGCCCAAATACACAGTCAACATGGAACGTGACCAAGAATAAACCTTGCTGAGTTGAGCCACTGAGGTTGGGTATTGTTACAACAGCATAACCCAAACCATCCTGACTAATACATTGCCCTAACTAGGGCTTCTTACCAAAAGCAAAGGCATTTTAAAATATGGTGAAGGCCTGGGGAGGGGGGCGGTGGTTAGTGGAGGAAGAGTAAAGGGGGGGCGGGGAATGGGGGGCATCTGTAATAGTGTCAGCAATAAATAATGACACAAATAAAATAGCAAATGCCAATATAATCTGCCACTTTGTCAAGCTTACAAACCCAAGCAAAGCCAACAGCCATAAGTTAAAAGAAACAAATCATTAGGTTGAAAATAGAACTGTCAAAACAGGCACAACTGACTAATCTAGTGATTGGTGGTGAACATCAGGCAAGACACAGATGTTATAATCATCATTTATTGTATGTCTAATTGCACATAATGTCTGACTAAGAAAAACACAGTGTTTAAGCTCATTGTCTGTAGTTCAGAGAAGTAAATCTCCATTTATTTATCCCTTCATCCTAGATTTATTTATTAAGCAACCATTATGTTTCAGGCACTATGCTGGGTGCTGATGATATAATGATGAACAAGATCGGCATACCCCACCCCCAAAGACCTTATGGCTATAGGGGGAGACAAGAATTAAAAAAATGTAAATAAATAATAAAGATTTAAAATGATAATAAAGGAATATAGAATTTTAAAAAAGAAAGTCCATGAAGGGAGTAGCAAGAGGCTAAAATGGAGAATAAAAAGGGTCATGAAAGACCTCTCTGTGTAGACATTTAAGCTAAGACTTAAAGGGTATTAAGAAGCTTGTCTGAAAAAAAAAAAGAAGCTTGTCTGAGGAAGGGCAAAGGAAAATCATTCCCCGGGAACAACAGGTCCTGAGATGGGAAAGAACCAAAAGAGGCCAGTGTGACTGAAGAGGTGGAAAGGTGGGCAGGAGCCGGCAGGTCTTGATTTTACTCTCTGTGCAATGGGAAGCCAAAGCATGGACCCTAAGATCACTTTAGCTTCCAGGTAGGAAATATACTGCTAAGGGTCAAGAGCGGAAGCAGAAAAAAAAAACCAAGTCAGGAGGCTGCTGCCATATCTGGCTGAGATATGGTTGATATCCTGGACTAAGACAGTGACAGTAAAGATGGAGAGAATGGACAACTGGAGATAAAGTTCAGAATCACAGGACTTGCTCATGGGGAAAGGGCAAAGAGAGAAATGCCTGGCTTTCTGCCCTGAACAGCTGGGTAGATGGTTGTGTCATTTAAGGAATGGAGAAGGCATGGATGGGGCACAGGGAGGAGGGGGACAAAGAGCAAAAGTTTGGTTTTAGTGGCTTTGGACATACTAAGTGTGAGATATCAACTTTGTTCGCATGTGAAAAAAAAAAAAAAACCTTGCATGTGTAAATCTGGTGTTCAAAGGAGAAGTCTGATCTAGAGAAAGACATTCAGGGGTCAACAGCCAATAAGTGGCAGCTCACCCTATGGGAATGGATGAGCTCATCGAGTAAGCAAGTCTAAAGGGAGCAGAGAATAGTGTCAGGACTAGGCTATGAAAACAACCAACATGTCAAAGGTGTGTTGGACAAGCGAAATCCTGATTGTATGCCACCTTCTAGCCCTCACTCTCTGCTTTATGCCAACAAGGGGCTCAGCCTCTGGTGACTTCCAATGAACCACCACATGACACTCATTCTTTTGAGACCTTTTCCAAAATCCTCCTTCCATACTTAGTGAGTAGGATTCTCAACATACTTGCCTTTTCTTCCTCCATCCAGTCTAAACAAAAACTTTTGGCTATGAGAGGAATAAAGGAGGCTTTAGTATCTGTTCTACACTGCTAATTCCATCAACAATTTCTCATTATTCATGCCTGATTATCTAAATTTCTTCTTTCGCCTCTTCCAGCACAGTCATAGCCTTAATTATTGACCTTTTCACTTTCCTACCACTACCTTTTTCCCTTGTCTCAATTCTCAGGAAGTTCTGCTCGCAGGATTATCTTCTGGATCCTCACCTGGGAGTAGACATTGCTTATGTAGACGTCTTCCCTTCTTATCTTTATCAAACAAGTCGGAGGTCTCGGTGCATCAAATATTAAATTCAAGCTTGATGGACCATGCTTCTGGTTTCTATCCTTCCAGCCAGTAAATTAACAGATTTATAACCTTTGCCAAGAAGTCTCACCAAATTTTCACAAGATCAGGGTTTCTAAGGGTGATGGTTCTCCTCTCCCTTTCTCCTGTTCAGAATGTGTCATGAGAGAATATTACATCGTCACATATGCAGAATGAAGCCTCTTGTTCTAGGGGCCTCATTTTAAGAGATGGACAAATTAATAGGCATTCAGAAAATGGTCACCACCGTAGGCAAGAAAATCAAAGCCACACCAAAAAGCATTGGTCAAAGGACTTAGAGATATTCAGGCTGCAGAGAATTTTCTGGATCAGCAGAGGTCAGAAAACCATACCACCTGCACCCACGTTTTTGTAAATAAAGTGTTATTGGAACTCAGCCACATTTACAGTTGTGAGTATGTGAAAAACAGAGTTCATACTTATATTATTATTTATTAATTATTGCATTACTTTTCATTAGAATAACTGTAAACCTACATTTGCCCCACCCTGTATTTATTTACAAGTATCTATGGCTGATTTTCATGCAATAGTGGCAGAGGTGAGTAATTGTGACAGAGACCATAAGGCCTGCAAGGACTAAAATATTTACTATCTGCTCATTATAGAAAAAGTTTGCCAACCCAACTCTAGAAAATGAAGGAAAGGAAGGAAGAAAGGAAGTAGGGAGGGAGGGAAGGAGGGATGGAGGGAGAGAAGGAGGGAAGGAGGGAGAGAGAAGAGAGAGAGAGAGAGAGAGAGAGAGAGAGAGAGAGAGAGAGAACAAATGTGGCTGTATGCAAGCATCTGATGTAAGAAAGAGGGATTTGACTTATTCAGTGTGGCCGAAAATATCAAACAAGGAGCAATAAATTGAAATTACCAAAACATGGGGCAGGTGCATTCACTGATAGCCAGAACCTAAAACTTGACAGTACTCAATGGAAGAAATAAATTAGACTACCGTATTTTCCGGTGTATAAGATGACTGGGCATATAGAAGATTTTCCTGGGTTAAAAAGTCATCTTACATGCCGGAAAATATGGTATCCTACATGCCAGTTCTCTTCCTGCTTAACTTCAGCCTCATCATAAGCAGACCCTATCAGAGTTTATGTCCCTTGCACATAGGAAATGTTTGGTTCATAGTTGTTGGGGTTTTTTTTCCTTTCTGCTTAAGACATGCTGCAAGAACCATAATAAAAATTTATATTTAAAAAAAAAATTTAGAGGGGGAGAAACCAAGATGGCAGCATAGGTAAACACCTAAACTGCTGCCTCACACAACAATTTCAAAACTACAACTAAAAGACAAAACGGACATCATCCAGAACCACAGGAAGGCTGGCTGAGTGGAAATTCTACAACTAGAAGGAAAGAGAAAAGCACAACTGAGACTCAGTGGAGCTGCAGGAGGCAGAGGTACTGAGACGCGTGCGCGGAGAGGCCTGGCAACTGAGTACACGGCTGGCTTTCTCAAGCGGGAGGGAGACAAAAGTTTCCGACTGCACAGAACTCCAGTTCCGGGTGAGACTCTGGGGACCCAGATTCATTCAGGGAGAAACTGGACTGTCTGGCAGTGGGCGGAACTTGAGGGCGGCTTTCTCTCAGAGGTGCTTGCAGCGATTACCCCGGGACACTGAGACACAGGGGCCTATTAGGGCAGGGCTGATGGGAAGCCATTGCTGTCTGCTCCGCCCTGAGACTCCACCCCATTCAAGCTGAGCACAGAGGCTTTTGTAAGTATTCTCCTATAAGGGTGTCTCCAGCACAGAAGTTCTCCCAGCATAGACACAGCTGATCCTCACAGCCAATGGCCCTGGAGGTCAATTCCTCCCAGTGATACCAACAACAATCAAGGCTTAACTACAACAAGACTGCACACAGCCCACAAAGGGGTGCACCAAGAGTGTGTGTCCACCTCAGGTAACTGGGGAGGCTGAGCCACTGGGCCTATAGGACACCTAGCACACAAAGCCACTCTATCAACTCAGGGAAGCAGCCAAAATGCGGAGACAAAGAAACAGATCACAAATGAAAGAAATGGAGGAAAGCAAACATCTGGATATAGAGTTCAAAACCACGGTTATAAGGTTTTTCAAGAAGTTTCTAGAAAAGGCTGATAAATTTAGCAAGACCCTCGAGGATATGAAAAAGGACCAACTAGAAATTATGCATACACGGACTGAAATAAAAAATAGTATACAGAGATCTAACAGCAGACTAGAGGATCGCAAGAATCCAGTCACAGATTTGAAATACAAAGAAGCAAAAAACACTCAACTGGAAAAGAAAAAAGAAAAAAGAATCCAAAAATATGAAGATAGTATAAGGAGCCTCTGGGACTATTTCAAGCGTACCAACATCAGAATTATGGGGGTGCCAGAAGAAGAAAGAGAGCAAGATACTGAAAACCTATTTGAAGAAATAATGACTGAAAGCTTCCCCACCTGGTGAAAGAAATAGACTTACAAGTCCAGGAAGCGCAGAGAACCCCAAACAAAAGGAATCCAAAGAGGACCACACCAAGATACATCATAATTAAAATGCCAAGAGCAAAAGACAAAGAGAGAATATTAAAAACAGCAAGAGAAAAACAGTTACCTACAAGGGAGCACCCATACAACTGTCAGCGGATTTCTCAACAAAAACTATGCAGGCCAGATGGGAGTGGCAAGAAATATTCAAAGTGATGAATAGCAAGAACCTATAACCAAGATTACTCTACCCAGCAAAGCTATCATTCAGAATTGAAGGGTAGATAAAGAGCTTCACAGATAAGAAAAAGCTAAAGGAGTTCATCACCGCCAAACCAGTATTATATGAAATGCCGAAAGGTATTCTTTAAGAAGAGGAAGAAGAAGAAAAAGGTAAAGATAAAAATTATGAACAACAAATACATCTCTATCAACAAGTGAATCTAAAAATCAAGTGAATAAAAAATCTGATGAACAGAATAAACTGGTGAATATAATAGAATCAGGGGCATAGAAAGGAAGTGGACTGACAATTCTCGGGGGGAGAGGGTATGGGGGTAGAGGAAGAGACTGGACAAAAATCGTACACCTATGGATGAGGACAGTGGGGGGGCAGTGGTAAGGGCAGAGGGTGGGGGGAAACCGAGTGAAGGTGAGCTAGGGGGGGAAAAAGAGGAACAATTGTAATAATCTGAACAATAAAGATTTATTAAATTTAAAAAAAAAATTTAAGCCCCAGTTAACAGGGACTTAAACCTGTTAACAGGTTTAACAGGATATATCTCCTAATCCTTTCAACACAGACATCTGTAATTTTTTTCTGCCCACCCCGTCTCCCTTCTATTGAGACTTATACCTCTTCCTACTCCAGTCCCATGGTTCTAGTGAGGGCTACTATGTTCCCACATGACTCCACCACCACCACCACCACCCCAGCTACTATTGATTGGTCCAGGGATAAGCATCTGTCTCAAACAGGCAAATCTGAGCTCTTCCCTTGGATTTTTTGTCCTAAGTGGAACTGGAAAAATATAATCTTTCTCTCTAATGACAGGAACTGTAGAGTGAGAAAAACAGGAGCTTTTGTGACCACATTGCTCATCCCAGAGAGAAAACCAGTCCTAAGTGAGAAAAAATTAGGCTGATAACAAAAAAAGACTGAGAGAGATCTGGTAGTGTATGAGTCCCTGGTCCCTGGAGCCCTGCTGCATCCCTGTCTTTCTGCAAAATGATTTCAAATGCCCTGCCCATAGTCTGTTGGTACTCATCCTAGTTGCATGCACCCAAGACTGAAGCACCTTGTGTTGGCCTACTTCCCTTCCTTGAATCACTTCCCCACTCCCCTGTTGGTGCTCCCTGGGATCATCCCCCAGATAAAGCACTTGCATGCCCATCCTTGTTTCAGGGTCTGGTTTAGGGGAAACCCAGACTAGAGCATGGTCCCTTTTCTTACCTACACTAGTAAGATGCAGCCAAGAGCTCTATTACCTCCATCTGGGATGATTCCTGAAATGTTTGTGGAATTGCCCCACCTCCACACCAGTGAAATATGTAGATTTATTAACAAAATTGAATGGTATTCTTTGATCAATCTTGAATTTCACAAATTTGTTGCACTTCCATAACAGTTCCCCATGACTGATATGTCAGTCATGCAAAAAGAAGGTGAGAGTCAGAGACGGCTCTACTGGACTTGGGAGGAAGAGTCTACTTCAGGGTGGCACTGTTGGGAGATGCTTTTGGAACTCTGGGACCCTCAAGCCTGCATGTCCCACAGGTGAGTCCTGAGACAGCTTGAAAACACACTGGCAGGAAGAGATTTACTCTCCTCCATATTTTATCCTCTGAGCTCTCCGAAATGCTCAAGAAATATTTGCTAAGCAAGTAATGGATTTATGCCTTCAAACCAGAACTCACCAAAGAGAAACCAAGACACACCACAGTACTGTGACCATAAGTGACTATAATCAGAATTCTCTCTATACACCCACCTCCACTAAGCTCTGCTGGTTACACCAAACATTAAACTTTAGGGAAGTTTCAGTGGACTTAGTGCATTGCTGCATGACTGCTGGCTTTTTTTTTCTGTGTTTCCAGAATATAGAGATGTGTGTGGATTATCACTAAAAGGGCCTAACTGATTAATATATACTTCCCAAAGAGCCAAACCATTTAGTACAAGTATTCGTATTCCTTCAGAGAATTTACACACCAGGGACTCAAAGTTCTCTCCAGACCAAAGAGTGCTTGGCCTTGGACAATCTCAATCCTGGTATCAACAGCAACTCTCCCCTGGGCCTGGCTGTCTCAGAGCAGCATCAGTTGTTCATTGTCACCAAGGGCATCTAGGGACACAAACTAAAGATAATGATGTTATTTATTGGCTTTTAATCGTCTGTCCCTCCCACATGCTGGAAGGAGTGACAAGTCAAATTTGTCCATCATTGGCCTCATCAGATCAGATAATGAAACTATCAGTAGTAATTTATCATCATACTAAAAGTAACTAACAGTAATACTTTAAACAATAAATAATTTAAATTTAAAAATAATAATAAAAGTAACTAACATCTCTTGGGCAATTACTAGTACTAGGGATCAATGTAAGCACTTAACATGCTGCATTAGTGAGGATAGACTAGGTTATGCCACAGTAACAAATTAACCTCAAAATATCAGTGCCTTGGCAACAGAGATTGACTTCTCACATTCCATGCCCACCATGGGTTGGCTGGGGACTGTGCTCTGTATATGGTCACTCAGAGACCTAAAATGATGGAAATTCTCCATCTCAACATAAAGCTTCCATAGTTACTGCAGAGAGAGTGGGGTGGTTATGCACCAGCCTTTGAAAGCTTTGGGCTAGAAGCTGTATAAAGATGTTGTCAATAAGTTTTCTACTCACAGCATATTGGCCATAAATTACAAGGGGTCTGGAAGATGAGGGGGAGCACATGGATATCCCATGAGCAGTAAGTGTTCCTGCCAACATGCATGATCTAATTGGAGCCTCCCAACCTCAGGAAACATGTCGGCATTCCTTCTTACAGAGAAGGAAACAGAGGCATAGAGAGGTTGTGGGACTTGCCTCAGGTGTGATAGAAAGTAAGTGGCGGAGCTGAGCTGTAAACCCAGGCCTGGCAAGCTTCAAAACACTCCCCAACCACGATGCTGCATATTCATCACAAAATCCTACGAAAATCCCTCATATAGCAAAACACCATGCTAATTAATTATAGCAAAACACGGTGCTAACAACCCAAGTTATGCAACTACAAAATGGAGCTCCCCTGACATGCCACCTCCTCACCCCAAAGATTCAACCTAAGCAAGTGCCTGGAACAGAATTCTCAGGCCATTTTGCAAGAGGGAAATGTTTGATCTCATCTGAGTCTGACATCCAGCCTTCAACCCACCATGTCAAGACAAAAACTTACAAAAGCCTACAAAAACTGAAAACCCAGCCGACTGTTACCAGAAAACCATCTTTATACAACTCAAAAGTTTGCAGAACTTTCGAAAAGTGCAAAGGTAGGCCCTAACCGGTTTGGCTCAGTGGATAGAGCATCGGCCTGTGGACTGAAAGGTCCCAGGTTCGATTCCAGTCAAGGGCATGTACCTTGGTTGCAGGCACATCCCCAGTAGGGGGCGTGCAGGAGGCAGCTGATGGATGTTTCTCTCTCATCGATGTTTCTATCTCTTTATCCCTCTCCCTTCCTCTCTGTGAAAAATCAATAAAATATGTTAAAAAAAGAAAAAAGAAAAAAGAAAAGTGCAAAGGTAAGTATCACCCATGCACCCACAGGAAAAGGCCAGAGGCAGAGGGAAAGACTGTGGTCATATCCAAATGAGTGGCTGAGTGAAGGTGCTTCCAAGAGGCAAACTTCTCCCAGCCTGCAAAACTCAAGTCAGCACCACCTTCTCCAGAAAGCCCTCCGCTGCCCAACTCCTCAGGGTTAGGATCTGCTCCTGCATCACTTCCCACATGAACCTCCAGCTGGGCCCTTCCACTGCATGTAACCCTTTATTTGTCTCCTGGACTCTGAGATATACAGGCAACCCCTGTATCTATACCTCTGTGTCTCCTGCACAATAAATGTGGAGTGGATGGGAATATGCTTAAACGTGTTCCCTTGGGGAATTTAAACCCCCTGTGCCCAGCAAACATGTAGCCAACTATTAACACTATAGTTCTGACCTCACTTGTGCTATGTGACCTTGGAGTGGTCCCATAGCTTCTATAAGCTGTTTATTCAGTAAAAAAAACACCCCATACATTGTAAAAATTAAGTGGAAAGCAGGATTATTCAAACCAAAGCCTGTACACTAATGTTCACAGCAGCACTTCTCACAATAGCCAAAGGTAGAACAACCCAAATGTCCATCATCTGGTGAACAGATATGTAAAATGTAAAATACCTATACCATGGAATATTATTCAGCCATAAAAAGGAATGAAGCACTGATTCATGCTACAGTGTGGATGAGCCTTGAAAGCATTATGCTCAGTGGAAGAAGCCAGTCACAAAAGACCACATTATTGTATGATTCCACTTACATGAAATGTCCAGAATAGGTAAATCTGAACAGATAGAAAGCAGATTAGTGCTTGCTGGGGGCTTAGAGGAGAGAGCAATGAGGAATGCCTGCTAATGGGTATAGGGTCTCTTTTTGGGATGATGAGAATATTCTAGAACTAGATAGTGGTGATGGTTGCACAACACTGAATGTACTAGATATCAATAAATTTGTATACTTGCAAATAATTAAAATGGTAAATTTTATCTTATGTGTATTTTACCACAATGATTTTTTAATCCTTATAGGGAATTTTCAACTAATAACCTTTAAAAAATAATAATGAAATGGGCACTTATGACCATGCTGGCTGTTTTCATAATCATAATGAATGATAATTTATCTTCCCTATCAAAACAGGATCTACTGAGCAAAAGAAAGCACCAATCTAATTTGTTCTCCAAATATTTACCACAGTATAGGAATTAGTATAGGAGTCCAAAATATTTCACACCATTTGATTTTTCTTAAATTTACTTTATTTTATTGTTATGTTTTTGGGTTTTTTTGGTGTGTGTGTGTTTTTTTTTTTTACAGAGAGAACGAGCGAGGGATAGAGAGTTAGAAACATCAATCAGCTGCCTCCTGCACACCCCCTACTGGGGATGTGCCCACAACCAAGGTACATGCCCTTGACCGGAATCGAACCTGGGACCCTTCAGTCAGCAGGCTGACGCTCTATCCACTGAGCCAAACCGGTTAGGGCCATTTGACTTTTCTTATCGAGATAAAATACATACAACATAAAATTTACCATTTTTACCATTTTAAAGTGTACAATTCAGTGGCATTAAGCGTGTCCATGATGTTGTGCAAACATCACCTCTATGCATTTCCAGAACTTTTTCATCATGGAACACGTGCCACACTCCAGGCATTTTGATCCTCAGCAGAGCTGGGGCAGAATTATCAATGTGGACTTTGTTCAACCACAGATAAAAAAGGTAGAAAATGGGAGCGGGCCCAGGAACTCTGCTATGTGTGAGTATAAGGTGCTCACAGTATGACAGGGCTCAGAGTCCTCGGGCTGCTGCTGCCCATCCTACTGGATTGGGCCAGCGGCCACCCCATCTCCGGGAGGAAGAGCTTCAACAAGCTGCTGCTGGTCTCGTTTGACGGCTTCCGCTGGAACTATGACCAGGATGTGGACACCCCCAACATGGACCGCCTGGCCCGGGAGGGAGTGAAGGCCAAGTACCTCACCCCACCCTTCGTGACAATGACCTCCCCATCCCACTTCACCACAATCTCAGGTAAGTTCCTCTCTGCAGCCAGTCTGCAAATGCTAGTGGAAGGTCCGGCATCTGTCATTCCTGAGGGAGAGCCCATTCTGGCTCAGCTTTGGGGAGATGAGGCAGCTCATGCAACTTGGGCTCACTCCCTGGAAGAAGCACCAACTTAGAAGAGTCTGGGATCTCAGACTCTTCTGTTTCTAGAACCCTGTGGGCTACAGAGCCCTGACCTACAGGCAGGATCAGAACTAGGACTGTAGCCTCCTAAGGGACCTCTGCACTCCCAGGTTCACCTTACCCTCCACCCTGACTTTCACACAGTGGCTGGTGATCTTTTTAAAAAGTAAGTCAATAGCCCTAGCCAGTTTGGCTCAGTGGATAGAGCATCGGTCTGTGGACTGCAGGGTCCTGGGTTCAGTTCTAATCATGCCCGGGTTGCAGGCTCGATCCCCGGGGCTTGCAGGAGTCAGCCAATCAATGATGCTCTCTCATCATTGATGTTTCTAGCTCTCTCTCCCTCTCCCTTCCTCTCTAAAATCAATAAAAATATATTTAAAAAAAATAAATAAAAATAAAAAGTAAATCAATAAACAAATTTTATAAAATTAATAAAACCTTAAAGTTTAAAGAATTCAATTAGAGCAGGCAATTTCCCTGCTTAATGTTGGTGAGTTAAAGGGACACCAATTGTCTTCGAGAAAATGCAAATGTCTTTCTGTAGCCCAGAAGGTCCCCACAGCCTGGCCCCTGGTCTCTCCTGGCCTTTCTCATCTCTCTTCCCCTTGAGTGCTTCTGTGCATATCACAAAGGCCTCCTACCTGTGCCTCCACTCAGCCCTACCTGTCTCAGGATCCTTGCCCGTGCTGGTCTCCTCAGCTCATCGGGAGCCTGTAGTCCGCTGGGGCAGACAGACATCAGACAAGCACACACTCTAATAGATCTCATTACAACTTGGAGCGGCACCAGAAAGGAAGAGCAGAGTTTCTCCAGGAGAAGACGGCCAGGGTGAGTGGATTTGTAATTGGAGAGGCAGGAAAGGGTCTCTGAGATGGGGCTGTTGAGCTGCAAGGGAAAGAGACCTCAAGCGACAGGAGGAAGGAAAAGTGTTCCAGCAGAGAGAACAGCATGTGTGGGGTCTCTGTGAGAAGAAGGAACATGGTTGTTCCAGAATCCACATTGCAAAGGACTCCACTATAATAAGAATAACAATAACTCCCGTTTCTCCAACATGGGCTTGATGTTGGGCACTGTACTAGGTGCTTTTCCTTTTTATCTCTAATACAATACTGCAAAGCAGTATTGTCCCATTCCACAGATGAGAAAACTAAAGCTAAAGTCACTGGGCTGGAAGTGAGAAAGGGAGGAGCCAGGCCTGGACCCAGGGTGCCACACAGCACTGGTTCTGCCCAATTCTGAGCTAGGAATCCACAGACCTCTCTCCTGGGGCAGGGAGAGGTGTCTGGCAGCAAGAGCCTCCCCCCTATCCTGAGAGCCATTCCCTGGGAGTCCAAGGACAGCTCAAGGAACCTCTGCATGATATGCAAACTGCTGGCACCATTTTTGGGGGAGAGGGTTTTATCGCTCCCATCAGACTCTCAAAGGAGGCCTCAAATCAGAAACTTAAAAAATAAAGCTGAACATCCACTCAGAGGGAGATTTGCTGAGAGAGATTTTCCTACATGTAAACTCTTCAAGAGGCTCGTCACTTGGGAACTATTAGCACCAGGAAGCAGGAACTAAATAGCCCTTTTCTGGAGAAAGCAAATGCTGCTTCCTGGCGGCTTTAACTTCATTGCACTTAACAAGATCTCCCGCAGACAGATGGGGGGGTCCCTGGACACTGAGAATATGGTGGGCACAAAATATTATAAGGCTCGCCCATGACTTATTTATTCCCAGAGGACTTTGATGAGAAGATATAAACAGTGAGAGCAAATTTTTAAAATTACAAAATCACCGAATTCCTATGTTCCCTGCCAGTGGGGAATGGAAACAGAACAGCTCCAGTGGAGGGTAATTTGGCAACTTCCAACACAATCATGAACGCAGGGACTTTCTTATTTGGCAACAGCACTTGTAGGACTTTATCCATCATATATATACACTGAGTGGCCAGATTATTATGCATTCAGAGATCATAATAATCTGGCCACTCAGTGTATGTGTGTGTGTGTGTGTGTGTGTGTGTGTGTGTGTGTGTGTGTGTGTGTGTGTATATATATATATATTAGAGACCTGATGCACAAAATTCGTGCAAGGGGCTCAGCCCTTGCAGCCGCAGCAGCTGCCTTGGCCCTCGCAGCCCCAGCTTCATCTGGAAGGTCATCCGGAAAGATATCTGGAAGGTCGTTCGGCTGTCCAATCTAATTAGCATATTATGCTTTTATTATTATACTAGAGGCCCGGTGCACGAAATTCGTGCATGGGCAGTGTGTGTCCCTCAGCCCAGCCTGCACCCTCTGCAATCTGGGACCCCTCGTGGGATGTCCGACTGGGATCGGGCCTAAACGGGCAGTCGGACATCCCTCTCACAATCCAGGACTGCTGGCTCTCAACTGCTCACCTGCCTGCCTTCCTGATTGCCCCTAACTGCTTCTGCCTGCCAGCCTGACCACCCCTAACTGCCCTCCCCTGCAGGCCTGGTCACCCCTAACTGCCCTACCCTGCAGGCCTGGTCCCCCCCCCCCCAACTGCTCTTCCCTGCAGGCCTGCGTCCCCCCCCCAACTGCCCTTCCCTGCAGGCCCGGTCACCCCCAACTTCCCTCCTCTACCAGCCTGGTCATCTCTATCTGCCCTCCCCTGCAGGCTTGATCACCCCCAACTGCCCTCCCTTGCAGGCCTGGTCCCTCCCAATTGCCCTCCCCTGCTGGCCATCTTTGTGGCTGCCCTCTTGTGTCCACATGGGGGCAGCCATCTTGTGTGTTGGAGTGATGGTCAATTTGCATATTACTCTTTTATTAGATAGGACTAGAGGCCCAATGACAATCAAAAATATCTCCAGACATTGCCCAGTGCCCAGGGCCTACGTAAAAAACACTGCCTTGAGTGGTTGAGCCCAGGACCTGGCTTCCAAAATGCCCAGCAGGAACCACAATTATCATGACCTTCAATTCTCATAACACTGATATGAGGTCAGGACAGTTACCCTCTTTACAGGTGAGATATCCAAGGCTCATCAAATATACAAATATTCCCTGGGGCAGGAGCAGGATTCGAACTCAGCCCAGAACAGTTCAGACAATGGGTCTTCAATCTCTGCCCCAGTCTGACTATAGCCCTCTGATATCTTTGGTTTAATTAAGCAATCAATCCAAACCCCTCTGAATGTTGCCATCCTCAGAGCTTCCAGGCAATGTGCATATATGCTGAACACATTGTATTAATGAAAGAAAGGCCATCCCAGACCCAGCAAAACCACTGGTATTCATTTTCATGTGGTGGGCTCAAGCTGACCTCTGTCTGACTCCAATGTGGAAAAGAATCATCTGTAATCAGAAAAATAATGGATAAAAATTGGTGCTGCTAGCACTCAAAGACCTCATCAGATTCCAGGGGGTCGGCCTGACACAAACTATGATAAAAGATGCTCTCTTGGCCCAACAACTAATTCATTGGTGTTCTAGGAACACCTCCGGGCAATTTAACACAGGAGAGAGGTGATGATGGGGAACGTTGCTGCACTGCTTCACATCTCAGCTGTGAAGTAGTATGGCACAGCTCCAGCAAGGGCTCAGGTCTGAGAAGCCACATGCCCACCCCTGCTAGCGACCTAGACAGAGTCCAAGGAACCAGAGCCAGGTGTCCCAGGCAGGGAGTAAGGCTGGAGAGGCCATGCCCCAGGCACAGGGCCCAGGAGCAAGCCTCCTAAAACATAGCTGCCCAAATCAGAACCCTAGACTATATCTGGGAAGCAGACCTCCTCATGCTTTGGGGCTGCCAGCTGTGCAGATATCTCAGCCTTTACCAGAGCCAGGATCTCAGGACCCTCATCAGTGTTCCCGGCTGCTGGTGAAGAAGGTCTTCCAGTGTAGAGTGTTTTTACAGTGCTCCCGCCATATGCATTCTTTCATTCGACGACTATTGTTTGAACATCTTCACTGGGCCAGACAATGGGGACAGTGGCAACTAGACACATGTGTCTCTAGGGTCTTGCCATCTTTCCAGGGCTTGTCCCACCACATAGGCTCACATCCCCTGTGCTCCCAGATCCCACAGACCATTTGGGGGACTTGCTTCTGTTTCTCTGTAGTTCAATGAGGGAGAGAGATGAAGAGCTGCTTTCGTAGGGATCTGTCCCCCTCTGCTTCCTTCCTCTGACAGCTCAGGGCATCAGACTGGGGAGCTTTGTTGTTGTTCAGCTGTGTCCCCCAAATCATTCTCTGCACCCTAACTCCCCTATGGCGCCCATAAGGAATCAAGCTTATGACACTCCAAAGCCAGAGGAGTCTCTGCCTTCTACCCTTTCTTGCATGGCGTCCTTTCCTTGAGGCATGAAGGACAGAAGTCCTGGCTGTTTGAAGGAGGGAAAGGCTAAGGGAGAGATAATTTTTTAATGGGTTATTCAAAATATCCCACCTTATCATCTTTCCATTCAAGAAAATCTTTGCATTCTTACAAAGAAGGTGTGTTTTTCCTTCAAGTATCTGCCTCCCAGAACCATCTGCAAGAGGGGGAAGTGGGACCTCTGTCTAGGATCAAGGCTTCCGAGTGCAGCAAGACCTGGCTGTAGGGTGACATTCTCCCTCCAGCTCCCCAAGGCTGAGCACTGGCTGAGCACTGGGTAGGTCTGCATATTCATTGAGCTCCTCCCCACCCTCCTCAGATGAGCCATGACTTCCTCTAAAATGGTTTTCTTCTTCCCACCTTGCTCCATCCCCTTACCCATCCATCTGCCCCACCCATCTATCCTCCCACCCCCAGGCTACACACACACAAAGCAGTGTTTGGCCACAACACCTGAAAGTTCCTTAAGATGTAAAGACGCATTAGTTTTCTTTTTAAAAAAATGTATTTTATTGATTTTTTTTACAGAGAGGAAGGGAGAGGGATAGAGAGTTAGAAACATCAATGGGAGAGAAACATCAATCAGCTGCTTCCTGCACACCTCCTACTGGGGATGTGCCCGCAACCAAGGCACACACCCTTGACCGGAATCGAACCTGGGACCTTTCAGTCCACAGGCCAATGCTCTATCCACTGAGCCAAACCAGTTAGGGCTGCATTAGTTTTCTATGGCTGTATAACACATTACCATGAACTTAGCAGCTTAGAACAATAGCCATTTATTATCTGTTTCCATAGGTCAAGAGTCTGAGCATGACTGAGCTCTGTCCTCTGCTCAGGGTCTCACAAGGCTGCAATCAAGGTATCAGCCAGGCTGGGATCTTCTCCCAAGCTCACATGGTTTTAGAAAGCAGTCATTTCCTTGCAGCTTAGAATTCACAGCAGCTTGCTTCCTCAAGGCCAGCAGGAGAGTGTCTCTCTCCTCGAGACCCTCTTTTAAGAGCTCACCTGATTAGATCAGGCCCATCCCAAATACTTTCCCTTTTGATTAACTCAAAGTGAACTGATTAGGGGCCTCAGTTACATCTGCAAAATCTCTTCAACTTTTCCATGTACTATTGGTTAGAAGCGAGCCACAGGTAACCCCCAGGTGCAAGGAGAGAGATCATAATAATCTGGCCACTCAGTGTATATATATACAAGGTGTGCATATGAGAGGGCAGGAATCTTGGGGCCATCTTGGAATTCTGCTTACCTCAAACAGGTCCTTGATGGGGCTCAGTTTTTGTTTAAAGGCAACAGAAAGCATGGGATAGTTCCCCAGAGTGGAGCTCCAGAAAGCCCCCAGAATTATGGTTTAACTTGAGCCCCAGGGGTCAATGCAGGAGGGACAATGAGTGACCATAGAGGCTGGACTCCCCACATCACAGTGTGTCACCACATCAGTATTAGATGAAGATGAAGATGAATATGGTGATGACTTTGAAGAAGAGAGAGAAGGAGAAGAAGAAGGAGAAAGAGGACTATAAATGCATCACTACAGTCCTCCATGCAATCTGTGGAGTTCTCCCTGTGTCATATGGCCATCTTCTTATTAGGACACCAGTCACTTGAAAAAGAGGTCCATCCCACTCCTCATCTCTGTAATGGCCCTATTTCCACATAAGGCATTCTGAGGTCCAGGGTTTAGGACTGCAAAATATCTTTTTTGAGGAACATAATTCAACTCATAATGGTCATATAACACATAATTCATTGATAACTTCAGATATGGCTACATCCTTAAATTATATCATCAAAATGATCCCCCTCTCTATCCCTCTCCCTCTCCTCTCACTCTTTTTTTTTCCTAAGAGTGAACACAAAGTTCCCAAGATGACTCTCATTGGGCCAATCTGCTTCTCAAAACCAATTGCTATGGCCAAGGGGATGGAATGGTGCTGAACACCCAAGCTGGGACTGCATGCCACAGGTCAGGATGGCAGGTAGCAAGCACCACACAAAGCATATGGACTGTGAGTGGTGGGCTGGTGGGTCCCCAGGAAAAAATCAGGGACTATTATCAGAGGGAGGAACAAGGGAATAAAAACTGGAAGAAATGACAGAAGCCCACGACACCAGCCCAGGCCTGATGGTGCAGGGATGTGGATTTGCAGTCCTGCAACGCAGTACTCAGTCCCAAGAAATCACACCTGTATCTATGGGGCTACTCATGGGGCATGGATTTAGTGATCACATATGCAAAAAACCACCTCCCAGCACTGTCCCTCCATCTCCCTGAACTCTGTCGTAATTCCCCTCAGTTCTCACCAAAATGAAGAGTCATTCTCTGAGGGTTAGCAGCTCATTGTGCTAGTTGAAATCACCCAATTCCCTCTTTCTCTCTCCTGAGAAGCCTGTACTTACTGCTCCATCACTAGTAATGACAACGAACATTTTTGCAATCTCAGTTTTTATTGCAAAATGATTGAGGACCAGTAAGAGTAAGTTATGCTACTGAAACTAAGGAAATTCTGCCAAGCAAATGGTGGGTGGATAGGAAGTCTTATGGAGGCAGCATAAATATATTTTCTCCCCCAAGGAACTGACTGAAATTAAGAAGCTATCACCACTATGTTTCAGACAAAATATATCAACAGCATAAGCCATGATATTATCATTTGACAATTTTAGATCTAGTCAAATGGATATGGCCCCGGGGTGAAAAGGAGCTGCTCCATAACTAGGCTATGGTCACGAATAATAATAGTGAGGTCCTCTTTGTTCAACATTTTCTCCTTCCTTGAAAGGACACTTGATGGTAGCCTCGGGGCCCCTGCTGGCCAGATATTAAGTCTCTCCCAGTTCCAGAACCCTGCCCCAGGGCAACCCCCAAACCAGAGTCACCACTTACAGCCATATAAATAGTGTACAGCCCAATTCTAGGGGGTTGCTTTCATGAATAACATGTGGGTGGTACAAGGCACAGCTTGCACAAATTATCAGTCACTTACATTCCATCCCCAAATCAATTTATAGGAGGTAAAAATTTCCCACAGATGTAATCAGTCATGAGTCCACCTCACCTACATAAGACAGGAGCAAAAGAAGTGTGGTCAAATGTACCTGGATGATCTTTAAGACTAAATCAGAGTTTTTCAACCTCGGCACTATCGAAATTTGGGGCCAGATCATTCTTTGTCTTGAGGGGCTGTTTTGTACATTGTAGAGTACTTACCAGCATCCCTGGCCTCTGCCCACTAGATGCCAGCAGCATCCCTCCCTCAGTTGTGACAACCAAAATTGGCTCCAGATATTGTCAAATGTTTCTTGGGGGGAAAAATCATCACCTAGTTGAGCATCCCTGGACTAGATATATAATATGCAAGTCACATGTAAATCTGAGATTCAAAGGTCACACATATGACATTCTAGCCAATAGGGGAACAGTCTGCAAGAGGTAATGGAGGTAGGAAGAGAGAAAGGAAATTAAATTCCTGCTGCCAGTAACAATACAAGCCCAGCAGATGTTGTTGGAAACCTAGTTAGAAGATATTGTAAACCTTAATCAGATCCCATAGTGCTCCCCCAGCAGGAGCTCCCCGCTAAAAAGTCCTAGAAGTCAACAAAGCCCAAAACACAGGCAAAAAGAGCAAAGAAACCACAGATTGAGACAAAAAGATGCCCCTCCAACACCAGTCATTTCCACAAAGCGAGAAAAAATGAAATCTTGCAAATAAAGACAGCTGGGAAACCAAGGTATCTTGTAACTTTTCATTATGGAAATTTCTGCAGAAAAAGCAAAGAAAATTGCACAATGAACTGTCATGTACCCAGCACCAAGCTGCAAGAAACTGTTCACATTTTGCCAACCTAGTTCCATTGTCCCTACCCAATGCCCTTTTCTTCCTTCCCATCTTCCTTCTCTCCTTCCTTCCTTCCTTCCTTCCTTCCTTCCTTCCTTCCTTCCTTTCTGGAATCTTTTAAAGCAAATGCCAGATTTCATGTCAATGCATCCTAACACATCAATATGCATTTCTAATCTAAGAGTTTGGCTTGGTTTCTACATAACCTCCATGCCATATTTAACAGATTTAACTTGAAGTAACTAGAATTCTTGCAAGTAGAGAAAAGATCTAATTGTCAGCTCAGAATCTTTCCTACCAGTGCTATTCAAATTTGAACTTGTATATGAACCACCTGGGGATCTGGTTAAAATGCAGATTCTGGTTCAGTGGGTGTGGGCTGGGCCCTAAGAATCTATAGTTCTACCAAGCTCCCAGGTGATATTGACACTAAAGGTCCATGGACCACACAAGAGGAAGGATCAGCCCAAAACACCACAACAACCAAGGAAAAAATCATGACTGCTCTGGATTCCAAGGCCTTGAGAGAGAGGAGAGGCTGAAACCACTTGAGACTGACAGCACAAGTGTATTAGTTTTCTGTGGCTGCTGTAACAAAGTACCATAAGCTTGTGACTTAAAGCAACAAAATGTCTAGAGGCCAGAAATCCAAAATCAAGGTGCCAGCAGGGCTGTGCTCTCTCCTGAGGTTCTAGGAGCAAATCCTCCTTGCCTCTTCTGGTGGTTGCCAGCATTCCTTGGCTTGTAGCAGCATCACTCCAGTCTCTGCCTCCCTGGTCACATTGCCTCCACCTGTCTGTATCCTCTCCTCTTCTGCTTCTTTTTTTTTCCCTCTTCTGCTTCTGTAACTTGTCTTTGGATTTAGAGCCCATAAAGGTAATCCAGGATGATCTCCTTATCTCAAGATCCTTAACTTAATCACTTTTACAAAGACCCTGTTTCCAAATAAGTTCACGTCCACCTGTTCTGGGGATAAGAATATGGTCATATCTTTGGAGGGAAAGAGCTTACTATAGCAGTAAGAGAAAAAGTGAAGTGAGGAAAAATGCAGAAGCAAGGACAGGTCCTGTCTCTGTGACAGTGGCTAGTAAGTCAAGCCCAAGATATAACTGTGTGTCAATGGGTTCCCACCGGAACTCAAGGGCAGCTCATCTGCTTCCAGCTTCTTGAAGAGAGAGCATTTCTATTTCTGACAGCAAATTAAAGGAAGAGGCAGGGGTGAGAAAGCCCATTCTCTCCTGGCCTAGTTCCTAAGGAATCCTGCCTCTACCTTAGAGCCAGTCTCAGTCTTATTCAAGGATAAAGTGGTTTATTGATGGCCATAATTAAAAAGCAATGTCAAAAAGAAGCAACGTCAGCATTTCTCATTTGCATTTACACATGAGCAAGAACAGCTTAGTAAAATGGTTGCACTAGGGTTTTGTTTTCTCCATCCAGAGAAGGGCTGCTATTATCTGGTGCTAGCATTGGGGTCAAGCCTCATTTCTAGAGCAGGCGTTGATAAGGTGTTAAATTTCTATTGTGCACTGGGACACCTGTTCTCATTTCAATACATTAGTTATGTTATCAATAAGTGGTGCCCCCCAGTACTAGACTTGGGGTGAATGTGGTTTTGAGATCCCATGTGGGCTGTTTTTCCATGTGGGTTGTGGTTTTGAATGAGCTTGTCTACTCAAAACTGGAGCATTGGGTTGATTTAAGGTGATTGGTTGACTTGATATGGCAGTTGTTCTTCCTTGCTGATTTCATACTAACTGGTTAATAAGGTATTTTCCTCTTTGGTTTTGGGAATGTGAACTTAATGAAACACTGGACTTCACAAAAAAGAAGGAAAATTTATAGCTTATATGGTTGATTTAGTAAATGTCACATAGTAGGTCTTCAAATTATTAAGTAAGTAAATGCATGAAAGTATGTCAATGCCCAAATGGACTATGTACAAATACAGCGTGCCCCCAAAAAAATGTGTTCACATTTTGAATAAGTATAAAGGCATCGTTTATTCAAGTACATTTCATTTTCAAAATTTAAAGTGTCTATAAATTTTTTTGAAACACCCTATATATATACTAATTATACCTGATATATACTAATATATACTGTTACACCTGAAAATTAGTAGTCAGAAGCTGAGGAAATGTTGGGAGAGGGTGGATCTTATTGAGTTATTAAATTATAGCATAGTTTATTTTAATCCCACTAAAGTATTTTTTGCCAAATGGACTTTGGGCTAAATCAAGTTCTGCTTTCTATTTGTTCAGATTATACCTAGCCATCTGCAAATTGGGCAGGGGAGTGGGAGGGAGTTTATTCTATTAAATTCAACAAACATCTGTTGAATGCCTAGTACGGGTAAAGCCCTATGCTTTGTGCCAGGGAGATACCAAAATTAATGAGGCACTGTCCTATTCTCAGCCTTGTCAGAGAAAAATGATTATAAGAAACAGAAATCCATTCACGCTAGCTCAAGGGGAAGGACCGCACTGCACGGCTCTAATAAGCAAACTCATGGATCTGAGAACCAAATTAAAGGCAATTAGAGAAGGAAAACTTCCTCTTTCTGGCTCTCAGCCCCATGGACTTTATCTCTGCTTCTCTCACTCGTAGCCATCTTTCTCTTTTCACTCATGGTCAACCACTGGCTGATTAGCTACTGTGTCTCTTGGTTCAAGTCTTGAGAAAGAGAGAATTGGGCTTCAGGTCAACCAATTGAATATAGGGAGGAGACGTCACATGGTACAAATATGGTGCCTAGACCCGCCTTTCAGCAGTATATGTGACTAGGGGGATTGTGGGCACTGCAGGCACCCCAGAACATATTTTTTCTGTTTTTAACTCTCTCCCCTATCCCGTAGCTGTAAATACCATGAGACAATCTAGGATAGTACTTGGCTCAAAAATATTTGAAAAAGAGAAGGAGAAAGGAAAAGTTAGACCAAACTCTGGACTTCATGGTTTCCTAAATTCACTCTGCGAGTTTGAGAAATAAATGTCAGTTCCTGAGAACCAACAGCAAAACATGTTCTATCTGGGTTTGTTCCCAGACCTGAAATGCTCGGCTGGGTGAATTTACCCACACCTTGCCGTAACTGATATGGTGTGGGAGTCTGCATTGTACCCTGATTAAAGCAAAATTAGCTAACAGCAGGAATCTCATTCACGAGGATAGCTCATCCTACTTCCTAAACTGCATAATTACCTGCATCACCAGACATTGAAATGACACGGATGACAAATTCTCCATATGACACAGCCAAAAAGGCCCTTGGAAATCGTTATCCTGGCTTATTTTACAAAAAGGGAAACTGAGACTCAGAGTGAGCACGAGGACCACAGGAGCCAAGACGAACCCTCTCCTCCAGTCCAGGCCCCCTTGTGCAGCATCATACAGCAGTGAGGGCAGCACCCCTAACTCAAGTGAAACCTGCTCCTTTGCACAACCAGGCACAACCCACAGGGTACCCTTCACGTAGTTTTTCCAGCCAGGTCCCTGGTTGTCTCCAGAGTAGAAAATGAAATTAAAGTACAATGTGAATGCTGGTCCCTATAGCTGTTTGTTTCTCAGCTTTTCTTCTCCTCTGTCATGTTTCGCCCACATTCCAGAACTGGCCCTTGGCCGGGATAAAGAGGCTCAAGCATCAGGAAGAAAGAATCAAAGGGGCAGTGGCAACCTCTGCTGGATCATTAGTGGTCCCCAGCTGCTGGATGGATTTAGAACATTCCTTTAAGTGTCAGGGTGGAAATAACCCAAATATCACAGAGATGGTTCTCTTTGTGCAATTACTGAGACTAGCCACACCACAGAATGAAAGGGTCATGCTCCCTGAGCTCATTTTAGCTTAGTTGTTTGAAACTTGGGTAACATCGCTTTAAGGGGGAAATGGATTATATGATTGGTTCCCAGGCTAGTCTACTTAACTGAAATTATAATTGACCTCTGGATCCCAGGGCATGCAAACAGCATCCGTAAGGTATAGCAGGGGGAAGTTTCTTTATCCATGGCATCCTTTGCTTTCTCCCACTCCTTCTCCCAATTCCTCCCAGTGACTCTGGACCCCCAAGCTTTCCCAGGTACTGGAATGAGCCAGGTTTTGATGGCTGCCTGCCCTCCCCCTGGTTCCTCAGTAATGGGACATCTGCTAGAATTAATGCATGTATGTTAATGACTAATACACATGTGTGAATGACTAACAGTCCCTGAACCAGTGGTTCTGCCGTTGTCAGTGGGCACTAAAACCACCTGGGGAGCTTGTTAAACGCAGACTCCCAGACCCCATGCCAAAAGTGAGGATTCAGCAAGGGTTAGAATGGAGACCAGGGAATCTGGGGGGGGGGGTGTTTTTTAATATATTTTTATTGATTTCAGAGAGAAAGGGAGGGAGAGAGGGAAAAAGAGAGAGAGGGACTCAAACAGATATCTGTACATGAATGTTCATAGAAGCATTATTCACAGTAGACAAAAAATGAAAATAACCCAGATGTCCATCAACTGATGGATAAAAATATACTGGTCTTTCCAGACATAGAATATTATTCAGCCATAAAAAAGGAATGAAGTACAAAAACATACTACAGGACGGATGAACCTGGAAAACATTGTGTTCAGTAAAAGAAACCAGGCACAAAAAGCCAATATTGTATGATTTCGTTTCTATGAAGTGTCCAGAATAGACAAACCCATAGAGACAGAAAGTAAATCAGTGGCCAACAGGGGGCAAGGGGATGGAAGAATGTTAATATATACAAGGTCTCCTTTTGGGGTGATGAAAATATCTTAGAACTAGAGAGAGGTGATTATTTCACAACACTATGCGCAAAATGCCACTGAATTTGTATACTTTAAAATGTTAATGCTTATCAATGGGCAAGGAGATATCTGATTGGTGGTGTTGCTCATATCAATCAGGGGCAAAGCAGATGAACAGTCCTTAGTTCATCCTAGCTTGATCCCTGTATTGGTGGCCAGAGCTGTTTGAAGCCTGAGGCACATAAAGTTATAATTCCTAGGTCTTGGAGGGGAAAAGATCAGAAACACTGGTCTCATAATAAGTAGATTATTAATATTAACTGAGGCTTAGGAGGGGATGTAGTTTTAAAGTTTGTGGAGATGTTGTGATTACTCTAGTAACTTCTAGATAACAGTAAGTAGGTAGTTCTAGCATAACTCCATTAAGAGTGAACATGTCACCTAACAGTTTTTGTGGCAATTGTGCAATAAGACATGGATATATGTCATTCTGCACATAAAAACTGGATGCTATGAGAATAATAAGTGGGTCACTATTGGCTTTCAGAAAATTGGGTGGGGGTCTAGTATGGCAATATTGGGATTATTTCAGAAGGCAGTTACTGTGAATCATGTATTCTCAGGAGCCAGAAAGTGTTCAAATCCTGACTCTCTGCCATTTAACTGTCAGTGTGGTCTTAGAGGCATTTAACCTGCCTGTTTCTCGCCTGAAAAGTGAGTTTTAATGATAGTGCATGTGAGTTGTTGGAAAAAAAATAAAACATGAAGAGCACTTAAAATGGGGCCTGGCACAGTTTGTAGCTAATAATGTATATGAGCATTTATCTTTTTCTGGGTTCAGGGAAAAAAAAGATTTAAATAAATAAATAAAATGTTAATGGTTAATTTTAAATTATGTAAATGTTACCTGAATAAAATAACAAAAACTCATTGGTAATAACCAAACCTCCAAGGTTCAAAGCCTGGTTCTGCTGCATGACCTAAAGCAAACTCAGTGCCTCAGTTTCCTATAAAGGAAGAAATCTCTAAAGGGGACTATAGAAATACCCGTTTGCAGGCCTATTAGAATTACATGAAGTAATGTCCCAAAGGACTTGGAAGAGATGATGCATAGCATGGTACATGTGTGCCATGATTTCATTACACAAACCCTACCCTATTACATAGGCAAACCACGGCCAGCATGGGTAGGGGCTTGTTCAAGTTCGCACAGCAAGTTCAGAAGTCATGTCGGAGTGGCACCCAGCTCTGGGTGCTCTTCCTCTGCCAACAGTCTAATTGGATCCCTGACCAAGAATTTTGACACTCCAAGACCCCAACCCCTGGCAGCAGCACTGATTCTTTCCAGTGTGGCTGGCTGGCTGGCCTACATACCAGGCAGAAACAACTATTTAAAGCTTTATAGCAACAATTCTTTTTGCATTTCCCAGGTGAAAGCCTTGGCCACCTGAGGGGAATTTTGGCCTGGTGGTGACTGAGCTTTTCCCTTCCCTGTTCCCATGACCATGAATGTCCTGCCTGCCTTTGTTTACCTTGGACATAAGAGAAATCCTCACTAACTTGTTAAGTCAGTAGGGTCATCCAGGGTCTTTCTCTTCCAGGAAACAGGGATTAGTAGGAGCTCAGTTCTCCCCTTACACTGCTCCCTATGTGCACTGCCCTTTTCCCTGGTTCAGTGTAAGATCACAGGGATTTTTCAGACTCGGTTCAATTCCTGTGTCTTCAGGAACAATCTAGCTTACTCACATTCCCCAGCATCCACCTTCCTCCCTCAAGTAGAGAGAAATAAGTCTACACCTATCCACATCTAGCAATCCTTCCTGATTCCATTGGTTCCCTCGAACAGCATAGCCCATGGAAATCCTAGGAGAAACCCTGGGAGGTTTGTTAAGAATCGGGCTGACTGGATGTTCAATATTGAATCAGATCATCACAAGCAGAAGATAAGAAAAATAATCCCACCGGAAGTGTCCAAATCCTTTTGGGTGCAGAAATAACCCAAGGAACCTGGCCTCCCTGTGCCCTGCCTTCCTTGTTTCTTCATCATCTCCCACAGCCAATGCCAGCTTCCCCCTGGGCTGTGAGGTCTGTTCCTGAGAGCAGATCCAATCTAGCATGAGTGAGATGTGATGAGTCCTTCCTTTGTGGCTACCAATGTTTGCACTTCCAGAAAAACAAGTCTGAAGCCCCTGGGTGGCCACCTGGAGCCATAGTCCACCAAAAGATGTAGGCCAACCAGAAGGGTGCTGGGGGAGGTGGTCTTAAGATCACATAATACCCATAGCACCATCCATTCATAGAACTTATACCTTCCCTCCTTTATCCCCAAGGTCGCTGGATTGAAGATCATGGAGTCATACATAACATGATGTTTAACACTGAGACAGGATGGAAGTACTCCTTCAAGACCACACAGAACAAGACTGAGTGGTGGGACAATGGCGTTCTCCCCCTCTGGATCACAGCCCAGAGACAGGTACAGTCAGAAACCCTAGGCTGGCTTGCAGGGATGTTGCCTCTCATTCTAAAGCATGTGGGATGGAGATTAGAAGCTGTGTGACCTTGGGCAAGTGACTTAGCCTCTCTAAACATGTGTTTCCCTAAATGTGTAGTTAGGGATCATGATGGTGTGCTTATTTAATAGATTTGAGGTAAGGATTAAATGAGATACGTGTGAAAGGGAGTGGGCACAGAGGAAATGCTCACATAATATTTTTAGCTATTATGGATGAACAAGTCAGGACATAGACTGGCTTAATCATGATTGTACCTCCAGGGCTCTTCATAGGGTCTGGACCCAGCAGCTCTTTAATAAATATCTGTTTGTACACTTCCTCAGACTTAGGCATAAAAGCCCTTGGGAATGAAGTTGACCATTTAATGCATCTTCAGACCATGAAAAGCTCTTATGAGAACATTCACTTGAAAGGATTCCAACAGCCATTTATTATTGCTTTGAAAAAGCAGAAATCAGAGCTGTGTATTCAACTCCAGCCCGAAAACCTGTTGCCAGTTTGCATTTTGTCAATGAGCTTGCAGTCGTCACTGTAGAATAGGATCTCTTTCTTCTTCCACATGACACCAGCCATTGCTCCAAATCTATCCTGGGTACCAGGGCTGCATCTCTGTGCTCCAAGCACACACTAAGCATGTCACATGGCAAGGTGGTGTGATGTAGCAGCTCAGAATGCAGTTTGTGGACTCAGACTCCTGTAGCAGGATATCAGCTACCTCCACCCTCTCCAGCTGCACGAGCTTGGGCAATGACTTCCTCTCTGTGTTTGAGTTGCCCCATATGTAAAATAAAGATTGTCCCTGCTTCATAGGGTCATTGGGGGGATTAACTGAGATAATGCCTGTAAGACACTTAGATCTAAATGCTCAAAAACTGTCAGTCATGCTTATGAATGGAGGCTAAATCATTTTAGCACTTACTCAGCTGGTCACTACAGCTCTAGGTCAGAACTACCCAATGGAACATTCCATGATAATGGACATGTTCTACTGCACACAGTCCAATATGGAAGCCACTAGGCGTACGTGGTTATTGAGCCCTTGAAATGTGGCTAGTGAGGTTAAGGAACTGAATTTTGCTACCTGTGGATTCCTCTAGTATTTTTATGGTTTCCCGTCTTATGTTTAAGTCCTGTATCCATTTTGAGTTTATTTTTGTGTATGGCGTAAGTTGGTGATCAAGCTTCATTTTTTTGCATGTATCTGTCCAATTTTCCCAACACCATTTATTGAAGAGACTGTCTTGACTCCAGTGTATGTTCATGCCTCCTTTGTCAAATATTAATTGAGCATAGTGGTTTGGGTCAATATCTGGATTCTCTATTCTGTTCCACTGATCTATATGTCTGTTCTTGTGCCAGTACCAGGCTGTTTTGAGAACAGTGGCTTTGTAATACAGCTTGAAATCTGGTATTGAGATCCCTCCTACTTTATTCTTCTTTCGCAGGATTGCTGTGGCTATTCGGGGTCTTTTTTTATTCCAGATCAATCAGAAAGGATATATGCACCCCTATGTTCATAGCAGCACAATTCACCATAGCTAAGATTTGGAAACAGCCTAGGTGCCCGTCAGCAGATGACTGGATCAGAAAACTGTGGTACATCTACACAATGGAATACTATGCTGCCATAAAAAAGAAGGAATTCTCATCATTTGCAGCAACCTGGATGGAATTGGAGAACATTATGCTAAGTGAAATAAGCCAGTCAATGAAAGAAAAATACCACATGATCCCACTCATTTAGGGATAGTAAAGATCAGTATAAAGTGACGAACAAAAAGATAGATACAGAGACAGTAAAGCATCAAACAGACTTTCAAATTACAGGGGGAAAGTTAGGGAGAGGTGGGGGAGTTATGAAATCAAATGAAGGACTTGTATGCATGCATATAAGCATAAACAATGGACGCAAAACTCTGGGGGGGGGGAGGGCATGTGTGGGTGTGGGGTGGGGGGGGTAATGGTAAGATATGTACACATATAATACCTCAATAAAAAATATTAAAAAAAAATAAAAATAAAAAAAAAAAAAAGAAAGTAGAGTACAGTGAAAAAAAAAAAAAAAAGGAACTGAATTTTAATTGTATTTAAGTTTAATTAATTTCTATTTAAATCTAAATACATGTAGCTAGGGGCTGCCATAATGGA
Organism: Eptesicus fuscus; assembly: GCF_027574615.1. Lineage (NCBI taxonomy): Eukaryota > Metazoa > Chordata > Mammalia > Chiroptera > Vespertilionidae > Eptesicus > Eptesicus fuscus. The sequence goes on along the minus strand of NC_072476.1, from coordinate 14,554,537 downwards.
CAATTCTCTAGAATAATCACAGGGGGTGGCCAATAATCCTATCCTACTTCAGGTTCATTTTTTCCCTAGCTGTTGGGCCTTAGTTCCTCCTTCTTCTGTCACATTTTTAAACTTTAAGAAATAGATCACACAAATAAATTCTGTCCTCCCAAGAAAATCATGCTCATAACACTATGAGCCAGGCACTGATTTAAGTGCTTTACATATATTAATGTATAACAACTCTGAGGCGGGTGCTATGATTATACCCATTTAACAATTGAGTAAATTGAGGCACAGAGCAGTGCCAAACTTCTCAAAGTCACAAAGCCAGTAAGAGGCAGGACTGAAATTTAAACTCAACCCTGGGTTCGGCAACTCTTAACACTTAACCATGACATATTACTTCTGTGGCCAAAACATTTAGCCATGGATTTCGTAATAAATCTTCTATTTGCCTAGCTGCTAGGGAGGTCTGGACAGTCTTCTTTAATTCACTATTCAAAACCCAGGGCCTCTCTAGTCTCTTGCCATGGTATTTGTTCACTGGCATGGGGCCTCTGGTAGCATTCTCCTTTTCTGTTATTTTTCTTATTCACGGTTCGTGTCTCATTGCCATTTATTTGCAGAACTTTGTTTCCTTCTGCTCAATTCATCATCAGAGTGTTCTTCCTCTTTGCTGAATTCATAAGTGGTTATGCAAAAAGAGGATCTGGTGCAGGGCCAGGCAACTGACAACACGCCACTTGTTTGGCAAGTGAATGTCCAATTGGTATATCTCGTTCTGCCACTGGCAGCTCCTGCCACGGGACAGGGCCATCAGCCAGCTCCCTGAGAGCCTGACAGAAAAGCCGCCGCAATCAGATCAAACCAGTGGCCCCGAGCCAGCACCCCAGCAGCAGCACTCCAGCTGGCCCCAAACACCGTTCAGGGGCACATCTGTGTTTCCAGGCAGGGCTGGAGGAAGGGGGCCTACCCTGTATCCATCACTGGTAAAATCCATCCTTCTCCCAAGTCTCCTCCTGGTGAGCTTTGTGGAGATTGATACATGAACCTTTAATATGACTAAAATGTTCTCCTCAGTGACACTAAAGCTGCCTGAATCCATCAAGATGCGTGAGAATGGACATGCCTTGGTAGATGATGCCTAAAAGATGGGATTTCTGACCACCTGTGTGTCCATTACTCAAGCCCACAAGTACACCCACATTCCAGCAGGACTTCACTAACGGTCAGGGTACAAACTGAGAGGCTCCATTTGGAACCTCGGATTTTTTATGAGCACCCCCAATAACTGAACTTGATCAATGACCAAGGTACTTCACCTCATTCACAAGTCCTAATTCTCAGAGAAAGGCAGGCAGCCATGACTGTAAGACCTAGGAAAACCATAGGATATGCTTCCCCTCTCTCCAGAAAAGCTATAGAGCGTATTAAGCAGTGCGACAGCAGAGCATGAACTGAGTGAGATCGGCATGGTGCCATGAGTCTGTAACAGGACCACAGTAGGCGAGCACTAGGAGGGGTTTTGGGGAGAGAGTGGGAGGGCAGCTATGGTTCTTGGTTCTCAGTGTAAGCCAAATCTCCTAGACAATCGCTTCCAAACTTAGAAGAGCTGTGAGCAGGATCTGCCTTGAATAGCAAGGTAATGCATCCCAATATTGGCCCAAACTGTGTCTTTATTATGCATCATAAAGGCTCTAAGAATAACAATCTTTCCTCCAAAGGGTGGGAGGGAGAAAACAGAATCTTGAACGTAGAGCTGCCTTCTGTTTAGTGGCTCCTCCTGAGCACAGAAAGGCAATGAAAATGCCCAGAACCAATTCCGACTTCTGAATTTTAAATACATGGAGTCCATCTCTTCCCACTCAATCATTCCCTCAAATCAGTAAGGAACTCGTTTCCCTAAGCCACACATACTCCCCACCAAAGCGCAGGGACCGTCATAAAATGTGTGCCTTGTGACATTAGTTATGTCACGTAAGAGAAGAGACAAGACAAAATGCAAAACCAAACTGAAACTTTTCCTCTAATTATTGGTTCTGAAGAGTTTGGTGAATCTGTACAAAACCCAACAGTCAGGATATCCCTGTAGGAAGTACCAACTCTTGTTTTTAAAAAGTAATAGCCACATCGATGCAACACTACACTAAGGGAGAATAATGAACCTAATAAAACTAGCGATTTTCCAATTGCTATTGCTACTAGAAACACTGATTATGCTAATTAAAGGGTAGAATAGTAAATACAAACTCTTTTGCATCCAATTAAGTGCTCAGATTATTTCTCAGAAGTATTTGTTGAAAATAGCACTTTTTATTATCATGGGTCCCAAATAAACAGAGTCGTGTGTGTGTGTGTGTGTGTGTGTGTGTGTGTGTGTGTGTACATGCACACTCACACACATTTCTCTCTGGAGCTCATTTCACAGAGCAGCAAAACTCCTAAAATTCCTATGGGACCAAGTGAGAAAAATCAGTTTCCTAAGACTACAGCTTGGAATATCTTTAAAGAAGGTGTGTGTTGAAAATACAGCACACAAAAATAATTCAATTTCAAGATGGGAACAACTGAGATTTAACATGCAAACATCAGGAATTCAACTGGATATGCAGGGCTGCCTAAGTCCCTGGGAATTTCAATGTCAATTATTCTAAATAATAAAACAGCTGGTCAAACTACATTCTACAAAATGTTAGAAGTGTCATCCTTCCAGTCAATTCCATACTTCAGAGCAAAGTCAATTTATATGTAAGTTAAACAAAGCACCGTCACTAAAAACTGAGAATTATGTCGATTGCCAATCAGAAATGCAATAAATAAATATTAGAGGATTTGCAAGTTAAATCAACCATAGAAATTCTATTATCAGAAAGAAAATGTGTTACCTATGGAGGTTACAAATAAGATGCTAGAACCCAAAAGAGAAAGAGTTTCTGTAATGATTTCCATAAGTTAATCAGAAGAGATGATTCATGCATTCATTCAGCATGCATTTAATCAACAGTTAGCACTTACTCTGAGCCAGGCCTGTTCTGGGTCCCAGGGAAAGTGTGGTCAATAAGAAAGACATGGTCCCTGGTCTCCTTGAGCTCACATTCTAGAGGAGAGAAATAGACAATAAATAAGTAAACAAATTAAGATAGTTTCAGATTGGGGAAAGCACTTTAGAGAAAATAAAACTGGGTCATTTTCTAATAGAAAATGAATGCTGAAGGGTAGAGGGAATAATATTTCACCTATAGCTATGGATAGCAGAGCTCCTGAAGCCTTGCAAAGTAGTTACTATTAAGAATCTTAGGTCAAGTTTCCTAAAAGCAGAGCCTGAGGCAGGAATTCAGTGCGGTAATGCATTGAGGGAGAGGTGTCAAGAAATGGGAGTAAGGAAAACTGACAGGCCAGGGGAAAGAGTTAAGTGAGATGTGGTCCCCGCTGGAGACCAACTTCAGCCTGACCCCATGGGGAGCTCTGGAACATGAACTGAACCCCAATGTTATCCCACCTGGAGGCCAGGGAATTTGTCTTTTGTCCTCCCGTCAATCACTGGCCACAGGCAGCTGGGGGTGGAGGAGACACCTTCCCAGATGAGACAGGACTTGGCTACTTGGTTGAGGGTAATTTTCTAGATAGTGAGGCAGCTGAGAGTCTCACAGAAGTGGGTGTGGGTGCATTGGTCCAGTAAGGGGATCTGGGTGGGGCACCAATAGCAACCCCTACAACTTCCAAATTGCTCTCCTACTTCTCAAACGTACATGGGAAGTTTTGGCATTACTCTTGGTTGTACTTTTCTGCTCATTTGTTGACAAAATAGCCACAACCTAGGGGCCATTATCCCAAAATTCTTTCCTAGTCATTTATTCTCCATATCATCAACATAGTCACACCATCACCATCCCTTGGTTCCACTGAAACCAATGAACTTCAGAGTGTTTTTCAGAGCATCCAAATCGTGGGTGATACAAGGAGTATCACAAAACAGCCCCCAAGATAATAGTTTAGCAGAGATGAAGAAAAGCACTTGCTCCCCAAATAATAAGGCTATTCATTCACTGAACCAAAAATCTATTGAGTATCTACTATGTGCCTGTTCCTGGTTGAGGAGCTGCTTTGCAAAAGCAGACCTACTTAGTGAGATGTGTCCACCTCATTGCATACAGAACATTATTTTCTTTTCCTAACTATTTTACCAAGCTTTGTCCAAAACCACCTTTCTGTTGGGGAGCAGATCACTTAAGAATATTTTCATGCCCTGGCCAGGTAGCTTAGCTGGTTAGAGCATCATCCTGATATGCCAAGGTAGCAGGTTTGATGCCCAGCGAGGACACGTACAAGAATCAACCAATGAATGCATAAATAAGTAGAACAACAAATTGATGTATTTCTCTCTCTCTCAATTTAATTTTTTAAAAAGAATATTTTCATGACTTTGTGGTCACCTGTTTTGTTAAAACAGCCCCATTTCTGAAGAATCAGCTCTGCTCATGGTAGAACCTTCATCTCAAATCCAAGTCAAAACTCTCCTTCCCAGATGCCCCCTACCCTCTCCATAGACCCTGTGGTGGTCCCAGCAGCCTGGAGTAGGAGCATGGCCTGTGCTCTACTCTTTCAGATACATAGACACCCTTCCCTGGTTTACTCTCTGGAGACAAGAAAAGGAAGAAACATATAGGCTCCTCCCATGAAAGATTGTAGGGAAGCCATGACCCTTTTCCTGTTCACTGTAATTTGCTGCTCTACCTAGTTGCCTGTGGTCTCACATAGAGGGGTGAAGGTAACCAGGCCTCACCAACAAGAGTCTCAGTGTCAAGCAGCAACCCAGGCCTCTCTGGGGCCTTGCAAGACTCAGCCACATTTCATAGCTGACCCACCCTATTCCTCTGTTGTAAATAACTCGATGCCCTATCCTACAGTCATTCCTGCCACTACTGAAGTCCTCAATCTCACATTCTCTCTGCAGTCCCCAACCCTGTGATGTACAGGCACATCCCAGAAACACCTTCAGTACCCTGCAGGAGACAGAAACTAGAGGGAATAATTGTTGCCCCCTCTTTACCTGACCATGCTACCTTGCCCAATGCTCTCTGTCCCTCTCCAGGAAAAATAGAAACTAAGCTCATTAGCTTACTAATGTGCTCTACATGCATTTAGTCCTCACAACTACCCCATGAAGTGGCATAATCATCTCCATTTTACAAACGTGGAAACTGAGGTGGAGAACATGAGTAACATGCATCCAAGTGGTGGGAAAGACTATCACCAGGAAATCCAGCATCAGAACACACTTTTAACTGCCATCCTGTTCTGTCTCTGAGCAAGTCGTCAGGCCCAGTGGTTGAGCAAACTGCACAGCGAACAAGATAGTCTCCCCTTCTTGCAAATACCCCCAAATTTTATAAGCATTAGATATGGGAACCAGTAGGGTAGCTTCTCCCTTCTCCAACAGCCCCAGAGGAAGTCCCATGATTGTATCTCATTAGCTTGGACATGGGCCCAAGGCTGAACCAACTACAGTGACCAGAGGATGCAGTGTCCTCTAGCCAAGCTAAAGCCTCAGCCTACATCTGGAGCCAGATGTGGAGCCAACACATCCCGAACCTGGCATGAAGCAAGGGCAGAGAGGAGAGTCTCCAGAGAAAGTCAGGGACTCCGAACCAGTAGACAGGGGAGTGGACGCTGGGCAAGCAAACATATTAACTGTCCACTGCACACACTGGGGAAGACCTGTGGTGGCTTGTTATATTTGGAGGCAAAGAGTGCCTACTATGTGCCAAAACATGATGTCCAACATTTTACCTTAAAATTAATTGGCTCAAACCTCATAAAAATTCCATCAACTTTTTGGCATTTTACATGTAGAAACACTGAAACATAAGAGATTAAACAACTCCCTATCACCAACTTAGAGCCATTTTTCCTCCATTCTAAGAAATTTTTTTTTTTTTGCCATCTCTGAAGTTAAGAGTACATCTTCCAATCCCTGGTGTGTCGTGTTTTAATTGACAGCATTGCTTTTCTTATCAGTGCATAAAATAATGGCATGTCTTTCAACTAATGGAGTTTTAGATTCAATGAGCTCGTAGTGAAGCCAAGAATGAAATCCACCCCCATCTGACTCCAAAGCCCATGTGGTTCCTAAACCTCTGGATGAGGGTAGGGATGTTGATCAGTTGGGCTTTGCTTGTTATGAGAAATGGCCTGATGGAATTTTCTTCTTGTGCTTGCAGGGGAGGAAGACGGCGTCATTCCACTATCCCGGGGGAGGTGCTAAATACAAGGGTGAAGCCGTCCAGAGGTCCCTGGTGGAGTCTTACACTCACCCAGATAGCAATGAGACAGAATGGAGGGAGAACATTGATATTGTCATGAACTGGTTCACTAAGGAAGACTTTGACTTTGTGACTCTGTACTATGGAGAGCCAGATAACGTGGGACATCGATTCGGGCCTGAGACAGAAAACAGAAGGGTAATGATTCAGCAAATTGACAGAACCATCGGGTACCTGGTGGAAGCCATTGAGAGGCACAGCTTGACTGAGCACCTCAATGTCATCATCACATCAGACCACGGCATGACTACAGTAAAAAAGAAGCCCAATGTCACTGAGATCCTCTTGACCAACTACATCAAGTACAGAGACTTAGTCAAGTTTGATATTGTGGACTATGGAGGCTTTGGGATGATCCTGCCCAAACCAGGGCAAGAGGAAGCCCTTTACCAAGCGCTGAAGAATGCACATCCACACCTCCATGTCTATAAGAAAGAGGAATTTCCAAAACGCTTCCACTTTGCTAAGCATGAGCGGGTCCTGCCAATCCTGCTATATGCGGACTCTGGTTACAACATCAATGGGGTGAGTTGATTTTTAAATGAATAAAGTCATCTTGGATCTGGGAGAGAGCCACTAGGGAGGGACAGTTCTGGAAAATATCAAAACATAAGTGCATGCACAGTGAGTGGTAACCCGCTGTTTTCTATGTGTTCCCCACCCCCACACCCCACATCCCATCCAATCACCCCTGCCTCACATCACTATTATCCAATAATAATGACAAACACCCTGACCAAAGCTAATTGTCCAGCACTGTGCTAAAAACTTATCATCAGTTAGTTCATGTCTATCTAAAGATAGAAGCTCTTATCTCCCTCATTTTAATAAGGGAGAAACCAGAGCTAAAGAGGAATGATTTGGGATTAGAAGTATAAGGCTGAAGTCTGAACCCAAGCCTGTGTGTTTGATTATTATACACAGATCACCAGGAAATTCACCAAAAAACTACCTCCTGGTTCCCCTTGGTACATATCAAAAAGAAAAGAAAAGAAATCCTGTTCACACAAAAATGTGTATACTATGCTCACAGCAGCATTATTAACAATAAGCAAAAAGTGAAAACAACCCAAATGCCTATCAACTGATGAATGGATAAACAAAATATGCTATATCCATACAGTGGAATATTGTGTAGCCATTAAAAGGAACAAAGAACTGATACATGCTACAACTCAAATGAATCTTGAAAACATTATGCCCCGTTAAATACAAAGGACCACATATTGTATGATTCCATTTAAATGAAATATCCAGAACAGGCAAATCTATAGAGACAGAATATAAGATTGGTGGTTGTCTAGGGCCAGAGGTGGAGAGGACTTGGGGACAAATGGGGAGTGACTACAGAAGGCCACAGGGTTTATTTTTGGGATGACGGAAATCTTCTAAGCTGGTTGTGATAATAGTTGCACAGCTCTGTGCATACACTAAAAATCATTGAATTGTACACTTTAAATGGGCAAATTGTATGGTATGTAAATTTTATCTCAACACAAATTTTATTAGACTTAAATAAGCAAAATCAATGCTAATTGTGAGACATAAGTGAAATGGTCTGGTTTTTCTTAACTACCAACCAATAATTCATGTCAGAACAAAGTTGAGGTGATATTTAAATATCACATAACAGAAGACCATCTCAGGTATAGCTTGACAAATCCCTTTCTAAGGCT